>NC_044031.1:649280355-649587502 GCF_901765095.1 Microcaecilia unicolor | reverse complement strand
CTTTGCAGCTGTGTGCGCGGCGCTCCCTGCTTTCTTGCTGTCTCTGCAGCCGACCGGCACTGTTCTCGGTGTGCAGCGGAGGTTGGGGGCGCTGCCGCTGCCTGGCCGGCGATGCCAGAGGTGCGGACGGGTGCCGAGGCCCGAGCTGGGGTAGCGCTGCGGCCCTGAGGCAGGGAGGAAGCTGCGGTCTCTCGGCGACGATTTGGCCCGGAGAGGATGCCCGAGAGATGGCCTGGGTTCAGCAGCGCTTCCCGCTCCACCTCCTTGTCTGGACGAACCGGTACCAGGAGCTCGAGGCGGAGCTGCGGCGAGGCGAGGTACGGGCGGCCTGAAGATTTGCCACACTCCTGTGGTCACTGGGTCCTCTCGTTCTCTTTTCTCGTCTGATGGGGGGCTGAGTTTCCCGTGCCCGCTTCTCTCAGGGCAGTAACCCAATATGCCTCTACTGACCCAGCCAATTTTCATTTGTTTTCTGTCTCAGCAGTTCTGTACCTGTTTAGTCTGTTCTTTATGAATTATTTGTATAAAGCTGTCAGGTGTAGGTAGCTTTCTACAAAGACATGTTATATTGCCACCCCTCTTCCTCCAGTTGCAGCCTAGTAGAGGACAATAAACAGAAAGCAGAGAGATCTAATAGAACACGCCATAAGAGGGCAAGGTCTAGGGGAACTTTAAAGAGAGTCTTCATGTTGCCTCCTCTACCTTTTTGCTCCATAAATCTCCACCGACCCCTTACTGCTCTAGATTTCAGGCAGAAGCAGTAAACGCCACCTGTTACTGCTGGTAAGTGCCAGCCAAAGGCCCTGCTGGCATTTTGCTACAGCCCTCTGTGTGCTGAGTATTGGAGACCATGCAAAGAGGATGGACAAGCAGAAGGCAATCAGCTGCACATGCATAGGAACCAGCTCTGTGGGTGGTGTGCTTGAGCAACCCCAATATTGAGCAAACTTTTTGGCTGTCCAGGAAGGGGTAATTTCTATTGGGTTTAGCACCTTCAATTATTTTGAAAAGTTGCCTCCTATTCACACATGGATGACAGTGCCAATTTGAACTTGTGTTCTTAGAGCCCAGAAAAACCTAGGTGGCTTTCTGGGCATGCACATCCTTGTGTGTCCATTATTCCTTCCAGTTCAGTCTGTTTCATCTGCTTGGCAAATCAGAACAAATTTTGCTCTTTTCATTTCAGAACTTTTAAATTTCAGACAGCACTTAACAACATTTAATGACTGCCTCTGTAGAGACAGAGGAGCAAGGCTTTGTCAGGAGAGAATGCATACTCAGGAACAGGCATACCTGCATCACTGGGAGATGACTAAGATATGTGCTTCTAACTCAGGCTTGCAGTAGTTTGATCCTGGCTGTCCAATTTGATTTGTGAAAATCTGCAGAGCCAATATTAGAGAGATCAGCAATCGCTAGAGTAGCAGCGGACAAGCCTGGGAGATCTCCCCTCCACCTGAGTCTTCTGCAGGAGTGAAACGTTTGTTCCTGCATCTGGTTAAGAATGCTACCTTGAGCAATGCCACTGACCGACGCCAAGCCTCTGCTTTTAAAGCAGTGATGCTAGCTCAGTCTGTAACACTGGATGATTTGTGCCGCTTAGTGGTTGTCATTGTGTGCTCTGATTAGTGCAGCAGTGATGTTCTGGTTGTTACAGCCCTGTTGTGAAGGCACCAATTGTTGTTGTGACTGGGTGCACTGTACTGATACCTGGAAAGATCAGGCTACCTTTACATCTCTGAAGCTGAGCTGTGTCTTCAGGACAAAATACTGAAAAAAAAAGGTGTGAGCAAAAAATCTAAATAAAATGCTCAGCCCCAGCCAGCACATTACTCAGCTCCTTCCGATCTTTCCTTTGTTGCCTCCTAGAGCACTGAAAGCAGTTGGCAGATTCAGATCTTTCCTCTCTCTTCCTCTGGTGCTCTCTACAGCACCGATGGGAGCTGCCATTGGGGATCAGATTCTGACACTAGGCCTGCACAGAGGCAGGCCTCTATGGTGTCATCTCCTGGGCTTGCAGTGAATCACTTTTATTCCCAGTGCCAATAATACTGACCTGGTCTCCATGCTCTGAAGAGTTCCCACTGCTTCAGCAATTGTGGTCACAGCTGGTCATCAGGGGCTTGCCCAATGCCTTTTTCAGAAGCTCTTTTCCTTTTGTTGTTCTGTTTATTCCTTGCAACCCAGAGTTCAGTGATGTTCCCTTTAGACAACAGCTCTGCTTCTGTTCTTCAGTTGCTTCACATATATTCACTCCTGGGGAGGCTAATGTGAACTTCCCATCCGAGGAGGTGGCCACTATCTCTCATTTTTTTCTGACCAGAGGACCATCAACAATTAAGATGAGCCATGCTGTAGCGCACCAACATCTATCAAGCACATCATGCTACCAACACCACTCATCACAAATACCCTAAAATCCAAAATTACTCCAATCATTAATGGCCATTTTCAAAGGGGTGAAAAATAATGATTTTCCAGTGTGGTCCTGGCTGATATTTAATTATTACCTCATCAGGTAGGATTTTGGAATCTCCCAGTATCCAAGAATGGAAGAATTTTCTTTTAGTTTATCAAGCCCAGCATCCTGCCTCTGCCAGTGGTCAGTCTGGATGACAAGTAATATATCAACTTTGTCTTTCTCCCAATTTCATAGCGATCCAGAGAAATCAGTACCTCCCCGTTTTGGGATTTCTTGTGAAATCATATCTGATAAATACTGATTTAGCAGAAATCAAATAGTGTCATATCAGTGACATAGACATCATATGCCTCAGACCCAAAAAAAAAAAAGTTTTAACATCAGCATCAGTTGCACCCATTGTATACCCATCTTTAACTGGTGTATTAGTTTTCTACCTTCTTCTCTTCCTAGCTGACATTCAGTGGGGCATGACTGACCATTCTGCCTACGTTGGGAGGGGGCTTCGACATTCAGCTCTCCTGGTACATCTCTCAGGGCATTGCTGCAGCCTTAAGCACTACGGAGCATCCATCAAATATTCTCTTGTTTTGATGCAGCATTATTCCTGGAAATGCCATCAAGCAGGATTCCAAAAAAGAACTTCATTCAGGTGTGGAGAAGTATCATGATTAGAGCAGTGTGCTGAGTACCAGGGAAGCCAGGGTACATGTCCCAGTTGATGTCTTTTCAATTCATTACACTTCATCTGGTAATTATTAGAATTCATAGAAGGGCATAGCCCCTTTTTCAGCTTAAAATTCCTATAAGGTTGGAGTCACTCCTTTACATTTAACAAGATTCTTCTAGTGGCAGTTGGACCACTCCAAGCTGCCCAGAGGCCTGTGCTTTTCTGCTGTCTACAGCAGCTTCTTTTGATCTGTATTAATAATGCCTCCATTCAAGATTTAGAAAGCCATCTCTTGTTTCTTTGCACATGTAGTAACTTTATACAGCCCCAAAGAGCGTTTCTTACATCTTCTCACCCAGGGCTCCTGAAGTGACACACTAAAGTCTCTTAGGCAGGGCTCCTGCAGTTCAATCTATAAATGATCTGCTGATTCAGTTCTACTTTTTTTCTCGGTTGTATGTGGAAATTATTGCAGTCCTGCTCGTCTGAAGGACATGGGAACTTCAAGTCCCAGAATGCACTGGTAGGCAAAACCAGAACTGGATCAGCCTGCCCCTGGTGATTGGAGTCATCTTGTACAGATGCTTTTTCTGTGGAGGAAGGAGTCCTGAACCTAGTGACAGATAATAATTTTCTTGACATTGTTAGACACTATTGGTGTTACTGTCCCTCTTACATTGTTTCCTAGAAAAGTTGGACATGGCCTAATGTATGATCCCAGAGTTGCTTTTCAGTAGTCTGGCCTTTATGTCACAACGCTGGCTGCACAATAACAGCTAAAAACAAGGCTGTAAAACTTTGCTTCCCTCAGTTAGATGCATGGATATGCTGTCTTGACAAGGTAGGCATTGTGGTGCTGTGACTTTTTGTAATCCTTGGAATTTTGCCTCCCTGGGCACAGGCCTACAGAGTCTATGTAGAAATCCAACCCTTTGTTATATGTACTTTGCAGAACTACAAACTAAGAGGGCTGAAGAAACTGTCTTTTATTTGTTTAGGAAGAGACTGGTATTACAGGAATATTTCTAGGTGATTTGAGGAGGTGAAATAAAAACAACTTCTTCCTCTCTAGTGATATGCACTGGAGCTGAATAAAGGTTTAGAAGGGGTATAAGGATTATCTTAAGCAGGAAAAAAGTACTTTAAAAATTTGACTAAATTCTGAAAAGGACAAAGGTGAAAGAAAAGCAATGGGAAGTAAATGTCATACAGACTTACAGGTATTCAAAATACTTTTTCCAGCTGTTTTCCACAAAAAAAAAAAAAAAAATGCGAGGGAGAGCCAACCAATCCAGAGAAGGCTATCTTTGGTGATGTGAAAGATGCACTCATTGGTATAAATGTGCAAGTTTGAGCTGTATCAGTAGCTGATCTGGGCAGGATTGCTTATAGGGCCATTAATACTTGACTCCAAACAAGTGGCCAAAAGATTACTAGATTAAACTCAAAGAAGCAAAGAGGAAATACAGTTAGCGAAAGCACAGGCAGAATTAAAAATGGCTAAAGATGTAAAGAGAGGTGAGTAGCTTTTTTCAGATATATTGGGGAAAGGAGAAAGAATAGAAATGGAATTTAAGACTGAAAGATGCTGAGAACAGCTATGTGGAGAATGATGACCATAAAGCAAAAGTGCTAAACAAATACTTCTCTTCGGTGTTCACAGAAGAAAATCCTGGAGAAGGACCACGGTCGGCTGCTGAGGTTATATCTGGGAATGGCATGGGATGTTGCACCATTCGTGGTAGAAAGCATTTATAAGCAACTTGAAAATCTGAACGTGGACAAAGCTATGGGGCCGGATGGGATACATCCCAGCATACTGAGGGAGCTTAGAGATAACCTTGTGGGACCTGTTAAGGATTTATTTAATAGATCTTTAGAGATGGGAGAGGTTCTGCGGGATTGGAGATTTCCGGATGTGGCTCTTCACAAAAGTGGAGACAAGGAAGAAGTGGGAAACTACAGGCTGGCAAGCCTCACATGAGTGATAGGAAAAATAACGGAGTTGCGGCTGAAGGAAAAGAGAGTTAACTTCTAAAATCCAACGGGTTTCAGGATCCGAGGCAACATGGTTTTACCAAAGGAAAATCCTGCCAAATTAATATGACTGATTTCTTTGACTGGGTGGCCTCAGAACTGGATAAAGGAAATGCACTAGATATAATCTACTTGGATTTCAGCAAAGCCTATGGTTCCTCACAGAAGACTCCTGAATAAGTTTAGAGGGCTGAATTTAAGACACAAAGTGCTACAATGCATTGGAAACTGATTGACAGACAAGCGACAGAGGGTGATGGTAGATGGAATTCACTTGAGGAAAGGAAGGTGAGTAGTGGAGTGCCTCAGGGATCCATACTGGTGCCTATTCTATTTAATATATTTGTGAGGGACATTGATGAAGGGTTAGAAGGAAAAGTTAGCCTCTTTGTGGATGACACAAAGATAGCCAATAGAATGGCTACCCCAGAGGAAGTAGAAACTGTGAGAAGAGATCTCCAGAAATTAGAAGACTGGGCAAAGGTCTAGCAGTTAAAATTTAATAGAAGAAGTGCAGTGTGAAGCATTTGTTTTGCTGGAATCCAAAGGAGGTGTACAAGATAGGAGGCAAGAGATTGATGAGCACAGCTCAGGAGAGGGACCTTAGGGTGATGGTGTCTGAGGATTTCAAGGTGATGAAACAATGTGAAAGGGGGTGGCCACGTCTAGAAGGTTGCTAGGTTGCATAGAGAGGGGAATAACCAGGAGAAGAAAGGAGGTGTTGAGGCCCCACTTGGAGTATTGTGGTCAGTTTTGAAGGCATTATCTTACTAAGGACATAAAAAGACTTGAAGTGGTTCAGAGAAAGGCAACAAAAATGGTATGAGGTATGTATGAGAAGAGACTTGATGACCTGATGATGTATATTGTGGAGGAAAGGAGAGACGGGTGATATGATACAGACATTCAAATATTTGAAAGGTATTAATATACAAACAAACCTTTTCCAGAGACGAGAAGGCGGTAGAACTAGGGGACGTGAATTTAGGTTGCAGGGAGGCCAACTGAGGAATAACATCAGGAAGTGCTTTTTCACAGAGCGGGTGGTAGATACATGGAATGTCCTCCCATGTTAGGCGGTGGAGATGAAAATCAGTAGTGGAATTCAAAAATGGATGGGATAAACCCAAAGGAATCTTGAATAGAACTGAACAAACTTAGTGGTTATTAGCTGGCAATACTAGTAATTAAGAAACTGGCATCATTAGTAATTGAGAAGCAAAATCGGTGCCGGGCAGACTTCTGCGCTCTGTGCCCTTATTGTGGCTAGATAGATTTAGATGGGCTAGAGTAGGGCTTCGATGGCGGCTTCAGTAGTTGGAGAACCAAGCCAGTGCCGGGCAGACTTCTAGAGTCTGTGCATTGTGTTAAATCTTCTGCCTTCCCCAACCCAATAGAATGTTCCACACACTCATATAGTTAGGGGAGAAGAAGTGAAGGCCACGCAGAGATTAGAAAATATTCCCTTTATTACTTACCAAGCAAGAATATAGGCTCTTTTCTCATGAGAGAGTTAACAACAAATCTGCACATATGGGTGCTATCTCTGAGTACTTCTCTAATTTTGTCCTGTCATTTATCACCTTTTATACTCTTCTAAAATTATACAGCTCCTACAGTTCGTTACCATTAGTTTTGACCACAATGTTGCTAATTATTTGTTTCGACCACTGATCAAGATTATTAGACATGGCTAAAGAAACATCATCCTAATCAGCATGTTCCATTTCGCCAAAATCATTTATCTATGTTCCAGTCATTATATCTGAAAAAGCCCCTAAACTACATTCCTTTATAAACACCTTGCATTGAAAATTGCTTCATGTTATCTTTAATGTAAGCCTGTCAGCAAGCCTGTCACAAGAGCTCATGAGTTTCTGGGTTACACAGAGGGCTTGATTTTTAGGTCTGGATGACAGCTTCAGGCCTCTGAACCTGTATTTGACAGGGCCTAGTTAGGTTCATTATATACAATTGAAAATGGCAAGGACAAATCAAGATAAAGTATGCATATGTAGTATCTCTTCTTACCTTATGCTACGAGTCTTGTTGGGCAGACTGGATGGACCTTACAGGTCTTTATATGCCATCATCTACTGAGTTACTATGACTTTTGGTCACAAGGGACAGACAGAACTCGTCATGGTTTTGCCCCAGTCATCTTGCTTCTAGGGACTTGAAATTCTGCCGCATTGAGCCTGCCATGAGTGGGAAAGCGCGGGGTACAAATGTAACTAAAAAAAAAAATTCTGCTTTTCTATGAGAAAGAAGCAGTAAGATTTCACAGATTCAAACAGCCTGCCCCGGTGGCCTGGAGCTATCTAAGAACGCTAGTTGTTAGAGATGGGCAGCCCAAACATTTTCACTTTGTTTAGTTTCCCCTGTTGTTTGTTTAAATTTTATTTTTGAGAGGGAAGTATCCTAAATAATGCATTCTCTTTGTGAAGAAAATATACTTTTCAATAATGTGCAGTCTTTTGTGAAGAGTGCATACCCTTCACAACAGAAAAAAATAGGAGGGTTTTTTTGTGTGTGTTTTTGGGCTGAAAACAACATGGGAAACGTTGTTTCAGACAAACGAATATCTCTGCTAATTGCCTCAAGGTTGAGAGCAGGAACATTTTCTTATTTTAACCAGATATAGAAGGCTGGTTGCTCAGGACATGCGTTAAGTGTCTAGAGGAGGGGAGCAGGGTGAGAATCCAGGGCTGTGATATGTATTGGTGCTGGAACTATGCTATACCTTAGTATGTAGTCAGTGTATACACGAGATGGGAACAGTGGCACAGAGCTCATGTTCTACTGTACTGTATAAGAGCCTTTGGTCTTAGGCTGCTGCCCTCCCCCCCCTTGAGACCAATGGGTCATCGGGAGGGAATGCTAGGGTCCAAAGACTGCAACATCTGTTGACAATTATGGGGGTCTGACTTTTTACCTGTTTCCATGCTCTTGTCACTGAAACTGGATTACCAGTGCAGTTGCCTTCATGTTTTAGGGTAGACTGAGGCAGCCCTGTTTTGTACCCCGTAGAGTACATGATTATGTAGTTCCACATTCCCTCTTGATTATCATAAGAAAAGTAAAACTACAAGTCTATGCAGGCAGGGAAGAAAGCCAGGACTGGATCAGCTTGTCTTGGTGGGGGGAGGAGTCATTTACAAACCTTGAATGTGGCTCGTTGGTCTTAAGGC
Organism: Microcaecilia unicolor; assembly: GCF_901765095.1. Classification (NCBI taxonomy): domain Eukaryota; kingdom Metazoa; phylum Chordata; class Amphibia; order Gymnophiona; family Siphonopidae; genus Microcaecilia; species Microcaecilia unicolor. Next base: position 649,579,182 of record NC_044031.1, on the reverse strand, counting down.
AGGGTTGTCCAACCTCAGCCCTCGAGGACCACAGTCCAGTTGAGTTTTTAGGTTTTCCCCAATGAATATGCATGAGATCTATTTGAATGCACTGCCTCCATTTTATGCAAATCAATCTCATGCATATTCATTGAGGAAATCCTGAACACCCGAGCTGATGAGGGCTGAGGTTGGACATCCCTGGTCTAAAGTGCAAGACCTGACTACAGTTCCCAGACAGTCCTTCCCTTTGAGTGTGAAAGGGGGCAGACTAAAGGGTGATGTATGTATGGAACAACCTCGCAGTGGAAGTGGTGGACACAATGGCAGTATCAAAATTCAAGAAAGCCTAAGACAGTGGTTCCCAAATCTGGTTCTAGAGGCACTCCAGCCATCAGGTTTTCAGGATATCCACAATGAATATTCATGAGAGAGATTTGCATGCATTGGAGGCAGTGCCTCCAGGGCTAGGTTTGGGAACCAATGGCCTAAGATGCGAGCTGAGGATTTCTGCAGAAGAAGGAGAGCAGAAGTTCTCAACCCAGTCCTCAGCACGCACTCAGCCAGTCAGGTTTTCAGATTAGCCACAATGAATATGCAAGAGAGAAATTTGCATGTACTGATTCGATTGTATGGAAATCTCTTATATGCATATTGAAAGCCATACTAGCTTGGTGTGTCTCCAGTGGCATACCTAGGTTGGCTGCCACCTGGGGCAGGTTGCCGCTACCCTACCCCCGGTGCATCACCCATCTCCCCCCCCCCCCCCCCCCGACGCGCATCATCCTCAGACCTCCTTGATCCTCACCACCTGGGGGTGCATGGAGCAATTGCATGCCTGTCGGCTCCGCCAGTCCCCTGCCCTGGATAAGGAAGTAATGTCAGAGGTGGCAGGGAACCGGCGGAGCCGACAGCTGCGCAACTGCTCCATGCACCCCCTTGCTGCCTACACTTGGGGCAGACCACCCCCCACCCTGCCCTTGGTACGCTATTGTGTATCCCAAGGACTGGGTTGAGAAACCCTGATCTAAGCTGCTAGTTTGAATGTGCCCCATGCTGCTGTTTTTGTGTTCAATAAAATATGACTGACAGCACTAAGCCAGCTGTGTAAATATTATGGAGCTGGACTGGCTATTAGTCAAACTAGATGACCTGGAACATCTACAATGAGAGCCCATTTTATAAAAGCATCTGGATGCCCAGCTTCTGTTGTAGAATACTAGCGTAACCTGGCATTAGTACACCTAACATAACGTGACTGTATTCTGTAAGTTTGTGCATGTAAGTGGCAGCACTGCCCATGGCCCGTTGTGCTTTACCCATGTGAATGCCCCCCCCCCCCCCTTTGCATTTGGCGCACCTTTAAAGAATAGCACTTAAGCACATAAGTGGCAGCAAAATGACTAAGCGTATACCTGTGAAAATGCTGGCATTATATACATTTATGTGCCAAGTGGGGTGTAAATGTGGACATCAAGTTATATAATTGCTCTTCACACGTGTGTCTGATTTGAAGCGATTTCTTCCTGTATTTTGCTTTTCATCATTCTTGATTTTTGCTTTTCTGATAGCCTGTTGGCAATGATGTGCCTTGGCAATGCTGACTTCTGTTCTGGAGATACGCCTGATTCCTACTGATTGAGAAGTGCAGGGATTAAATGAACACCTTTATGAGCAAATTATTGGTCTCATATGATATAAGCAAACAGTTTTATTATTCATGTTCACTTGTGACTAAAATTTTGTTCCCATGCTGACTACAATTTAAATTAAGACTCTCCTTCCAAGCTTTTCTGCACTTGCAAAACAAGTACACTATGGAGGTAATTTGAAAAGGGTTGGAACGATTTACACATTTTTATTTATTATTTATTTGTCACATTTGTATCTCACATTTTCCCAGCTATTTGTAGGCTCAGAAAATGTGGCTTACATAGTACCGGAGAGGCGTTTGCAGACTCCGGTGTAAACAAATACAAAGTGATGTTGTGGTAAGATAAAGTTCATGTGGCACAGCCACATTCGGGAATCGTACAACAGAAGAGTTGTGTTATATCTGTTACGTACTTTAGTTTTGTTGCGGAGATCAGGCATTTATGTTGGATTGGTAGGGTATGCCTTTTTAAACAGGTTGGTTTTTAGTTTTTTTTCCGGAAGTTTAGGTGGTCGTACGTAGTTTTTAAGGCTTTTGGTAATGCGTTCCACAGTTGTGTGCTTATGTAGGAGAAATTGGTTGCGTAAGTTGATTTGTATTGGAGTCCTTTGCAGCTTGGGTAGTGCAGATTTAGGTATGTTCTTGTTGATTCGGATGTGTTTCTAATTGGTAGGTCGATCAAGTCTGTCATGTATCCCAGGGCTTCACCGTAGATCATTTTGGAACCAGATTGCAGATTTTGAAAGCAATGCATTCTTTGATTGGGAGCCAGTGTAGTTTTTCACGGAGGGGTTTTGCGCTTTCAAATCGCGTTTTTCTGAAGATAAGCCTAGCTGCTGTGTTTTGAGCGGTCTGAAGTTTCTTTAAAGTTTGTTCTTTCCATCCCCCATAAATTCCATTGCAGTAGTCTACATGGCTTAGTACCATTGATTGTATTAGGTTGCGAAATGTTTCCCTCGGGAAGAATTGTTTCACACGTGAGTTTCCACATTGAGTGGAACATTTTCTTTGTTGTGAATGTCACTTGGCTCTCTAGTGTTAGGTTGCGGTCCAATGTAACGCCGAGGATTTTTAGGCTGTCTGAGATAGGGAGGGTGTAATCTGGGGTGTTGATAATTGTGGGTTGTCTGCGCTGTGTTGGGATGAAAGGATAAGTGTGTTTTTTCTTTGTTGAGTTTTAGTTGAAATGCATTTGCCCAAGAGTCCATGATGTTCAAGCTGGTCTTGATTTTGTTGGTGATTTCTGTCAGTTTAGATTTGTAAGGGATGTAGATTGTGACATCGTCTGCATAGATGAAGGGGTTAAGGACTTGGTTAATGGGGTCATCATTAGGTTGAAGAGGATCGGTGATCCTTGTGGTACTCTGCAGTCTGTTTTCCATGGTGGTGATATGTTTGAGTTTGATTTTACTTGATATGTTCTTGTGGTTAGGAAGCCCTTGATCCAGCTAAGTATGTTTCCACCAATCCCGAACTTATCTAGTAATCTTATTAATGTGGTTTACCATGTCGAATTGGAGGAGGAGGAGGATGTTTTTGCCTATTGCTATTTCCTGCTTGAATTTGGCTAGGAGAGTGAATAGTACTGTTTCTGTGCTGTGTAGGGGGCGAAAACCTGATTGTGATTCGTGTAATATTGAGAATCTGTTTATATAAACTGTAAGTTGTTTGGTTACCATGCTTTCCATCAGTTTGACTGACAACGGGATGGATGCTACTGGACGGTAGTAAGTGATTTCATTTGGTTTTTTTCTTGGTGTCTTTGGTATCTGGGTGAGTGGATGTTGCCATTTTCCTTAGGGAAGAGACCTTGCTGTAGCTTGTAATTTAGGTGGGATGTGAGGTCAACTATGAAGCGGTCAGGGGTGGATTTCATTAGGTAGTTGGGACAGGTATCTAGTTTATAGTGAGTGTTGGAGAACCTGCTGATTGCCCGTGCAACTGTTTCGACGGTGAGGAGGGTAAAATTTAACCAGGTTCGGTCAGCCGAGTATTCTTCAGTGGTTGGGTCCAACTCATTAAGGAAGTTTTCGATGTCAGTGTTGTCATGAGGTAGCGTGTTGTGTAGGTTTACAATTTTTTCATTGAAATACTTAGCAAGTTTATCTGTGGATGGGATGCCTGTATTCAGTATAGTGTAGTGACCAGGTTGGTGTCTAGGAGTTTGTTCACAAGTTGGTATAATTTCTTTGTGTCTTTGTAATCTGTCCCTATTTGAATTTTATAGTATGATCTTTTGGGCTGTCTTATAGCGTATTTGTACTTTCTTTGTGATTGTTTCCATGTGTTGAGTGTGTGTTCATCTTTTGTTTTTCTCCATGCTCGTTCGAGGTTTTCTGGATTGTGTTTTTAGCTTTTTCAGTTCATCATTGATGTCTGTTATGGCTCCACCACTGGGAGCAGTGGCGTAGCCACAGGTGGGCCGGGGCATAACATTTTTCCACCAGCTGAGATATTTTTTTCGTGCGGTGGAGAGCACTTGGTGCCCACCCACATCTTGTCTAGGCCCACCCAAAATCTGCTGTCTGGCCACGCCCCTGACTGGGAGGCTGATGCCACCTCTAAGCAGTGTTTTACCAAGCTTCTCTTTAGAGGTAAACTCCTCTTTGGAAAGGATCTGGAAAAGCTGGTGAAGGATTTAGGAGATTCTAAGTCACAGCAGTTACCTGAGGACAAGCCTAAAGGATCCTTGAGGTCATCACAGTCTCACCCTTTCCTTAAGGATTCGAGGCAAACAAAGCAATTCTTTCATTTTGATGAGAAGTTTTTAGCAAACCTCCAGATCCACTCTTGCCCCTCATGCTTTACAATGATGGGGTTGTGGTCCACTCTTCGCCACAGATCAAAGGAGGGTGCCTTTCCCTTTTTTTATGAAGAGTGGGCCAAGATTACCCCGGACCAATGGGTACTGGATATTATCAGAGACTGCTACAATTTAGAATTGTCCTCTCCAGTTGCAGTCTTTTTCTTGGAGTCCCAATGCAACGCTTTGCGCAAAAAGGCTGCGGTACTTTCCACTCTGCAGTCTACAGGCATTAGGGTTGATTGTACCAGTCTCGTATCACGATCAAGGGCGAAGCCGTTGCTCGATCTATTTTGTGGTGTTGAAGAAGGGAGGATCCTTTCAATCAGTTCTCGACTTAAGAAGCTGAACAAGTTCCTTCGTGTCAGACATTTCCAGATGGAAACGTTGAGGTCAGTCATTGCTGCTGTGTGTCACGGAGAGTTTCTCATGTTGCTGGATCTCAAGGAAGTGTATTTTCATATTCTTATTTGGCCGCCTCACCAGCGCTTGCTGTGTTTTGCATTTCTCTATGGCCCCCAGAACCTTTTCCAATGTAATGGTGGTTGTGACCGCATTCTTGTAGAAGGAAGGGATCACAGTTCATCCCTACATGGACGAATGGTTGATCAGGGCCTCGACCTTTCAGGAGAATGTAACAGTCACATCTCGGGTGATTGCACTCCCTAGGTTGGGTCATCAATCTTCACAAGAGTCAGGTGCATCCCACCCACAGCCTGAAGTATTTGGGGGTGTGCTTTGACACTCATCAGGGCAAGGTGTTTCTTCTGGATCACAGGACACATAAGCTTCAAAACCAGATTCATTGTTTGTTACATCTTCTGAATCCTCACACATGGAATTATATTCAGGTTCTGGGGTCTATGGCAGCGACTCTTGACATGGTTCACTGGGCCAGGGTTCACAAGAGATTTCTTCAGCAGTCCCTCTTGACTTGGTGGTCCCTGGTATCTCAGGATTACACTCTGCATCTTCTGTGGACCCATCAGGTGAAGTCCTGTATGGGTTGGTGTCTTCAGTTGAGCAACCACTTCCGGGGATCCTCATTGATTACACTGCAATATATGGTGATGGTGACAGATGTGAGTCTGAGAAGGTGGGGAGCTCATTGTCTTCATCATATGGCTCAAGGCCTTTGGTCAGCAGTGAAAGCTGTCTGGCCCAACAACCATATAGAACTTAGGGTGGTTTGGAATGCTCTCCAGGCCTTCCAGCCCATTCTCAGGGGCCATATGGTGTGGATCCTTGTGGACAATGTGGCGACAGTGGTGTCTATAAACAGGCAGGGTGGCACTCGAAGTTCTCAACTCACAATAGAGGCTCATCTACTGCTACAATGGGCAGAGACCCATATTCTCATCATCTCGGCAGTTCACATTGCAGGGAAGTTGAATGTATAAGCAGATTACCTGAGGAGAAATGTTCTGGACCCAGGGGGATGGGAGTTATCTGTGTCTGTGTTTCACCTCACTCAGAGATGGGGCACTCCCAGTGATGGATCTCATGGCTTCTCACCACAGTGCCAAGGTTCCTCAGTTTTTCAGCAGAAACACCAAGTTCTGTTCAGAGGGGATAGATGCTGTTCTTTGACAGTGGCCAGAGATGGACTTACTGTACATTTTCCCTCCTTGGCTGATGATAGGCAGGGCTCTTCACAAGATCCTGCTTTATCCAGGAAAGATTATTCTCATCACTCTTGATTTGCCCAGAAAGCTATGGTACACAGATCTTAGCTCCTCATAGAAGCCGTTCCGGCTTCCTATAAGTCAGAACCTTCTGTCTCAAAGACCCATTTGGATGGAAGAACCATTTCCCTTTGGTCTTACGGCTTGGCTATTGAAAGGTTGAGATTAAGAAAGAAGGGTTATCTGGGTCAGAAACGTTCTGTGTCATTGGCATATGCATGACTTTGGAGATTTTTTTTGAGGCATGGTGTTCTGAAAGAGCTGTCTTGCCTTTTCAGTCTTCTTTGCCACAAATCTTAGCCTTCTTACAGGAAGGTTTTAAGGAAGGCCTGGCTTATAATTCTCTTAAGGTTCAAGTAGCGACATTATCTTGCTATAGAAGACCTTTGTCTAACTCATTGGTGGCTTATCCTGACGTGGTACACTTTCTTAAAGGGGTCAATCATCTAAAATCTCCTCTGCTTTCCTCCTGTCATGAGTGGAATCTTAATCTGATACTCGGAATGTTGAGGAAATCTCCCTATGAGCCATTGAAGAACGCTCCACTAAGAGATCTTACAGTGAAGACTGTGTTTCTAGTTGCAACTACATCAGCTCAAAGAATTTAGGAATTGTAGACAGTCCTGTAGGGATCCATTTCTCTGCTTCTCTGAAGCTGGGGTTTCCATCTGAACTGTTCCTTCTTTCTTGCTCAAGATCATTTCTTCTTTCACATCAATCTGCCTTTATTTCTGCCATCTAGAAGGAAGACTGTGGAAGGGGCTATAGTACGTTGAGTCTTCTGGACGTTCATCTGATTCTTCTACGTTATCTAGAAGTCACAAATGACTTTTTCATGCTCTTTGGAAGCCCAAATAGAGGTAATACTGCCTCAAAGGCTACAATTGCTCGGTGGATTAGAGAAGCCTTTTCTTCTGCCTATGTGCTTTATGGCAAACCACCTCTGTCTGTAAGGGCACACTCTACAAGAGCTCTTTGTACTTTGTGGGCTGAGTCTCACACTTTTTCTGTTGACAGAGTTTGAAGATCAGATACTTGGTCCTCTTTGCACAACTTTGCTAAGCATTGTTGGGTTGATGTTGCTTTATTCTTCTATATCATATTTGAGTTCCTGAAGAAGTTTATACGAAACCCTGCTGAGTCGGACTCTTTATGATACATTGAGAGCGCAGGAGCGCTTCGGCGCAAGAACAAAAACAAGGACGGTTTGTTTACTGATTTTTTTACCATCAATATCGCCGAAGTGCTGCTGTGGAGGGATCATACAAGTTTGAAGTGTTCCCAGAAGAGTATCTGAGGAACTATAAATCAACCGTGATACGCTCCCCGAGTGGAAGAAAATATTGAACACCGATGGGGGAATCTATTAATCACACAACGATATGTGCCTTATAGTTTATATTGTTCTATTTTGAGGTTAGAGGAGCAATATATAGGACTGATTTATTCAGACACTTTTTTATAAAAAAAAATTCTAGATCACTTATTATTTGGTAAAGAGCACAGGTGTGTGGCTTGCTGACACAATAACAATCATGGAGAAGTTCTATGATTGAGAAACTTATCCACCCTTAGAGACATAAATCACTTCGGTGTTGTCTCACTTGGGTGAGTTTACACTCTGAGAACTCTCCATTATCACATAAATAAATTTCTTTTAAAAAAGATTTTAGTGTCTGATAAATCTGCCTCATATATATTTTGTATCCTTTGTTGTACTCTGGTTATTGGATACTTGGCAGCTAGATCAAAGGCATCCTTTGGAGCATTGGTTCTCTCCACAGCTGTTTCTGGTTCCTGCCCTAATTGAGGACTGCTTTGCTACATCCCACAAGTTGCCCAGAGTCACAGGGAGCTTTGGGGGAGTGGGGGGGGGGGGGGGGGGGGGGGAAGAGGTAAACTAGGGATATACCGAATATTCGATTCGATTTGGCCCCGAATACATTATTGGTATTCGGCTGAATAGTGATTTAAATTCAAATATGAATAATCAGGAGCTCTACTTTGCTAAATTCTACTGAAATAAACAGTTGGGGGTCCTTTTACTAAGGTGTGCTGAAAAATGGCCTGCGGTGGTGTAGATGCGTGTATTGGACGTCTGCAGGTCCATTTTTCAGCACGCCTGCAAAAGCCTTTTTTATGCCAAAAATGGACGTGCGGCAAAATAAAAAATTGGTGCACGTCCATTTTGGGCCTGAGACCTTACCGCCACCCATTGACCTAGCGGTAGTCTCACGTGTTAATCGGGTGTTAATGGTCTACATGCTGTAGCTGGGTCGCCCATCCAGGACCCAGCCAGGCTCGACCCTGCTTAGCTGCCTCTTCCTCCACTGTTGCCTTCACTCCACAGCAATCTGGCTCCTCTGAACCTTGGCTCCAGGCCCTGTGAACTCCCAGGACTTCCTCCTCCCTCCGTTCCTTTCACAGAGGCACATTCAAAGCCCAATGTTTATAAGTAAGAGCTTTTATTTTCTTGCTTCAAATCAACAAAACACCCTTCACTCCAGGTTGTTTAGGCTAGCAGCCCAGAGCACAATTCAGGTTCAACACAGTCAAGTTCAGGTTCCAAAACAGTCCATATAACTTCAAACTCAGGTTCAAAAACAGTCCATATAACTTCACTTCACTTTAGCTCAGATTACTTCACTTAGGAAACAGTACAGTATCAGAGGGAAAACCCAAATAGCTTGGTAGGTTGCAGCCCAGACCTTTTTAGTATGAAACAGTTTACACAGTCTTTCTTGCACCTTCTTACAGCATGGTTACACAGCTTTATTCCCACCTGGTTCAGGCTGGGGTTTCAATTGTGCCCAGCTCTCTTGCTCTCCCACAGGCTGCACCTGTTTCCTCTTTAGTAGAGATTTCCCCCAGTGCCTCAGCCACTCTCCGCCGGTCTTCCACCAGGCTCTCCAAGGTACAGTTAGCCACCCTCTTACAGCAGCTTTTCGGGTTTGAGCCAGGGCTTCAATGTCCATCTGTTCCTCCCCTAGTCCTTCAGTAATCTCCATTTTATCCTCCTCTTCAACTTCCCCCGCCCCCAATCTCTCCAGCTGGCCCTCATCACCTTCCTCAGAGACCATTTCCCAATCTTCTATCTCCTCCCTTAACTCTTGCACAGCCGGGTGGGGAAGAGAAGGATTCTGGGACTGTTAGTTCCTCCCCTTCTTCCTTAACCCAGCCAACCTCTCTACCTCTGGTAGCCCAGCTTTCTGAATGTGGGTGTTGTGCACATGAAATCTGCCCCGTTGGGATTCCCCGGCTCCCTGTACCCCCTTTCTTCGTGCCTTCCCGGATCCCCTTTCACCTGCACTCTCACAATGTGTACAATGCCGATTACCTCCCGGTTAGCGCCGCATGCCGGAAATTTTCCGGTGTGCCTAGTGGACGTGTATAAAAAATGAAATTATTGCCCAGGCCTCACGATAGCCGGGCAGTAGTTCAAAATTGATGCACGTAGTAAAAGGGCCCCTTGATCTCTGATTTCACTTTGCTTCCTTTATTATTCGTTATGTTAAAGTTCAATGCCCATTATTCCTATTTGGCCAAATAATATTTTTCATTCATATTCTGGCAAATATTATAATATGCTATTTGATACAGCTCTATAAATAACATACCTTTAATTGCACGATTAATCGTGATTACAAATTTTAATCAAAAATGCAGCCCTACAAAAATGAAAGAATAAAAGTAATGAAAAGATAAGAAATACAAACTAAACGCGTGCTTACTGCGGGGTAAAAGGCATTACTGTGGGGTGCACTCAGGTAGTTTTGTGTTTGATGCACACTTCCCATACACTAAAAAACAGACTTTTTTTTAGGTCTGGAGGCAGGGAGTGCTAATCGGTTAGCGCATTTTATTATTAGGATTTATTTACTGCCTTTTTGAAGGAATTCACTCAAGGCGGTGTACAGTAAGAATAGATCAAACATGAGCAATAGGCAATTAGAGCAGTAAAAATATTCGAACAACAATACAAAGTATGGCATGGTATACTACTTGCAATGACTACACAATATGTACTAGAACATTATAATTGGTAGTGAAGGGTAAGGCAAAGTTGTAACATATAGATGAATAAGAAAGTAGGAAGAATTAGAAAGTAAGGTGATTGATTTGAAGAAAGCTACACATGAGGTCAGAGAGATGGTTAAATATTATCTCAGCTAGAGTAGGAGTGGATAAACATGTCCTACTGCAGTATGTGCAGCCCGAGTCAATCCTTGTGTGTGTGTGTGAGTGAGACTAACAAGTTAGTTACTTCTTCCATTAAAGGCTTGGTTGAAGAGCCAAGCTTTCACCTGCTTCCTGAAGTAGAGGTAGTCTTGTGTTAAGCGGAGCCTTTCAGGCAATGCATTCCAGAGTGTGGGGCTGCTCTGGAGAAGGCTTGCTTGCGGGTATCACATCGTGTAATGTCTTTTGGAGAGGGTGTAGTTAGTGAAAGTCCTTGGGAGGACCTTAGTGTCCTTAGCGGTGTGTGGAGGATCATCCTATTCTTCAGATACTCGGGGTCATTTCCTTTCAGGGCCTTGACGATCAGACATAGAGTTTTAAATTTAGCCCTGTATTGTACTGGTAGCCAGTGAAGTTTTTGCAAAAATCATGTGATGTGGTCATATCACTTGCAACCTTCTATGCATTGTTAGCATGGGAACCCTTACCTTCTAGAAAATAGGTTTCGATAAGTGCTCACCCACTAATAGGGAAATTAGCACATGGCCATTAATAGAGGCCATTTTATAGCCATGTTAAAAGTGGCATCAGCATGTGGGAAAGCCCCGTGCTAGTGATTGTGCTGGCCACTTTTTAGTGCAGCTTAGTAAAAGGGCCCCTAAACAATCTAAAACACCATGCAGAATAGCTATAATAAAAGCCTTACAGTTCTCACAGCCTACTTCAGAAAAGCAGCCTAAGTTATTGTTTTAATGGTTGTTTTGATGTTTATGACATATTTTAATATTGGGTATTCTATATTCTATGCAATATTCTAGGCATTTTATACAATTCTATTTTGGATACTACAGTGGCTGCCATTGGTTAAATATTACCCCATTTGTTCTTTTTTCTACTGCATCTCCCAAGCCCATCTTTTTATTTCTAAGCATACTACCAAAAGTATCCACTCTTTTTTTTTTTTTTTTTTTTAAGTTTCGCTCATGAGCAGAGTATAAAACTCTTTTCTTGTGGCATTTATTATTTATTTCCATTTATTCTTTAAGTCCTCATTGTTATGTTTTCAGTTTTTCATGTCCAAGTCTTCCTAGTTTCTTGATCTGTTTCCTTGTACTCAAATTCTAAATCCATATGCAACACTGGAAGAAACATTGGGAGGACTTGAATGTCTTGATAAAGCAGATTAGGACTGGCATTGTAACCGCTTATTCCTTGTCATCAAGCAGATGAAGCCATTACGTATGGGTTGTGTCCATCAACCAGCAGGGGGCGATAGAGAGCACTCTTCACAGTGCCTCATGGCCAGCTAGCTCCACTGCCTCTTCAGTATTCTCTATCTCCCCAAGCAGGGTGGCTGCAGCTTCTTCGAGCTCCATCAAAAATCTGCCTGGGGGTGGATCCTGGCTTGCCAGTTGTTAGCCGGGGTGTTAGAGGCTATAGCAGCTTCACTTTGAAAGCAAATAGGTCAGCCCTTTCCCTGCCTTACCCATGCCCCCATGGATGTGGACATATTAGCTTGCTTTTCCCTGTCCTTTCCCACTCAGTGGATACAGGCACGTTGGTTCGCCTTTCCCTGCCTTTCCCACTTATCTGAGCCTCCGGAGTGTTTTTATTTACCTCTTTTGCCTCCGCTTTCCTCACAGCGTTAAAAAAATAAAATAAATAATTAAAGTCGCGTCGCGCTTTAGCACAGCGATCTTGGAAAAGAGGTTTTTTTCTTGAGATTCTTCTGCAGGTCCGGAGCTGTGATACTCGGTCTAGTGAGGTAAGAGTGTTTTCTGACTCCTCCGGGGTGGGCCCGCGATCGGGACATTTTTGGCACGAACTGACATTTTTCAATTTTACCGCCGTTTTCGGCAATGGCTGCGGAGACTGTAAAGCGCTGTTCTAAATGTGGCAAGTGCAAATCAGCAGCGGGGCTCTGTAATTCGTGCTGTAGAGCCGGCCCGAGCCTGGCGAGCGGCGATCTTTTGTGCTCTGAGCTGGCAGCGGACGCCAGTTTGGATTTTCCACGTGGCGCGGCCTCCGTTGCGACGGAGAGCCCTGAATCCGGGGGGGGGGGGGGTCCTCTGAGTGAGGCTAATAATAGAGCTGATAGCCCTGGGCAGGATCCGGGCGGTCAGGGAGCGGTTTTCTCCCCTGATTTTATTGTAATGCATAGGGCGTACATGCTTAAAAGAGCTCTTCCACAGGGATCTTCGGACCCTCTCCCTGCCCCCCCCCCCCCCGGTGGATCCTGGCCTTTTGGAGTTGGCTTTGCCTGTTTCTTATCCTCCTGATAAATGCAGAAGGGCTAATTCCCCTTCTGAGTGTGGCGCACCCCCCTTTCTTCCCCCCCCCCCCCCCCCCCCCCCCCCCCGTGGTCGGGCTATGATGATTCTGAGGGGTCTGGCAGAACTTCTTGGGCTGAGGAGCCAGAGTCGGGTGCAGAATTGCCACAGGAGCTTGATGATCCGTCTGCGGTGGGGATTTTCCACCGTGAGGAGCTGCCAGCGCTTATTTCAGATGCCTTACAAGCCCTCTTGATTGAAGATCCTGGGAGTGGCACAGCCTCCTCTGTTAATCCAAGGATGGCTAGTAGCAGAAAGCCTGCTCGAGCCTTTCCTTTGCATGACTCCATCCAAGAGCTTATTTCGGCTCAATGGTCTGACCCTGAGGGACCTTTGAAGGTTGCCAGGGCTGTGGGGCAATTATACCCTCTGAGTGAGGAACATTTGGCTCGCTTTGCAATGCCTAAAGTGGATGCCCTGGTCACGGCTGTGACAAAGAGAACTACCCTCCCTGTTGAAGGAGGTGTTGCCCTGAAGGATATTCAAGACCGCAGGCTTGATTCAGCTCTGAAGCGGCCCTTTGATTTGGCAGGTCTCTCTGTTCGGGCATCTGCATGCAGTTGTTATGCTGCTAGAGCCTGCCTGGCTTGGTTACAGCAGGCAGTGGAACAGCCCGGTGATGGAGCAGAGACCTTATCTGTAGTGGCTCCGCGGATGGAGTCGGCCTTGTCCTTTTTGGCTGACGCCCTTTATGATATGGTCAGAGCTTCGGCTAAACAGATGGCTGTAGCAGTGGCGGCTCGCCGCACTCTTTGGCTACGACATTGGGCGGCGGACATGGCCTCTAAGCAAAGGTTGGTGAAGTTGCCCTTTCAAGGCCTTCTCCTGTTTGGTGAGGAGCTGGAAAACATTGTTAAAGGCCTGGGGGATTCCAAACCTCAGCGCTGCCCGAAGATAGGCCGAAGCCTTCCTCTAAGGATCAGGCGGTCCGCTCCTCTTACAGACCTCGCTTCCGTGAAGCTAGAAGGTACCACCCGGGGCGTGCTGCTGGGTTCACTTCACGTGCCCGCTTTCAGCAGAGAAACTCCTTTCGCTCGGACAAACGTTCGCAGCTGTCGGTTCAAGGCCTGGAGTTCAGGGGCGACCCTCTCAATGATGGTGCGCCGGCCCCCTCCTCGTTTCCTGTCATCGGAGGAAGACTTTCCCTGTTTTTCGAGGAGTGGGCCAAAATCTCCGCAGATCAGTGGGTCTTGGACCTGATCAGAGACGGATACCGAATAGAATTCGATGCCCCGGTGAGAGACGTGTTTGTGGAGTCCCGATGCGGTTCTGCCGCCAAACAGGCGGCGGTAGAGGAGACTTTGCACAGTCTGTGCCAGATAGGGGCTGTGACCCCAGTGCCTCCCGCCAAACAAGGTTTAGGCCGCTACTCCATTTACTTTGTGGTGCCACGAAAAGGCGGGTCTTTTCTCCCGATCCTGGACTTAAAAGAGCTAAACAAGTCCTTAAGAGTGCGGCATTTTCACATGGAAACCCTGCACTCCGTCATTGCGGCGGTACAGCCAGGAGAGTTTCTCACGTCTCTGGACCTGAAAGAAGCTTACTTGCACATACCAATTTGGCCCCCGCACCAGACGTTTTTGTGGTTTGCGGTGTTGGGAAAACATTTCCAGTTTCGGGCCTTGCCTTTTGGCCTCACCACAGCTCCCCGAACCTTCTCCAAGGTAATGGTGGTAGTAGCTGCCTTTCTCAGGCGAGAGGGTATCCGGGTTCACCCGTACCTAGACGACTGGCTCATCAGAGCAAACTCAGAAAAAGAGAGTCATCTAGCTACAGCCAGAGTGGTTTCAGTCCTTCAGTCTCTGGGCTGGGTCATCAATATGGCCAAAAGTTACCTGACCCCCTCGCAATCTCTAGAATATTTGGGGGCCAGGTTCGACACAGCCTCGGGCTATGTGTTTCTTCCCGAGCAAAGGCAGTGCAAGCTTCAGAATCAGATCCATCTGCTCCTGAGGATGCCCCGCCCGCGAGCTTGGGACATTGTCCAGCTGTTGGGATCGATGACGGCCACCTTGGAAGTGGTGCCATGGGCGAGAGCGCACCTGAGACCTCTACAGTATTCTCTACTTCAACGATGGTCTCCAGTATCTCAGGATTATCAGTGCAGACTTTCTTGGCTCCCTGCGGCCCGCCTCAGTATGGAGTGGTGGCTCTCGGACAGCATGTTGCGGCGGGGAATGCCGCTGGCGCTCCCCGATTGGTGCCTAGTGGTGACAGATGCCAGCCTGAAGGGCTGGGGCACACATTGCCAGGGGAAGCATGCCCAGGGTCTGTGGACGCCCGATGAGTCGGAGTGGTCTATCAACCGCCTGGAGTTGAAAGCGGTGTTTCTGGCTCTTCTGGCCTTTCAAGTAACCCTGAAAGGATTGGCTGTCCGAGTGATGTCGGACAACACGACAGCAGTGGCCTACATAAATCGACAAGGCGGCACTCAGTGCAGAGCTCTAGCCGCGCAGGCCGAACAAATTTGCCACTGGGCCGAGCTGCATCTACAGTCCCTGTCAGCAGCTCACATTGCAGGTCAGAGCAACGTGCAAGCTGACTATCTAAGCAGGCATCAGATCGATCCAGCGGAGTGGGAACTAGCAGACGACGTATTCTTGCAGATATGTGCCAAATGGGGCAAGCCAGTGATGGATCTTATGGCGACCAGTTCCAATGCCAAAATCCCGTGCTGCTTCAGCAGACGGAGGGATCCATGATAATTTAGTCATAGCAGATGAAGCCATGAGCCCTCCCTTTATGATTGTCTGTATTGCAGTGATTCTGATTTTAGGTGCTGTTCTTGTTTCCTGAAGTTATATTCCTTCCTTGGGGAGTCGGAAAACAAGCCTTCAGGATTCTTGTTACAGTTATAGGAGGATGAGTTCATTCCCTCCAGTTCATGTTTTGGGAGGATGCAAGTATTCCCTCCATTTATACAAAGTGGAGGACGAGTTTATTCCCTCCAGGCGGATGAGTTCATTCCCTCCTTTTTTGAGTTTATGCCCTTGTTAAGGGGCCATCGTTCGCTGTGAGGAAAGTTCATGTTATTCCCATTGCGGTTTGCTATACTGCTTTGGAAGCTTCAAATACTGAAGAGGCAGTGGAGCTAGCTGGCCATGAGGCACTGTGAAAAATTGAGTGCTCTCTATCTCCCCCTGCTGGTTGATGGACACAACCCATACGTAATGGCTTCATCTGCTATGACTAAAGGAAAGAAAATTATCATGGTAAGAACCTAATTTTCCCATATTAGTAACAGTAATAAAGACTTTTACTCTCACATCTTTTGTGTCTACTGTTGTCATGCACTGCATCCTGCTTCCTTGCTGTTAGCATGAGGGGAAGAAAGAAGCGTATAGTGATGAAATGTTGGTTGCAGAAGTTCGGGAATAATTATTCTCAGGACTTACGTAGTGTGACTTCTTTTTTGCATTTTTTGAAAAGTTTGATCTATTTGGTCAAATATTTTGAAGTTTATTTTGGAGGAGTGGAGGAGTAGCCTAGTGGTTAGTGCAGTGGACTTTGATCCTGGGGAACTGAGTTCAATTCCCACTGCATCTCCTTGTGACTCTGGGCAAGTCACTTAACCCTCCATTGCCCCTGGTGCAAAAATAAGTGCCTGAATATATGTAAATTGAATGTAGTTGCAAAAACCTCAGAAAGGCAGTATATCAAGTCCCATTTCCCTTTCCCTTATGCTCATATTTATTTCATTTGATTCCACCTGGTTGTGTGTGTTGTTTTTATAAAGCTGCCTACAATTCCTTAGATAGAGTGTGTTATAAATGGTTTAAATAAAATAAATATTGAACCTTTTCTAGCCATCTATTTTATGTGCTTACATTTTTGGATATTTTCTTTTTATGACTTCATAGTAACATATTGCAATGGCCTTTTTTCTGGGGTTTTTTCTTTTTAATTGATGTAACCTCGCATTATTCGTGTTTTCTATTGTTGCAAATTTTGAAATTTAAAGAAAATTGTTAAGGAACCCTTTTTACTAAGCATCGCTAACAGGTGGCCTGCGCTATTACTAGCACGCGCTGAGACCACTTTTTAACTGAGAGGTAACATGGCCAATTTTTGTGTATCGGCAATAATGGCCAGGCGCTAATTTTTACATTGGTGTGTGGCCATTAGCACATGAGCCGTTAACTACACCTATTTTCTAGGTGGTAATGGCTCATTCACTAATCATGCAATAATGGGTTAGCACACAGCAATGGCCATGCGCTAATCCATTAGCGCTGAACATGCCCATGCCCCCTGTGCAGAAAAAAATGTAAATTATTTTTTAGCACATGGGAAACACGCATACATGCCAAAACTACTGTGGGACGCCTCCGCATGCCCTGCAGTAGGCATTTTTAACCTATGGTAAGCACGAATTAGTGCTTACCACAGCTTAGTAAAAGGGCCCATAAATTAATGACTGTGGGAGGAAGCCAGAAGAGCATGAAAGTGCATCCCAGTGACTGGAATGAATTTGTGATAGCCAGGAGAAGTAGAAGGGTTAATGGTTATAACTAGGCCAGGTGAATCTTTGGTCTTGCAACCCTTAGGTCTCTCCTGAGAGTTCATTTATTAAAACTTAACATTCATAATTGGCCCAACACCACCTTGTCCAGAACAATACTGTAAAAATGCATAATTGGACATCACACTTTTAAAGCTTTGTTTTGTGTATATTTACATAATAAGGGCAATTTCCGAAATCCAGATAAATGGATTATTTAAAAATTACTCTCCTCTGTAGAGGTAAGAGTACATGCTGATGGCTTCTTGAGATAGTGTGGCAGAACAGCAACTTTTTCCTGCCTTTCTCCTCTCTCTCTCTTCCCCCCCCCCCCCCCCCCCCCCCCAGATGCTGCCACTGTAGGCAACTGCCTAGTCTGCCTAATGGGTGTGCTGCTGTTTGGGTTATGGGAGAAAGTAGGGGAAATGCTCATCTCTATCACCCATCCCCATTGCATGAGTGGGAAGAAAATTAGAGGTGGGGAAGGATGATTGGGAGTGAGATGGAGATAGGGAAGAAAGAAATGAGGCTGTGGGTTGAGATATGCAGATGTATAGAGTGGTAGAGACTGTATGCCTCTTGTTACTTTACTGAAATCTGGGAACAGCAGCAGAATATAATACAGTAGGATCTCAGGGCTGCATATGAAGCAGTCTTCTTTTCTTAGCTGAAGCTATTTATGAACAGTTAGGAACATTTATGAAATATCTTCCTTTCTTTAGGTTGCAGTTCGATCATAGAGATGTAAGACCCAATATTCAAAGGATTTATGCTCCTAGCTTGGAAAGTTATGCTCAAAAATTGGCCTCTTTGAAAATTGATTAGCACTGAGTACATTTTTACTTAGAATTTTATTGAGCTCTTAAATTTAGGGGCATAAAACGTGGGTGGTAACAGGTGGATTTAGGATGAAAAAGGAGCTTAGCACTGATTTTTCAATTCTAGGTTCATAAATTAGGCTCATAAACCTAGGCAAATGAATGGCAGTCTTAAATCTATAGGCATAACTTTTACGTATCTAACTTAAGATGAGTTTTCAGCTGAAAATTTAAGCTCCTAAGTTAAGCTGAAAATAGAGCACAAATTTAGGATCCTAACTTGGGAGCATACATTTAGGAGCTCAGCTTTCTTTGAATATCGGGCCCATAATTTCTGTTTTTAAAAATTAGCTTTCTGAATTTATTTGGCATGATACTCTGTATGACCAGCTGCAATGACCCACAGATAGAGATCAGGAGAGCAGCGGTTCTGGATGGGGATGAAGGAAAGTTTGAATCTGCAACGTGGTATCCCAGCTACAGTATTAACATCTCTGTCTATATACCTGCAGTATGACCTGGAATTATTAGATCCTCGGGGACGCACTCCTCTCCATCTGGCTGTGTCACTGGGGAACTTGGAGTCTGCCAGAGTTCTCCTTCGATTCAATGCCAAGGTCAGCCATGAGAATAGCAGCGGATGGACAGGTGAGAGGTTTTGGGCCATATATAAGACCACAGACAAATCTGCTATGTGATGTGCTGGGTTCTCTCTCTGGTCAACCATATACATTGCAGGCTTTCTGAAATATTTTGCAACCAAATGAATGGAGAAATAGTTGATTCAGATACCTTAATGGAGAAAGTTAAATGGGGACTGCTGTACTGAAGTATTAGGGAGGGGTCTCAGGATGTCTTCCATAAATTGTTCACTCTCTGTCACTTTCATTCTCTTCTCTCTGTCTCTTTCTAGTTTAGGGTTACAGATTTAGATTTCAGTCACTGGGTTTTATTTGGAAAGGTTTTCTACTGATCTTAATTTGTATAATTCACTTACTATGATATTTAATATTGTTTCTCTGTATTACCTCTTTTACTCCTTTGTGTTTTTCCCCTTTCTCTCTCCCTCCCACATCTGTCTCTCTGCTGTTCTGTTTTTTCTTTTCTTTCTCCACCTTTATATGTGTATGTCCCTCTGCTCAGTGCTTCAGGAAGCTGTCAGTACTGGAGATCCAGAAATGGTGCAGTTGGTTCTGCAGTATAGAGATTACCAGCGGGCCACAGAGCGACTGGCAGGAATTCCAGAGCTCCTGAGCAAACTCCGTATGGTATGTGTATGCTGCACCCTTTAGTATTACTACTTATTTTTTCTATGGCGCCACTAGACATACATAGCGCTGTAGATAAAATACATATGAGACCGTCCCTGCTCAACAGAGCTTACAATTTATTCAAGACAGACAACTCCTCAATCCCTTATTTGTCCCATTTATCATGGTAATGATTAAAACAGACATGAGAAACTGAAAAGTTGACTAGAAGCCAAGAATTAAGTGACCTTGTGGTCTGGTTCTGGTCCAGGTACCCAGTGTGTATCCTTGGCTCTTGTGTCTCAGAGCCCAAGGTCTGTACAAGGGAATAAGACATATCATCACCAAATGTACTTGCAAGTTGTCTAAGGCCTTAGGGAAGTCAGTGTCGCAACTGCAAAATCCAGCCTTGCACAACTGACTTCTGACTTCCCTTCTAAGCTCTGTCTTTTTATTTGCAATAATGGAACATGATTGAACATTCCATACATGATTACAATTTGGTTGAACAGTATACTTCTCTCTTTCTCACACATCGCTCGCAACATTTACTGCCCATGTTATCATCTTTGGCTAGACTACATACACATTTCCTCCCTTATGCCTTGTTTCTCATGGTCCTTTATAGTACATTCTGGTTCAGTAATTACAGATAACAGATAATATTCACAGCTCGTTCCTTCTAAGGTTATAGCTCTCATCAAAAGAATTTAATAATCTTTATATGACTGACACAAACTCTCCATTTCTCCTTGGCTTCCTACTGGAACTTTGACACAAATTCTCCACTTTTCCTAGGCCCCTTGATAACAGTGATCATAATATGATTAGATTTGATATTAGCTTTGAAGTATGTATATATAGGAAATCAAATATGTTAGCGTTTCCTTTAAAAAAGGAGACTATGACAAAATGAGAAGAACGGTGAAAAGAAAACTTAGAGGAGCGACTGTGAGGGTCAAAAATTTACATCAGGCGTGGATGATGTTCAAAAACACCATCCTGGAAGCCCATGCCAAATATATTCCGCGTATTAAAAGAGGATAATGGAAGACCAAACGACAGCCGGCGTGGTTAAATAGTGAGGTGAAGGAAGCTATTAGAGCTAAAAGAAAATCCTTCAGAAAATTGAAGAAGGAACCGACTGAAAATAATAAGAAACGGCATAAGGAATGTCAAGTCAAATGCAAAGCACTGATAAGGAAAGCTAAGAGGGACTTCGAAAAAAAGATTGCGTTGGAGGCAAAAACACATGGTAAAAATTTTTTTTAGGTATATTAAAAGCAGGAAGCTGGCAAAAGAATCGGTTGGACCGCTAGATGACCGAGGAGTAAAAGGGGCAATCAGGGAAGACAAAGCCGTAGCGGAGAGCTTAAATGAATTCTTTGCTTCGGTCTTCACCGAGGAAGATTTGGGTGGGATACCGGTGCTGGAAATGGTATTCGAAGCTGAGGAGTCGGAGAAACTTAATGAATTCTCTGTAAACCTGGAGGATGTAATGGGGCAGTTCTACAAACTGAAGAGTAGCAAATCTGGACCGGATGGTATTCATCCAAGAGTACTGATAGAACTGAAAAATGAGCTTGCAGAGCTATTGTTAGAAATATGTAATTTATCCTTAAAATCGAGGGTGGCAAATGTAATGCCGATTTTTTTAAAAAAGTTCCAGAGGAGATCCGGGAAATTATAGACCGGTGAGTCTGATGTCGGTGCCGGGCAAAATGGTAGAGACTATTATTAAGAACAAAATTACAGAGCATATTCAAAAGCAGTGTGTGGAGGAGTGGCCTAGTGGTTAGGGTGGTGGACTTTGGTCCTGGGGAACTGAGGACCTGAGTTCGATTCCCGGCACAGGCAGTTCCCTGTGACTCTGGGCAAGTCACGTAACCCTCCATTGCCCCATGTAAGCCGCAGGGTACAAATGTAACAAAAAAAAAAAAAAAAAACATGGATTAATGAGACAAAGCCAACATGGATTTAGTGAAGGGAAATCTTGCCTCACCAATCTATTACATTTCTTTGAAGGGGTGAACAAACGTGGATAAAGGTGAGCCAGTTGATATTGTGTATCTGGATTTTCAGAAGGCGTTTGACAAAGTACCTCATGAAAGACTCCAGAGAAAATTGGAAAGTCATGGGATAGGAGATAGTGTTCTATTGTGGATTAAAAACTGATTAAAAGAAAACAGAGAGTAGAGTTAAATGGTCAGTATTCTCAATGGAGAAGGGTAATTAGTGGGGTTCCCCAGGGGTCTGTGCTG
Source organism: Microcaecilia unicolor (assembly GCF_901765095.1). Taxonomy (NCBI): domain Eukaryota; kingdom Metazoa; phylum Chordata; class Amphibia; order Gymnophiona; family Siphonopidae; genus Microcaecilia; species Microcaecilia unicolor. The sequence goes on along the minus strand of NC_044031.1, from coordinate 649,557,725 downwards.
GGACCGCTGCATTTTAACATATTTATAAATGACCTAGATGGGAGTAACTAGTGAGTTAATTAAATTTGCTGATGACACAAAGTTTTTCAAAGTCATTAAATCGCGGGAGGTTTTCCACGTTAGGAGTCACGGACCAAGAAAAGGGATCTAGGTGCCATCGTTGATGATGCGTTGAAACCTTCTGCTCAGTGTGCTGCTGTGGCTAAGAAAGCAAATAGAATGTTAGGTATTATTAGGAAAGGAATGGAAGACAAAAATGAGGATGTTATAATGCGTTTGTATCGGTCCATGGTGCGACCGCACCTCGAATATTGTGTTCAATTCTGGTCGCCACATCTCAAAAAAGATATAGTGGAATTAGAAAAGGTGCAGAGAAGGGCGATGAAAATGATAAAGGGGATGGGACGACTTCCCTATGAGGAAAGGCTAAAGCGGCTAGGGCTCTTCAGCTTGTAGAAAAGGCGGCTGAGGGGAGATATGATAGAGGTCTATAAAATAATGAGTGAACAGGTAGATGTGAAGCATCTGTTCACGCTTTCCAAAAATACTAGGACTAGGGGCCGTGCAATGAAGCTACAATGTAGTAAATTTAAAACGAATCGGAGAAACTTTTTCTTCATTCAATGTGTAATTAAACTCTGGAATTCGTAAAGGTAAAGGCTGTTAGCTTAGCGGAGTTTAAAAAAAGGTTTGGACAGCTTCCTAAAGGAAAAGTCCATAGACCGTTGTTAAATGGACTTGGGGAAAATCCACTATTTCTGGGATAAGCAGTATAAAATGTTTTGTACATTTTGGGGATCTTGCCAGGTATTTGTGATCTGGATTGGCCACTGTTGGAAACAGGATGCTGGGCTCGATGGACCTTTGGTCTTTCCCAGTACGGCAATACTTATGTACTTATATTCCCTATAGGACCGCTTCCACAGCCTCAAAAAGGTGGGCTTTTAACCTAGATTTGAATATGGCCAGAGATGGAGCTTGATGTACGAACTCAGGAAGTCTATTCCAGTTATAAGTTACAACAAGATAAAAGGAACAGAGTCTGGAATTGGTGGAGAAGGGTACAGATAGGAGAGACTTACCTGATAAACGGAGTTCCTGGGGAGGAGTGTAGGAAGAGATCAGAGTGGACAGATACTGAGAAGCTGCAGAGTGAATACAGCTGTAAGTCTGTAAGAAGAGTTTGAACTGTATATGGAAGTGGATAGGGAGCCAATGAAGTGACTTGAAGAGAGGGGTTATGTGAGTGTAGTGACATTGGTGAAAGATAAGTCATGCAGCAGAATTTTGAACAGGTTGAAGGGGGTGAGAGACCTGTGAGAAGTAAGTTGCAATGATCTAAGCATGAGGAGAGTGTGGATAAGGGTTTTGATATTGTGTTTAGAAAGGAAGGGACAAATTTTGGAGATGTTATAGAGAAAGAAGTGACAGGTTTTAGCAGTCTGTTGGATATATGCAGAGGAGGGAGGAGTCAAAGATGACCCCAAAGTTTCGAGCTGATGAGAATATTATCCACAAAAATGGAAAAAGGGGGAAGAAGAGAGGTGGAATTAATGGGAAAGATAAGAAATTCAGTTTTGGCCATGTTCTGTTTCAGATGATGGTGAGACATCCAGGCAGCAATGTTAGAGAAGCAGGCTAAGACTTGGGCCTAGATTTTTGCTGAAATTTCTGGTGTGCAGAGGTAGATCTGGGAGTCCTCATCCTGAAGATGATACTGAGAGCCATAGGAAGAGATCAGAACACCAAGGGAATAAGTATATATGAAGAAAAGACATGGTCCCAAGACAGAGCCCTGAGGTACACCGAATGAAGTGGAATAGCAGTGGAGGAGGATCCACCAGAACATAAACTAAAAGTGCGATGGGAGAGATAAGAAAACCAAGCCAGTACAGGGCTCTGAAATCCAAGTAAGGACAGCGTATCAAGGAGTAGGTTCTTATGAATAGTGTTAAAAGCAGCAGGTCACTGGAGACGTTAGCAGGGACTGTTTCTGTCGAACGAAGAGGGCAAAAGTGGATAAAGACTAGCTTCAGATGAAAGAAAATCAAGACAACAACGGTGAACATGTTTAAGTAGCTTGGATAAGAAAGGGAGGGGAGGGAGTTGGGGTGATAGTTGGAAGGGCCAGTGAAGGCTTTTTAAGGAGTGGTGTAACCACATCATGTTTGAAGACATCAGGAACAGTTTTAGTGGAAAGTGAAAGATTGAGAATATGACAGAAGGAACGACAGTAGAAGAGAGAGTGCTGAGTAGATGGATGGGAATGAGATCAGAGGAACAGGATGGGTGTGGATAGGTGAGGGGTGGGGTGATCAACAGAGAAATACAGCTTTATGGTTTATAATGGGCTATTTACATAGACATCACATGAACAATACTGGTGCCAGTAGGGCTCCCACCCCTGTTGGTCAGCATTTTACAGGATCAGGACACTGTACCAGTGACATCACAGTGAGAATCCTGAAAGGTAACTTTAAAACCATACAAGAACGTAAGACCTTTGAAGTCAGAATGATTGAATATTTTAACACCCAACAGAAAGGACTTATGTTTCAACTTTTTTATTGTATTATCGTAATAACAGACCATTATACAACACCAAAATGAATATATGTACATCACAGTCAACTACATATATCAGCAATATTTTTTTGTAATGGTTTCCCCCCCCCCCCCCCCATATTCCCCTTCCTCCCCTCCCTCCCTTCCCCTTTCCTCCCCTCCAGCAAGTTGATATATTATTGTGATATTATTGACAAAGGAAAAGGAATAACATCATTTACATAATAAAATATAATAGTATCAACCTCCGTTGTCTTATGTGTTTTCATTTGTTATCCTTCGGTTTCGATTATATAATATAGCCAATATCACATCTTGATCATAAGATCCCCCTCCCCCCCCCTATTAATCTATACATAAGTCTTCTGTTATCACAATTGATACCCAAAAAAATATTACAGAGTGTTAAGAATTCGACTTCTCCCCCTGTGAGTCATCCCGTCCAGATAACACCCCCAGATTTTTAGAAAGCGCTCCTTACGCTTGTATGTCCCTTTTGCCTCTCTCGCTTCCCAAATAAGCAATTGGTGTACCTGGTTCCGCCAATGCCAGAAGGTCGGAGGGTGTGCAGAGGTCCAGTGCTGCATTATGCATTTTTTGGCAATGAGACATGTTTTACGGCATAGCACCATTTTATCTTTATTTAGCCTGGGACAGGTGTCATGTTTATCTAGTACTAGACATAGAGGATTCAATGCTATATCACAGTTGACAATTGTAGATAGAAACACAGCTATGTATCTCCAGTATTTTTTTATTACAGGGCACGCCCATATCGCATGATATAGCGTATTATCTGCTCCCTGACATTTCAGGCAGGTAGCGGTATGGATGCCCCCTGATTTGTATAACTGTGTCTGGGTAAAATAAGCCCTATGCAATATACGAAACGCAAATTCCCTAAGGTTAGCCCCTCCTACTATTCTGGGTATATCCTGTATTTGTTTTATAATATTCCAACCTGTCAATGCTCTGCCTATATCTACTTCCCATTTCTGACGAAGTTGACTAAACTCTCTCTCAGGCATCAGTCCCCACAATTTCATATGTATGCTGGAGATTGACGGCACCTCTTCAGCTATTTCTTCGAAGAATTTTCTAATTTTCTCACCTAATTGTTTCTTAATTTCATCTGTGTTTAATGTGCGCACATAGTGTGTGAGTTGGCTATGCGCAAAATGATCTCTCCATTGTGCATTAGTTTGCATTTGTGTTACTGCTTTTATATGCCCATCAACCCCCAATATATCCTGCATGGTTGCTATGCCGTTTCTTTCCCATATGACAAAAGTTTGATTCTCAATCCCAGGTACAAACATCGGGTTGCCCCTAATAGTTAATAGCTCGGTGTTAAAGGGGTCTCTCCCCAGGAGTTTCCCTATATATCTCCACGCTTCCCTGATAGGCTGGAGCAAGACACTATGTTTAAATCTTTGGGGGAGTATCGTATTCTGGGTGTGTAATAACGCTAAATAATTATATGGGGCGAAATACACCGTCTCATACTCAAGTGGTGTATGATCTGATGTATTCATTAACCAATCTCTAACCTGTCTTAGCAAGCAAGCCATATTGTAGTATTTAATATTTGGAATCCCCATTCCCCCTTGTCTCCACCCTCCTAGCAGGAATTTCAATTGAAGTTTGGCCCTTTTCCCAGCCCAACAGAATTTTCTCAGAATTTTATAAAAGTGTTTTATGTCAGTCTGCTTAAGTTTTAGTGGTAGAACCTGTAAAACATACAGCCATCTCGGCATTATCACCATCCTTGTTAAACATATCCTCCCTGTCAAAGATATCGTGAGGTTCTGCCAAGAATTTAACTGGTGTATGGTCTGCTCCTTGAGTTTGCTTACATTTAAATCATATAGATCTCTTGTATTTACCGGTAATAGAATGCCTAAATATTTAAAGGATTTAGTTGCCTGCTTTAAAGGGAAATCTATGGGCCACAAACTATGGGCATCTGTATTTATAGCTAAGGCCTCTGATTTGTCAAGATTTAGCGTGAATCCCGAGTAGTCTCCAAATTCCTTAAAAATCTCTAGTACATTACCCAGCGCTTCTCTTGGGTTCTTTAAAATAATTAACAAATCATCTGCAAATGCAGCCATTTTGAACTGCTGATGTTGTATGTCCACTCCAGGCACTGCTGGACAGTCTTGAATATCCCTAATTAGAGGGTCCAAATATAATGCAAATAGTAAGGGCGACAACAGGCAGCCTTGTCTCGTTCCCCTGCCTATATGAATTGCCTCAGATAAGTTCCCGTTGACCATTACCTGCGCTAAAGGGGCTGCATATAAAGCTTTAATCGCCTGTACAAACTCTCCTTTTATACCATATCCCTCCATCACATCATATAAGAACGACCATTCCACTTTATCAAACGCCTTTTCAGCGTCGAAACTAATCATTAAAGCTTGTTCATTAGTGTGCTCTAAATATTCCAATGATGTCAAAATTCGTCTGAGATTCTTAGCAACCGACCTGCCCTGCACAAAGCCAACTTGAGCTTCATGGATTATTTTTGGTAGAACACGGCCTAATCTATTTGCTAAAATTTTTGCGAACAATTTTGCTTCATGGTTAATGAGCGATATTGGGCGACACGATGTTACTAATTACGCGTCTCGATTGGGCTTTGGAAACACAATTATACGTGCTAGATTTAAATGCTCAGGTAATGTACCATTTGATATCCATTCTTTAAACACTTTAGTTAATGTGGGTACAATCGATTCTCCCATTAATTTATAAAATTCTGCTTTGTATCCATCGGGACCTGGCGCTTTACCCATCTTGCTATGTCCTATAGCCCATGTGATCTCATCCTCACTAATCTCCGCGTTCAATAAATTGCGGTCTTGTTCATTTATCTGTGGGATCATAAGGTTTTGAAGATATTGCGTGCCTGATAGTCCTTCTTGTTCTGTGGAGCTATATAAGTGTTGATAATATGTTTTAAATTCTTGTCTAATTCCTTTATTAGAATGTATCAAATTTCCCTCTTGTGTTTTTATACTAGTGATATTTCTGGAAGCGTATCTAGGGGCAATAACTCTTGCTAGAAGTTTCCCTCCCTTATTCCCAAATTTATACAATTGGAATCTATAATATGTTTGGGATTTCACTTCTCTATCATGTAGTAAGGAGTTATAAGCCGCCTGTATTTCCAATATCTCCTGTCTAAGCCGAGGACATGGATTTAAGCCATAATGTCTATTCGCTTCTCTCAATTGTTTCTCCAGTCGCAGGATTTCCCTATCTCTTGCGCGCTTGTATTGGGTAGTAAAACTGATAGCTTCTCCCCGCAAGACCACCTTTGCAGCTTCCCAAAAACTAGTTGAAGTTGGTACTGTGTCCTCATTAAAATGTTTATATTCTGCCCATTTCGTTTGTAAATATTCTCGAAATCTCACATTATTTACTAAATATGTTGGGAACGTCCACCCCCGAAATTTCTCTTCTTCCACTCCCCCCATCCAATTCATATGTACCGTCGCGTGATCCGAGATAACGCACGGTCCTATATCAGCGTCTCTAATTGTGGGAAATAATGTGCTTGATGCTAATAAGTAGTCAATCCTGGAAGAGGTACCATGAGATCTTGACATATGTGTATATTCCCTGGTCCCAGGATGCAACGTCCGCCATATATGTATGAGATCTAGTGTGGTGCATAATTCGGGTAGTCCTCTAGTTTGTGTTCGGTGGATTGTTGCCAAAGGGTGCGACCGGTCTACTTGTGGGTCCCAGGTCATATTAAAATCTCCTCCCAGTATTATTGGCATTGATTCTAAGCGTACTATTTGTGCCACTAGTTTTTTGTAAAATTTAAGATCTAGGACATTTGGAGCATATATACTGCCCAGTAAGAGTTTTTGTCTACTAATTGTGACAATAGCTAACACATATCGTCCCTCAGGATCCTGGATTATCTTATGAATATGGTGTGGTATTCCTTTTCTAATTAAAATTGCTACTCCCCTTTTTCTCCCCACCGCTGCTGTTGATATACATTCCCCCACCCACCATTTGTTCAATTTAGCATGTTCTTCTGCAGTTAAATGTGTCTCTTGTATAAAGGCTATGTCAGCCCTAAGCCTCTGGAGGTGTCTTAAAATTTTTGATCTTTTTATGGGCGAAGGGATGCCCCCAACATTCCATGTAATAATCTTAATTAGTGCATCTATTTTGGCTTTCCATCTCCACATTTACATGATCTTGATGTCCGAGAGGTGCCGGCCCAGCCTCCAGCCCCTCCCCCTGTTCTAATAATCTAGCGAATAGTCTATCTTTCTTTTCAGATATCACTTGTGTTGTCTGGCAGTGTCTCCTGTACCCACCCTCCCTCCTCCCCTCCCCTATCCCTTCCCTTCCCCTGTGAATCCCCTCTCCCCCCCTTCTATCCCCTTCTATTCCTATTGGAATTAGGTCACCTTCGACGCCTTTCCCTTTTTTTCCCCCCTGTTCTAACTTATGTGCAGTATATTCGTCCTACTGATTCCCTCTATATATTAACTCGCTGATGAATCTTTTACATGTTTTTGACCCCTCTATCGATTACTAACAAATTTTAAACTTTAACCATACAGTGCAAATTACATAAATATCAATGCAGTGTTTTATAATTACTCAACAGTCTTCTCTTCATCCTTGTATTATCTGCTATTAGGACAGTTCAGTAAGTCTATGATGATCATCCTCAGAACTTTATGTGGTTTTCATCGGCCAGGTCGGTGTTACACCATCTATGTCCCGTTACTGCCATGAGTCAGCTTCATTTGTAATCCAAGGTTTCTGTAATTATAGCATAATCCACGGTTTCAATTATAGTCTCACGTTCATGTTGTGGGTCCTTCCAACTAAGCCCCAACATCCTCTTTATAGCTCTTTTTAAAGTTGCTTCTTATGCTTTACCATTTTCACAATAGTTCTACCGATCTTTAAGCTAGGATCCTGTGTTCAGTTTAATAGTAACAACAGTACAGCTTGACATATTTGTTCATCATATCTTTCTTCATCTCTGTATTAGCTTCTGTCGGATTAAATCAAGATATTTGTTGCGGTTAAGTTAGTAAGTTTAGATGGTTTTCATTATGCCTTTTCAAAATTGTTCAGTCTGCATTTCAGTTCAGTCTTACTGCATCCTTTTTTGTAGGCTCAGCTTCCCTTGTAATGTAGAATCTTCTATTGGGACCATGTTCATAGTTGAATTCTGTGTTTTATTCTTTCTGCTGATGTTTTCCACTTTTTACACCCATATCTGTTCTACTATATTAGTTTAACACAGTCTCAACTTCAGGGTGAAATTGCTATTAATATTAATGTCCTTCTGTTGAGATTTCTTGATCTTAGTGTCACCAATTGGTGCGTTGGTTATTTATCTCTTCCATTTTTATATTTTCTTCATATGTGCATAATAGCTCTTCAGTTTTCTCCTTCCAGTTGGTCTATGAACTCTTTTGCCTCCTCTGCTGTGGTAAATATTTTATTTCCCGTTTGGTGGGTTACTCGCAGTTTCGCAGGATACATCAATGCAAATCTAACTTTTCGCTTTATCAGCTCCGAGCATACTGGAGAAAATTTCTTTCGTTGCGCCGCTACCGCGGCTGAGTAATCTTGAAAGCATAATACTTTCCTATTGCCGCTATGTAGATCTTTTCCACTTCTCATCCCTTGCAAAATGGCTACCTTGTGGGCAAAATTAAGTACGCGACATATAACTACCCTGGGCTGCCCTTCTGCTCCCTGCTTGAGGTCCAGCCGATGCGCTCTTTCAATTCGCAGCGGGCCCAGCGCGGTCGGTAGCTGTAATTCTTTAGTAAGCCATGTCTCGAGGTATTTGGCCAGGTCTCTCTCTCCTAGCTCTTCAGCAAGCCCTACAAGACGAAGGTTGTTACCCCTCGATCTATTTTCGAGGTCTTCGATTTTATCGGTGTAAGTAGCGATTAGCTTTCGTAAACGGCTTACTTCTGTTTCCACCTTGTCCACACAATCTTCCGTATCGCTTGCCCGTTGCTGATACTGTCCCATGTCCAATTGTATTTGCGTTACGCTGTTATGTAATTGTTCCAGTTTGTTATCCAGCGCTCCCAACTTTTTCTCCAGAATGGCTTCCAGTGCCTGAGTAACTTCCCCAACAATCTCGGCTGCCCACGCGGATCCCACCGCTGATGTCCCCGGGCTCGCCGGAGCCGCCATCTTGTCGTCGGGCGGCCGGGTCTTTTCTCTGTTTTTTCTGGTGATCTTAGATGTCATTCTCCTCCGAAGTGGTATTAAACTTTTCTCCTTTTAAACACTCTTCGTTTACCTTCGTTTGTGGGGTCTTGTATCCAAATTTTAGGACGATTTTCTGTTGAAGAATCTAAGGGAAGGCAGGAGCTGCGCAGTTAGCGTCTTCTCCCGCTCATCGCGTCACGTGACCCCCACACAGAAAGGACTTAACAAGGATCTGGGGTTCCTAGCCCATTATAAACCACAAAGCTGTATTTCTCTGTTGATCACCCCATCCCTCACCTATTCACACCCATCCTGTTAGAATATCAATGATATGCTTTGATGTCCCCATGCATACCTCCTACCCACCCCCATCCTCCCACCCTGTCAGACTGTCATAGTAATGCTTGAATGTTTTCACTTATATACACTGTCAGCTAGCACATTTGCTTATTTCCGATCTGATGAAGAAGGGCAACCTTCGAAAGCTAATCAAGAAATGTATTAAGTTATGTCCAATAAAAAAGGTATCATCTTATTTTCTTTTCCATGTTTTATTTTGTTTTGATTTCTATTGATAACCTTAAGAGTGGACTAACAAGCTGCCACACTCCTCTAGAAAAGGAAAGAAAATGGTAGGGTTTGTAGGAAGGTTGAGAGAATGAGGAGGGGGAAGGAGAGATGGAGGTGACTTGGTGGAGAACTCAAGGTTACTCTTGTGAACCTTGTCATGGAAGTACACAGCCATAGTCTGGGGAGAAAGTGAAAGGGGGAAGGGGAGGATTGGAGGTGGGAATACTTTTAGGAGAGAGTTCAGTCTGGCAAAGAGACAGGTTTGGACCCAAGATAGTTTGTCAAATTGATTTAGTAGGCTTGTTTTGCAAGTGAAAGCAGACTAGAAGGAGGTCAACAAGAATTTAAAATGTATGAAGTCAGCATGAGCATAAGATTTTAGCCAAATGCGCTTAGCAGAATGGGAACGTGGATAGCGGATTCTGGAGTCAGCCAAGGCTAGAGTCTGGTATGCCTTACAGAACAGGAAATGGGAGGAGTGAGAGTGTCTAGGGCAGAGGAAAGAATAGTATAATAGGAAGAGACAGCTTCATTGAGAGAGATGGATAACATATGAAACAGTGGTGGAGAGTGCAAGGATCAATAGCCTGAAGATTTCTAAATGTGTCGTTGAAGATTGGACGACACTGGTGGGGGGGGAGGAGTGATAAGTGTGAAAGTTATCAGATGATAGAGGAAGAACTGTGGTGGAGAAATTAGAGCGTGTGCATTTGGAGAAGATGACAAGATTGAGGCAGTGGCCATGCTGATGAGTAGGGGTAGAGGAGCACAGCTGAAGAGTGAATGAGGATGTTAAAGCAAGAAACTTAGAGGCATAAGAGTCAGAGGGGTCATTAGCATGAGCAAGGAGAATTTGGTTTAAGAGAAGAAAAGCCAGGAGCAATGGAGAAGAGGGACTTATCAAAAAATGACACTAACTGGAGAGGTAGTAGTGTGATTAGGTGGATGGAGTGGACTTCAGAGGAAATGCTGAAGAAGAGGCTGAAATTACAAGAATGTGAGAGTAGCAGCCTGACAGCACCATTTCAGCCAGCCAGGTGAGCTGTATAGGAGAAAAGATAGCCTCCTTGACACAGGGCAGCAACTGAAGCAGAATCTTTAGGGAAAAGCCATGTCTCAGATGGAGAGTACAAGGGATAAAGAGGTTGTGGATGTAGGCAAGCTTGTTGCAGATAAAGTGGACATTCCACAGGGCACATGAGAAAACCAGATCCACAGGGCACATGAGAAAAACAGAGGAGGAGGAAGGAGAGGAACTGAAATAAGATTGTAGAGGATGTGATTTGACCTGCTCAGGTAGGGTGAGAGTTGATTTGGAAGGCCTGGATTGGGATTGATCTCCCGAGAAGGAGCGAGAGAATATCCCAAGCCCATTAAACAGAACTTTAGAGACGCATCCCCTGGGATTCTTCACTGAGCCAGTTACATATAGGAACTTGAGTCAAGGAGATAACTCCAGTATTCACCTTAAATGCAGTAAACAGGACCTAGGATCTTTTTTGGGATATCTACTGTAGAAGAGGTGAACCAACTGGGAATCTCTTGGAAATCCTCTGGAGCATATATACCCTTTAGGTCAGTGGTTCCCAACCCTTTTCATATCTTGTTGTGGCATACTGTAAGCTTTTCTTGCCCCCATCCCTCTGACATAATCGTTTTCCATTACACCTTGAGCATGATCATCTTCCCCAACCCTCTAGTGCAATCATTTTCTCTCCCCTCTCAACTTGATAATTTAATCATTTATTTCTCCTTTTCAGTCCCCTCCACCTCCATGTGGTCAGCCAGCAGTAGTTGGACAAATAGTGCCTTTTCTCCTACTGTAGCTGCCCTTATAGTCTTATGAGATCCACTGGCCCTGTGCAGTTCAGACTATGGTTGGAAGCCAACAGAAAAGAAGTCAGCAGCAGGAGAAAAGTGCTGCTCATGGATTCCAGCTGTTGGCTGGAGGGCATCATGTAGCGGGTGGGGAGAAGACTGTGCATGGACAGCCATAGTCTGGCCGGAACCTCTTCCCTAGATGGCCCTCTGGAGCACATAAATGTGACTGTTGGGCAGACTGGATGGACCATTCAGGTCTTTATTTGCCATCACTTATTATGTTACTATGTAGCACGGTGGGTAGGATGAGCTTCTTAAGCAGATGTGTACCCATTATGGATCCTCTGGAGCAAATGTGTTATTGGCCCCTGGAACCCTCTGGGGCATGGGCATTGCTGTAATTCCCCACACTCTGCCATTTTATTTTTCTGAATTTTGCATTTTCCTTTCCTTCCCCCCAGGCTCCTGATTTTTATGTGGAAATGAAATGGGAATTCACCAGCTGGGGTAAGTTCTTAGTATGGATTTAAAGGGTGAATGGAACTAGTAGGATTAATTTTAAAATCTTCCTCTTTATTACTTTCTTCCTTGTCTGTTTGCTCTTTCTGTCCATTTTATTTATCTCCCTTCCTCGCTCTCTCATGCCCCGATGCTCAGAAACAAATGCAGGCACTAGAGGCCATTAGTGCCAGACTAATGCCCGTATTTGCAAGCACACCATGCTCAGAGGGAAACAACGTGGGAATTGGCACACGTCCTGAAGAACAGTGCAAATGACATTCAAATGTAGTCAAAAGGATGCAGATGAGGGAATTTCCTATTCCCTCCAATGCAGCTAGTAAGGACGCCCTTACCACTGAGCTGGCGTTAACTGTCTGCACAGGCTCCGAGGTGAATTTTGAGGCCCCTTTCCTGCACAGCACGGCCCTCCCTCCCTGGCCACCTGGCTCTTCCTCCATATAAATTAAATGGAATCATGACAGGAATGTAAAGTCTACATCAGCCATCATACTAAGGGGGATAAGATGTGAAAACAGTTTTTAAAACATATAAGCTATTGGCTGACCTTCTTTCTGTAAGTTTCCCTCTCCATAGCACAGGATCATTCCCTCCCTCTCTGCCATAAAACAGGCAGCAGGAGGATGGGCTTAAAAAGAGCCTAGCAGCAGCAACATTTACACAGCCAGCCCAGCTAAGTCAAACATTGGAGCAACTTTACCTGCACGAAACTGCAGAGGTTGTGCATCCTCCCCCTGGCTATGCAGGGCTCCCTTTTGTGTGCATGTGCTGGGCACGTCCCCCCCCCCCCCTACGTCCCAATGCTGAGTGCTAACAGCACACATGAAATTTGCATGCCATTAACGTTGAGCATAGGGCAGTTCCTTTGTGGCGTTGTTGCAGCTTTACTTTCCAGCACTGTTTTGTACAGTGCTGGAGTTTTGAGTGTCGGGCTGTCATTATCTCTCCCTCTTGTTCTCCTTCCTTCAGTTCCTCTCGTCTCCAAGATGTGCCCCAGTGATGTTTATCGGGTCTGGAAGCGAGGAGCGAATCTCCGAGTTGACACTACCCTCCTAGGTTTTGAACACATGACATGGCAGCGAGGGAGGCGGAGCTATATCTTCAAGGGTGAAGGTCAGAGGTCGTGTGTAATAGGGGCACAGACAGAAATGCATGATGGATATATTTTTTGTATATGCTGTGCAAAATACATTCCTTTGTAGCTGTCTCTTAAAAGGTTTTAATATATATGTGGATAAGGGTGAGCCAATTGATATAGTGTATCTGGATTTTCATAAGGCATTTGTCAGTGTCCTTCATGAGACTTCCCAGGAAATTTAGAGTCATGGAATAGGAGCAGTGCTCTAGGTTGGATTGGGACCTGGATAAGGATAGGAAACAGATTAGAACTAATTAGTCCATTTTCTCAATGAAAATTGTAAATAGTCAAGGACTCATGAATCTGTACTTTAACTGGTACTTTTGATCTGGGAAAGGGACTGATGAGTCAGTTGATTAAATTTTAGATGACATAAAATTATTCAAATTTTTTTAATCACAGGCAGATTGTGAGGAGTTTGAGGATGACCTATTGAGACTAGGTGTCCAAATGGCAAATGACATTAATGTGGACAGCTTCTCTCTCTCTCTCTCTCTCTCTATCTATCTATCTATCTATCTATCTATCTATCTATCTATCTATCTATCTACAGTGGGGGAAATAAGTATTTGATCCCTTGCTGATTTTGTAAGTTTGCCCACTGACAAAGACATGAGCAGCCCATAATTGAAGGGTAGGTTATTGGTAACAGTGAGAGATAGCAGAGATAGCAGAGATAGAGAGATCCGGAAAATCACATTGTGGAAAGTATATGAATTTATTTGCATTCTGCAGAGGGAAATAAGTATTTGATCCCCCACCAACCAGTAAGAGATCTGGCCCCTACAGACCAGGTAGATGCTCCAAATCAACTCGTTACCTGCATGACAGACAGCTGTCGGCAATGGTCACCTGTATGAAAGACACCTGTCCACAGACTCAGTGAATCAGTCAGACTCTAACCTCTACAAAATGGCCAAGAGCAAGGAGCTGTCTAAGGATGTCAGGGACAAGATCATACACCTGCACAAGGCTGGAATGGGCTACAAAACCATCAGTAAGACGCTGGGCGAGAAGGAGACAACTGTTGGTGCCATAGTAAGAAAATGGAAGAAGTACAAAATGACTGTCAATCGACAAAGATCTGGGGCTCCACGCAAAATCTCACCTCGTGGGGTATCCTTGATCATGAGGAAGGTTAGAAATCAGCCTACAACTACAAGGGGGGAACTTGTCAATGATCTCAAGGCAGCTGGGACCACTGTCACCACGAAAACCATTGGTAACACATTACGACATAACGGATTGCAATCCTGCAGTGCCCGCAAGGTCCCCCTGCTCCGGAAGGCACATGTGACGGCCCGTCTGAAGTTTGCCAGTGAACACCTGGATGATGCCGAGAGTGATTGGGAGAAGGTGCTGTGGTCAGATGAGACAAAAATTGAGCTCTTTGGCATGAACTCAACTCGCCGTGTTTGGAGGAAGAGAAATGCTGCCTATGACCCAAAGAACACCGTCCCCACTGTCAAGCATGGAGGTGGAAATGTTATGTTTTGGGGGTGTTTCTCTGCTAAGGGCACAGGACTACTTCACCGCATCAATGGGAGAATGGATGGGGCCATGTACCGTACAATTCTGAGTGACAACCTCCTTCCCTCCGCCAGGGCCTTAAAAATGGGTCGTGGCTGGGTCTTCCAGCACGACAATGACCCAAAACATACAGCCAAGGCAACAAAGGAGTGGCTCAGGAAGAAGCACATTAGGGTCATGGAGTGGCCTAGCCAGTCACCAGACCTTAATCCCATTGAAAACTTATGGAGGGAGCTGAAGCTGCGAGTTGCCAAGCGACAGCCCAGAACTCTTAATGATTTAGAGATGATCTGCAAAGAGGAGTGGACCAAAATTCCTCCTGACATGTGTGCAAACCTCATCATCAACTACAGAAGACGTCTGACCGCTGTGCTTGCCAACAAGGGTTTTGCCACCAAGTATTAGGTCTTGTTTGCCAGAGGGATCAAATACTTATTTCCCTCTGCAGAATGCAAATAAATTCATATACTTTCCACAATGTGATTTTCCGGATTTAATTTGTGATGTGCTATCTCTCACTGTTACCAATAACCTACCCTTCAATTATGGGCTGCTCATGTCTTTGTCAGTGGGCAAACTTACAAAATCAGCAAGGGATCAAATACTTATTTCCCCCACTGTATCTATCTATCTATCTATATATATATATATATATATATATATATATATATATATATATATATATATATATAAAGTGTTGGCGTCCATATTAGGAGGAACCATCCAGGAAATGAATCTAGAATCATTGTGGGCAATATGTTGAAATTGTCAGTTTGGTGTGTGGCAGTTTCCAAAAAGCAATAGATTGTTAGGATTTATTCAGAAAGGAATGGAAAATTAAAGAATATAATAAAGCTTGTGCATTTGTCTATAGTGTGACCACATCTTGAGTACTATGGGGGTCTTTTACTAAGGTGCGCTAGTGTTTTTAGCTCATGCTAAAAATCAGCTGTCGCTAAACGCTGAGATGCCCATTATATTCCTATGAGCATCTCGGTGTTTAGTACCAGCTGATTATTGGCGTCTGCTCAAAATGCTAGCGTACCTTTGTAAAAGACCCTCTTTGTGCAGAGAAGGATGACCAGAATGATAGAGGATGGAATGGTTTCTGTATGATAAAAGCTGAATAAGTTAGAGCTTTTCAGATTGAAGAAGGGCAGTTGTAAGAACATATAATAGAGATCTATAAAAACACGCGAGGGGTGGAATGGTTGTATTTTCAACTTAAATGGGGAACAGCCATTTACCATCTTGAAATAGTACTAAGATGAGGGAACACGCCATGAAAATAGTAGGTAGAATATTTAAAACAAATTAGAGAAAAAGAAAAAATATATATATTTTTGTTTGTTTTTTTACTGAATGTAAGTTAGATTTGGAATTTATTGCTAGAAGATGTGGTCAAGATAGTCATCATAGCTGAGTTTAAGAATGACTTAAACAAGTTCCTGGAGGAAAAGACCATATAATTCCTTTTTAGCCTAGCCACACCAGTCCAGAAAGTATGGGTTTTGGAGACAGAGACCAATGAGCTGTGACTTTGGCTGTATTAGAGACTTCTTGCAGCCACAACTCACCAGTATTCTCTGTCTCCAGTAGATGGTGATGGGAATTCTTTGCAGCTCTGGACTTGGCTGGCGAGGTAGCTCTTGGACCCAGCTGGCCGCCTAGTTGAGCTTGTGTGGGCAAGCAGAATCAGAGTTTCCACACCTTGGAGTATATCTGGAGGAGTCCTGGTCCCTCCCCTTACTTCCAGCCAAACTCCCTCAGGGCTGATTACTTCCCCCTTTTTTTATTCTTTTAAAAAGAAGGATTATTTTACACTTTTGAGGAGAGATCCTTAAGGATTCCTTTTTAGGACTGCCAAGGGAGGTTTATATTGCAGAAAGAAGCTCCTGATTATCTGGTCTTTACTTTTTCTCACCTCTCCCCCTTCCCTCTCCCGCCCCTTATCTGTATTGCATCGGGAGTGGCACTTCCTGTCATATACTTTTTTGAACAATTTCTAAGTCAGTCTTTTGTTGTCTTTTGGGTCTGTTCAGTGGTAAACTGCAATCTCCTTCTGTGCCTGGCTTGTGTAGTGTGGTAGGTTTTCAGTCAGCACCATTGCCCTCCTGTATAGTGCCTTTTGCTTCTTGAGCAGTATGGCCTTTATTTTCTCGAAGGCGGCCCTGACAGTTTGCGTGGCAAAGGCAGAGCTGTGGTAATCCATCTCTTCAAGAAGGCATTGATGGTAGGATAATTAGCTCAGCGGGGTTGCTGCGCTATGGAAGTACCTTCAGAATCTGTAAAGAGGTGCTCATGTTGTGGAGCCCAGTGCAGCAGTTCCTAAGGCCAGTGCAAGGCTTGCTGCAGGGATTCCATAGCTCATACCCAGCAGTTCTCAAAGTTTCGGAAAAGCTCCTTTGAGCAAGCAGTCACCTTCTGCGCCCTCTGGGGGCAAGTGTTAGGTGAGGAGGATATTTTCTCTGTGTTATTTGGACTTCAGGGGGAAGGATCTTTGCCTTCTTTGACCTCAGAGGAGGTCTGTTTCACTCAATCTCTTCCTACCCATTCAGCTATGCAAGGAGCAGAAGCTGTTTCAGCTGGACATCAGGTCTGTGGTTTTTCCATGGAGTTTGTCCTCATCATTCACAAAACTTTTCTGTTGCATCAGCCGCAGGGGAGCTTGCAAACCTTTGAACTTGAGGAATTCTCTAAATTTCTAGATGCCCCCTTTCTTGTCAAGAATGACCTTATTGGAGGATGCTAGTAGTAGTAGTATGCTTAGTGTTGTGGATAGAGGAACCTCCTTGATAGATCCTTTGGAGGAAGGAGAAATCTTTGTGGTGGAAGGAAATGACCCTATGGTAGTACGTCTCTTCCAGAGGGAAGTGCTTGTAGGGATGATCTCACAGGTATTGGAAGCTTTGAGTATTGTTGCATGTTTGTTGCAGGATTCTAGAGTCTCTGGAGATCCCATCTTTATGGGGGTTTGTAAACCCAGCAAAACATTTCTTTGTGTGGGAAGAGCCTTAAGTAAATTTTATATTCTCCTTCCTAAGAAGAAAGAAACGGTGAAATTACTGAAGGTGGATGACAGTTGATAAATTGGATCTGCTTGCGCTTGACATCCCCACTGTTCAAAGAATTGTGCTGCCTGCGAGCGGATTTAGCTTTCATTCAAAAAACGCATCTGAAGCAGGGGCACAAGTGACTGTTTTCTTATAAGCCGTATCCTACAACTTTTTAGCTTCCACTTGTTCCCAGGGGTCATGATAACCTTGTCTGGGTGTTTCGGCTAGTGAATCCTGACAAGAATGGCTGCTACTTGCTGTTAAAATTAGCTCTAGCTGATACTTTATATACCTTGATATGTGTCTATGTTCCCAGTGAAAATTGGGGGCCTTTTTTTGATGCCTTGGGCCTTCTATTGCATCGTCATGGGAGGAATGCCTTCTGGTGGGTGGAAGGGATTTTTATATTACAGTGGACCACTGCTTAGATAACTCTGCATCTTGAGTGATCTGTGCACTATGTGATAGAGCATGTTTAAGATATATATATATATATATATATATATATATATATTTATTTTAACACTTTATTAAACAAACCAGGCTAAATACAAGCAGTGCAGCATGGCAAAGTACAATAAACCAACCAAAAGACAAATACCTTCCACTCCCCTACCTCCCCCCACCCCACCCTAATTATTCTCTGCTGGGCTGGTTGGTTTCAAGAAGGGATAGTTTCAAGTTGTTTTGACTTTGTACGGTGTCAAGATTGACCTGAAGGACTCTGGAGAAATCTTGGCAAATGGAAGCTAAGATGGCGGCTTTATCGGCCCCACCGAGTCTGTTCAGCATTGAGTAAGGATATTGTGTCGGAAGTGCGGGCAGTGGTGGAATCTGCGCTGGATACTAAACTGCAGCAATTACATGATACCTCCCCGAAACTACCTACCTGTTCCTCTGATCCTATTCCCACCCATCTACTTAGCACTATCTCTACTGTCATATCCTCAATCTTTCACTTTCCACTGCGACTGATCCTAATGCCTTCAAACATGCTGTAGTTACACCACTCCTCAAAAAACCTTCATTGGACCCTACCTGTCCTTCCAACTATCGCCCCATCTCCTTCCTCCCTTTCCTATCCAAGGTACTTGAACATGCTGTTCACTGCCGTTGTCTTGACTTTCTTCCATCTCAAGCTATTCTTGATCCACTTCAATCTAGCTTTTGCCCTCTTCATGCAACTGAAACAGTGCTTGCTAAAGTCTCCAATAGCCTGTTCCTGGCCAGATCCAAAGGTCTCTATTCTATCATCCTTCTTGATCTATCTGCTGCTTTTGACACTGTTGATCACCGCCTATTCTTTGATACACTGTCCTCACTTGGATTTTAAGGCTCTGTTCTTTCCTGGTTTTCTTCTTATCTCTCCCATTGCACTTTTAGTGTATACTGTTGTGGATCCTCCTCCACTTCTATCCCACTATCAGTTGGTGTACCTCAGGGTTCTGTCTTGTGACCTTTTCTTTTCTCCATCTATACTTCTTCCTTTATTACTCTGATCTCATCCCATGGTTTTCAGTATCACCTTTATGCTGATGACTCCCAGATCTACCTCTCCACACCAGAAATTTTAGCAGGCATCCAGGCCCAAGTATCAGTCTGCCTGTCTAACATTGTACCTGGATGTCTCACCGCCATCTGAAACTAATCATGACCAAGACTGAGCTTCTTATCTTTCCCCCTAAACCAGCTTCTTCTCTTTCCCCCTAAACCAGCTTCTTCTCTTCCCCCTTTCTCTATCTCTGTGGATATTACGCTCATCCTCCTTGTCTCATCAACTCGTAACCTTGGGGCCATCTTTGACTCCTCTCTCTCTTTCTCTGCACATATTCAACAGACTGCTAAAACCCGTTGTTTCTTTCTCTGTTAATATCACCAAAATTCATCTCTTCCTTTCTGAGCACACTACCAAAATCCTTATCCACATTGTTATCACCTCTCGCTTAGGCTACTGCAACTTGCTTCTCACAGGTCTCCCACTAAGCCATCTCTCTTCCCTTCACTCTGTCAAAATTCTGCTGCCGATTTATGTTCTGCCAGTGTCGCTATGCTCATATTAGCCCTCTCCTCAAGTCACTTCATTGACTCTCTATCCATTCCCACATACAGTTCAAAACTCCTTTTATTGACCTACAAGTGCATTCACTCTGCAACTCCTCAGTACATCTCAACTCTCATCTGTCCCTACACTCCTCCCCGGGAACTCTGTTCATTAGGTAAATCTCTCTTTTATGTACCCTCTCCTCCACTGCTAACTCCAGACTCCCATTCCTTTTATCTTGCTGCACCATATGCCTGGAATAGACTTCCTCAGCACGTCAAGCTCCATCTCTGGCCGTCTTCAAATCTAGGCTAAAAGCTCACCTTTTTGATGCTGCTTTAACTCCTAACTCCTATTCATTTGTTCAGTACCCATGTCTGTTTTATCATTCCCACCTTAGTAACTCCCTTATCTCTTATTTGTCCTGTTGTCTGTCCTAATTAGATTCTAAGCTCTGTTGATCAGGAACTATCTTTTCATGTTCAAGTGTACAGCGCTGCGTATGTCTAGTAGCGCTATAAAAATGATTAGTAGTAGTGATCGAGGGTGAGAGGTCTGGGGGTCTTTTTGGCTGTTGTTTGGATGTTGTTATTGATATTCTTCTAATATTGTTATTTGCTTATTTCTTTAGTAAAACTTTGGAAAGCTTTATCTTCCTTTAAAGCAGCAGTAATAGTAGCACTGGTTTGTTTTGACATCATCCAAGGTTAAAGTACATACAGTTTTCTAGTTCATTCCTGAGGACTTTGAGATCTTATACTTAGCTATATCCACTATTATGATTCAAAGTAGATTAGGGGCTGTTGTAATGGTCTTTATCAGAGCCCCATGTAAAAAATAAATACAGCGTGGACTGTTGAAGAACTGATCTTCATCATTTCTCCATGCAGACATCACACTGACATATGTGAAGGTGAATACGGCACAACACTTGAGAAACAAAGAAAAATGTTAGCAACGAGCTATGTAAACATTTCATGATACTTATTTGCATATAGTTATGACCTCATTTGTTGTGTGAATTTCTGTGTTTAGGAACATCATTAAACCTAAGAGATTAGTTCTAACTAAAGGATATAGGCAAGAAAGAGTCAGCTGCTAACCAATGGCAAGGTAGCTTTAAAAATGCTTTATGTTAGCCAGTTTCTTGTAAACACAAACCAGGACTCTAAAGCCACCTGCTTCGAGTAAGTGCTATCACAAACAGTGCCCAGTGGCAGGGCATCTGTAAAACTGCTTGTTGACATTACAGTGTGCTCTGATCTGTTTGAATTTTCAGCTAAAGTAAATAATATTGGCACCATTTTGTATTAGAAAAGGGGATCCTGAGAGTGAGATGGATGTGAATGCATTCTACTGTCTGTGTAGAAGTTTGAATTAAATTAGTTGAATGGTCATAAGTTCTTAAAGGAAGATGGACATGGGGGAAGCCATTGCTTGCTCTGGGATTGGTAGCATGGAATGTTGCTACTATTTGGATTTGTGCCAAGTACTTGTGACCTGGATTGGCCACTGTTGGAAGCAGCATGCGGGGCTAGATGGACCATTGGTCTGACCCAGTATGGCTCTGAAGAAGTTCATACAAATAAGGTGATCAAATAGAAAACTGTGCTGAAAGTATCATTTGGTTCCATTAATTTTTCTTTACTCTGACTTGTCTGTTGTCATTCTTTTTTATAGAAATTTTGATCATTTTTGGGGCAGTTTTCAAGAAGCACCTGAATAGCTAAAATATCAGATTCTTTTTAGGGTGACTAGGTTATGACAGAAAATTATTTTAAGTCAACTTATTTGGGTAAAATGTCAACTCTTTCATCCAGTATTAATCAAAAGGTTATTCCCCTGGGCAAGTGGCTGCCACATATTCTTCAGAAAATCAAGTTTTTTTTCCAATCCCCTATAAACTCCCCTTGCACCATTTTTTGCACATGAGCTTTCATTTCCCCATTCCCAAAACATTTAAGAGCCTCACTCTGCACCCTGTTACCCTTGTCTGGAATCAGTATTTATGATTCCAGAGGGGCTTAAGTCTGAACAGTAGGAGGGGATGCTACTGGCATTTCAGCACTAGTCTACAGTGGTGGAAATAAGTATTTGATCCCTTGCTGATTTTGTAAGTTTGCCCACTGACAAAGACATGAGCAGCCCATAATTGAAGGGTAGGTTATTGGTAACAGTGAGAGATAGCACATTACAAATTAAATCCGGAAAATCACATTGTGGAAAGTATATGAATTTATTTGCATTCTGCAGAGGGAAATAAGTATTTAATCCCTCTGGCAAACAAGACCTAATACTTGGTGGCAAAACCCTTGTTGGCAAGCACAGCGGTCAGACGTCTTCTGTAGTTGATGATGAGGTTTGCACACATGTCAGGAGGAATTTTGGTCCACTCCTCTTTGCAGATCATCTCTAAATCATTAAGAGTTCTGGGCTGTCGCTTGGCAACTCGCAGCTTCAGCTCCCTCCATAAGTTTTCAATGGGATTAAGGTCTGGTGACTGGCTAGGCCACTCCATGACCCTAATGTGCTTCTTCCTGAGCCACTCCTTTGTTGCCTTGGCTGTATGTTTTGGGTCATTGTCGTGCTGGAAGACCCAGCCACGACCCATTTTTAAGGCCCTGGCGGAGGGAAGGAGGTTGTCACTCAGAATTGTACGGTACATGGCCCCATCCATTCTCCCATTGATGCGGTGAAGTAGTCCTGTGCCCTTAGCAGAGAAACACCCCCAAAACATAACATTTCCACCTCCATGCTTGACAGTGGGGACGGTGTTCTTTGGGTCATAGGCAGCATTTCTCTTCCTCCAAACACGGCGAGTTGAGTTCATGCCAAAGAGCTCAATTTTTGTCTCATCTGACCACAGCACCTTCTCCCAATCACTCTCGGCATCATCCAGGTGTTCACTGGCAAACTTCAGACGGGCCGTCACATGTGCCTTCCGGAGCAGGGGGACCTTGCGGGCACTGCAGGATTGCAATCCGTTATGTCGTAATGTGTTACCAATGGTTTTCGTGGTGACAGTGGTCCCAGCTGCCTTGAGATCATTGACAAGTTCCCCCCTTGTAGTTGTAGGCTGATTTCTAACCTTCCTCATGATCAAGGATACCCCACGAGGTGAGATTTTGCGTGGAGCCCCAGATCTTTGTCGATTGACAGTCATTTTGTACTTCTTCCATTTTCTTACTATGGCACCAACAGTTGTCTCCTTCTCGCCCAGCGTCTTACTGATGGTTTTGTAGCCCATTCCAGCCTTGTGCAGGTGTATGATCTTGTCCCTGACATCCTTAGACAGCTCCTTGCTCTTGGCCATTTTGTAGAGGTTAGAGTCTGACTGATTCACTGAGTCTGTGGACAGGTGTCTTTCATACAGGTGACCATTGCCGACAGCTGTCTGTCATGCAGGTAACGAGTTGATTTGGAGCATCTACCTGGTCTGTAGGGGCCAGATCTCTTACTGGTTGGTGGGGGATCAAATACTTATTTCCCTCTGCAGAATGCAAATAAATTCATATACTTTCCACAATGTGATTTTCCGGATTTAATTTGTGATGTGCTATCTCTCACTGTTACCAATAACCTACCCTTCAATTATGGGCTGCTCATGTCTTTGTCAGTGGGCAAACTTACAAAATCAGCAAGGGATCAAATACTTATTTCCACCACTGTAAGTGTCTAATTCCATGCAGTAGTGAGGAGCAGTGCCAGTGTGTGCACATCTTTTTATTACTGCAACACCTTGTTTGTTTTTTCTCCTCAAAGTTACTTTTGTATCATACATTAGGAAATTGTTTTACTAGTTAGAAGAGTTTGTAAGGCATATTGTGTTTTCTCTGCTAGAGGAGGGTGCCGTGGTGATGGAGGTGGATCATGACAAGCAGGTGGTGTACACAGAGTTGCTGTCACTGGCACTACATGAGCCAGAGCTGATGCTGTCAGCTATGCAGCCCTCTGAGGAGCATGTGGCCAGCCGACTGACCTCACCCATCGTCTCCACACATCTGGACACCAAACACATCGCCTTTGAACGGTGAGAGACTTCAGAGGACTTGTAGGCAGGGTGCAAGAAGTATGGAAATGTAGACATATGTGACTGTGTACATGTGTGTAAGGATGTGTCGAAGGAAGGGAGCCATTATAGCTGGAAAATGTTATGGATCCTTCTTTCAGGGGTGGCAAGTAGAGAATGAATTAACATCACTTACCAGTGAACGGAGACTGTGTTAAGGTCTCTCCATGTACGTGTGTGAGATTCTCTGAGGGTCTCACAGACCTTGTCTGAATGTGTCGTCTTGTGCACGAGTGTAAGAATCTTTTATGAAGTGTTCTTGGACTCTGTGTGAAGATATGTGTGGTAAAATCTGGATGATACTTTGTATGTGTATGTTTATATGTCTGAGGCAGTCGCTGAGGATGATTGT
This sequence comes from Microcaecilia unicolor, assembly GCF_901765095.1. Lineage (NCBI taxonomy): Eukaryota > Metazoa > Chordata > Amphibia > Gymnophiona > Siphonopidae > Microcaecilia > Microcaecilia unicolor. The sequence continues at coordinate 649,533,839 of NC_044031.1, read as the reverse complement.
CTCATCTGTGTGTATAGTATTAAGCTTTGAGTGAAAATCTACCCATAGCGTAAGGCTATTTTTTAAGGTTTCTTGTATGTAAGATAGTATGTGCATATGAACCTTCTATGTGAGGGTTTACTTTCTGGGTTTCCTGACAGGTTCTGGGTAAGAGTATCCCTTCTGTGTGTGAGGCTTTCTTCTTTCTGTTAATATTTTAAATAAAGAATTGTGCTTGCTGTGTTAATCCATTTGGATATGTGAAAATAAGGAATTAGAGGTGAGTTGTAGGTGATGGACTAATGTAATTTCTTTATCGTCCACCAGACCAGTCTAGAATCAATGGGATACGCTCATCAGCCAGCAGATGGAGGCAGATCAATGACTTGTGAGCCCTGCCTTATAAATGGCATCATGCAGTAGCCACCTACCACTATTCTCTGTCTCATGCATGTGGTAATGGACATTCCATGCAGCTGGCTCTGATCTGGTTTGGGTTGGATTGCTCCTGGGCCCAGCTGGAGAACTGGTTCTACAGTTGAATAGGACATGGGGCTGGGGCAGAGGGAGGAATCCAGGAGCCTGCTGTGACAGACCGCACGCTTAGGGAATACCTGGAGGAGTGAATGACCCTCTCCTACTCTTGTCTCATTGCCTGACCTCCAGAAGCCCTACATAGAAGATTTTCCTTACACTCTCCTTCCCTCCCGCTAGAAAAAGAAAGGTGGTGTTCAGTAGCAGTTTGCAGTAACCCATCTGGGAATCAGAAGAGAGATTCTGTGGGTCACTGTGGGCCAGTGTGGCTCTTGCCACAGTGGAGGGTGTAGAGATTGTTTGTCAGGGATATGAGAAGGTTGCTATCTAAGGAGGGTGCAGGGACCTCCTCACAGAACTGTGTGGAGAGAATAGAAAGCGTGGGAATAATGGCTATTTTAGATCTTCTAGCTCTTATTGCTCAGACTTCTCCCCCTCCATCCCTGGTCTGGGGGGGTCATGAGGTGCAGTAAGTTTTGTTTGATCGATAGGACAGGGGGATTCCTTTTCTCTTGAATATATTCTCCTCTTCATCCATAGGGCATATCTGCTGATGCAGGCTCAAGGACTCCCCCGACTCGCACAGGGGACTAGCAGTATGGAAACTTGGAAGAGCTAGCACAAGCCAGAAGACCACATCTGGCCTTTGAGATTGGGAGGCTCTCTGGTGGGAGCCCAGTACTGGAGAGAGCCTCTAGCTAGGTGGACATTGGTGGTGGATCCCTTGGAAGAGGGAGAGCTGCTGATTTAGCAGATGGCGATGACCTCAAGGTCGTCTGGCTGTTTTTGGAGATAGGAGCCACTGGCAATTATAACATAAGTATTGGCAGTGATTAGTATCTCGGATGCTCCAGTACAGGAAGCAGGGACTACAGCAAATCTACCCTTGAGGGCACACTCAAGCCCACAGAGGCCTTTCCAGTCCAAGCTGTGTTCATTGCAGAGTGGGATGCTCCTAAGTCTGGCAGCTGGGCTTTTAGAGCTTTGGGGAAGCTCTATTCTTTGGTCTCAGAGGAGAAGGAAAATCTGAAGCATCAGAAGCTGGATGTCTTGGTTACAACAGTTCCTAAGAAGACAACCATTCCTGTAAATGGTGGTACAACTTTGAAGGATATCCAGACTCATTACCTGGATACCTTGTTAAAATAGGCATTTGAGGTTGCAGCCTTGGGGTTTATGTATCCAGGGCCTGTTTGCACTGTGTGGCTCACCAGGAAGGCAAGCTCATCTTATGTGGCGGCTCCAGAATTTATTGGCAGATTTGACATCAAAAACCTAGCTCAACAGACTTGGTTTTGGGGAGAAGCTTCTCTTCAGTGTGGACTTGGAGAAGTTAGTTAAGGATTTGAGGGAGCCACGCCACAGAGATTGCCAGAGGATAGGCCCAGGGCTTCCTCATATTCAGCCCCAGAATGTCTAAGTTCTGGAAAATGTGTCATTATTGGCTGGGCAAGACTGGGTCTTCCAGTATTTTCTCTTTCCAGCTCAAATTATTTTCTTTAGTTAGACAGGAAACAGATGGGCATGGTTCAAAGGCCACTGTGGCCTCCAGAGCTATCCAGTGATGGACTGTGGGTCCACTTCTTGACTGAATGTTGGAGGGATGTCTGTCTGTGGTGTTCAAGAAAGAAGTGGATCCAGGTAACATCTGACCAGTGGATGTGGTGAGGCAAGAATTTTTCTGCCTTCCTCACTGATTTATTTATGGTTTCTCCTCGCTATGCTCCAGACAAAAAGGCAACTGTGTTGACAACCTTAGAAAGGTTACTGGGTTTGTGGTGCCAAATAAAAAAAGAACCCTTTCAGCCCATTCTTGATCTGAAAGTGTAAACCAGGCATTGAGGATCTCACATTTCTAGATGGAGGCTTTCCCTCTTCATGCAAAGAGAAGTTCTTGGACCTCAAAAGAAGTGTAACTTCATATTCTAGTTTGGAAGGGGTATTAGTGGTATCTGAGGTTTGAGACTCTCTGGCTATGGCTCCTCAAACCATCTTCAAGGTGATGGTTGTGTTGGCTAGAGTGCTTCACAAAGAGAGGCACTAGTTCTTTATCTGGATGATTAGCTCATTAGGGCCACAACCAAAGCAGAAAGCAGACAGGCCACCTCCTAGATGACTCATTGGTTGCAGCCACTGCGGTAGGTTGTCAACTGTAAGTTTTTATGATTTTTGTGATTTTATTTATTTGGATTTTGCTCACACCTTTTTCTGTAGTAGCTGAAGGTGAGTTACATTCAGGTATACTGGGTATTTCCCTGTCCCTGGAGGGCTCACAATCTAAGTTTGTACCCGAGGCAATAGAGGATTAAGTGACTTGCCCAAGATCACAAGGAGCAGCCTTCACAGTGTCTCAAGTATTTGGGAGCGCAGTTCAACACAGGGAGAGGGAAGGTTTTCCTCCCTGAGCAGCGAAGGCTAAAGTTCCAGAATCAAATCATATTGCTCCTGGAAAGGAGAGCTCCACGAGCATGGTTCTTGGACCCATGGTGATAGTTATCGAGATAATGCTGTGTGGCGTATGCGCATGTATATGACCAGTGCAGAGCTCACTTCTGGACCATTGGTTGGCACAGTCTCACTTACAAGATCTGTCTTCCATGGACGCTGCGGACTCTGGCCTGCTTGAATTGGAGATTGCATACCCAAAATCTTGTAAACAGCACAGATTTGGGAGCCCCGAATGGGCAGTGCTGACTTTGAATACTAATCTGAGTGGCTGGGGAGCTTATTTTGAGGAACAAGTGGCTCGGCCATAGTGGTCAATGACAAAGTCATCCTGGTCATTCAACTCATTGGAAAACAGAGCCATATGGAGGGCTGTCCAGGCATTCTATCACTGTATCAGAGGCAAAGGCATTCAGGATATTTTGCAGCAGTACAACAGCACTTATCTTTATCAATTGACAAGAAGGAATGAAGAATGTGGCAGTGTGGCTCAAGAGGTCTGTCTTCTGCAGCATTGGGCCAGGTTTCATCATTGGATATTGTCATAGGGACGCAGAATATACAAGAGGACTTCCTGAGCATGCACTCCCATGATCCAGGGGAGTGGGAGCGGTTGGATTCTGCTTTTCATGTTAATCAGTGAGTGGTGTTAGCCTCTTCAGGCAGAAGGATTTGGGGGAGGAGTTTCACCTCCTCTGCTTACTGGATGTTCGCAGAGTCCTCATACATCACTTGGAGGTAACCAGTCTATTCTGGAGATCAAATCCAATTTTTGGTTCTTTTCAGGGAACCAAGAAGGAAGAGGCTTTTTCCAAGGCTACCATTATGTATTGACTTAAAGAAACAAACTTTTTCAGCTTATATTCACTGGTGCTGAGTTGCTCCTAGGTCCCTCAAAGCTCACTCTACCAGAGGTATGGCAGCTTCTTGGACTGCAACATTGTCTACTTTGTATGCTTTTCTCTAAGAACTATAGGCTGTATGTCTGTGCCAGAGAGGATGCAGACTTTGGTGCTGGAGAAGGCTGTCAGGATCCTACTCAGTCTAAAGGGTGCTTTTATTATATCCCATTGGTTCTGGACTGGTGGATAGTCTTACCTGCTCATTTTCTTTCCTTGAGTCCTCCAGGCCAGTCTAGACTCCCATCTTTAATGTGCTTTGTATTCTATGTTACGTTTTACTCCAGGATGGAAGTGTCTTTGGACACTCTTCTATTGTTTTCTGGTGAGACACCCCGGACTTCCCCCTTCCAAATGGGTTAGGGTAAATATTTTCCTATTTTCTTTGTTACAGAAATACTGCTACGTAGCTGCTGCACACTGCCTTTTATAGGGGAGGACTCACAAGTCATTGTTCTCAGTCGTCATTTGCTGGATGAGGAGCATAGCCAATTGGTTCTGGACTGGTCTGGAGGACTCAAGGAAAGAAAATTAACAGGCAAGACCAAATTTTCCTACATCTGACAGACTTTTAAGAGATATCCTTCATCATGTTGGTGAAGAGACAGCACGGTCATACTGGGTTAAAATAATGCAGTGTCAACTAGGTTGTAATCTGTCTGAAAATGCCATTACAGCTTAAGAAGAGAAAGTGCCAATATTAACATTAACATTACCGTATATACTCGAATGCAGACCTATCAGAGTATAAATCAGGATAAGTTCCCCCCCGCCTCAAAAAAGGGGGAAAACTGTTAACTCAAATATAAACTTTGGGGGGGGGGTTATAATTCGTGGTTTTTTTTCTCTTTCTTTCTTCCCCCCCCCCCTTCCTCATTGTGTGCAGCATGTATTTTTTGTCCTTTCCTTCCCCCCCCCCCCCAAGTATTTCTCTCCTTCTGCATATCATCTCCCCTGTGACTGTAGAGGAGAGAGATGCTGCTGCTACGTGTGCTGCTGGGGGGGGGGGCAAGAGAGAGACAAATATAAACTGAGACCCCCATTTTTGGGCCTTTTTTTTTGGGGGGGGACCGAAAATCTTGGTTTATATTCACGTATGTACGGTATTAGTGGGAGGTAAACAGTAAAACTTTATAGTTGAAAGGTGCTGTACTTGATAATGATTGTGTACTCCTGAAGTTTCCTTTAAGTACTTTAATTGTAAGATTATTAAGGGAGTGATATTTGAGAAATGTTCACCTCCTTTTATGATAGGTCTGTGGAGATTGTTACAAATCTTTAATTTTTTTACTTGTTTGAGCAATATAGCTTCCTGCTTCATATTTTTGCATTGTGTCATATGGACTATGTTCGTAGAAAAGCATGAATTAAATTCTTTTATTTTCAATGTCTTTCCTATGTGGATAGCTGTAGGCAGGGTCAGTGTTAGACATGCTGCCCAGGCCAGAAATTTGGGAGGAGGCTTCAAAGCCTGCTGATAGGCTGATATGTCTTCAGCTTTGAGCAGGCTGGGTGACCCCCTAGAGCCCCAAGGCAGTTGTCCTGGTTGCACCCCCACTAATGCCAGTCTTGGCTGCAGGGTCCTGTTATATATGCTGTACACATACATGCAGGTACTTTCTCTGTCCCTAGAGGGCTCACAATCTAAGTTTTATGTATCTGGGGCAAAGAAGGGTTAAGTGACTTGCCCAAGGATCAAAGGCTGCTGCACTAACTATTAGGCTACTCCACTCCACAGGGGTTTGTGCCATTTTCTTCTATTTGAGACTATATTTATTTATTTAGAACATTTATATCCCACATATTCCCAACATAGCAGGCTCTATGTGGCTAACAATTTATAAAGAATGAACATCAAACAAATGCAAGGGCGGATCAAAGAAGAAGGCACATCTGGGGGAGGGGGGGGGGAACAACAAGGGAAGCCAAAAAGGGATGGCAGGAAGTTAAGGAAGTTATTTAAAGTTTACTCCTTTTACAAGGTCTCGTTTCAAATTAGGTAGTTACAGGAAGACTGAAACTATATTGATTCAGTCTTTAAATATTTGCTTTAGGTTTTCTATTTTCTGGATTTTATGTTACTACAAGTGATACCTGCTTCATGGCACGCCTTTCCTTGTATTGTAGTAGGGTTTCCATAGGTATTTTGATTGAGGATGCAGTTTTCTTGGAGATGATGTTTGGACGATAGCCTTTTTGCTTAACAGATTTTGTCAGAGCTTTATGGTGTCCTTTGGATTAGAACAAATATGGTAGCATTGTATAACTTGGCTGTGTAATTTTGTTTTAAAGTTTCAAGTTTAATAATACTTGATATACCTCTTTTTGACTACTCTTCAAAGCATTTTACAAAGTATATAAATATAATATAGTGGGAAAAGAAATACATCATATCAATCGAGAGAGAATGAAGGGGACAGTGCAGAGCCGCAGTACCTCATGCTAATCTGGTGGATCTGAAGACATTATAGTCGAGGGCTGTAGGCATCATTAAATTACCGCCCAGTAGCATCTATTCCACTAGTAGTCAAGCTGATGGAAAGTATGGTAACCAAACAGCTTACCGATTACATATACAAATTCTCTATACTACATGAATCACAATTGGGTTTTTGCCCCTGCCACAGCACTGAAACAGTGCTAACTACCCTCATGGTCCAAATTCAGGCAGGTAATAGCAACAGGCAACAGCATACTTCTCCTCCAGTTCGACATGTCTAGTGCTTTTGACATGGTTAACCATAATATACTACTAAGACTCCTTGACTACTTGTGGTAATACATTCAGTTGGATCAAGGGTTTCCTAACCACCAGAACATACCAAGTGAAATTAAATTCAAACTGCATCCCCGTGGAAAGCATACTGTGGAGTACCTCAAGGATCACCACTGTCACCGATCCTTTTCAACCTAATGATAACTCCATTAGCCAAGACCTTATCCACTCAGGACCTCAACCCATTCATCTATGCCGATGACTTCACAATATTCATCCCTTTCAAACATGACTTGACAGAAATCACCAACGAAATCAACTTCGGCTTGCATACCATGAACTCATGGGCAAACGCTTTCCAACTTAAACTCAATACAGAAAAAACACACTGCCTCATTCTCTCATCCCAATACAATACAAACATACCCACAAACTTAATCACCCCAGGCTACACCCTCTCTATTTCAGATAACCTGAAAATCCTTGGTGTCACAATCGACAGGAACCTGACTCTTGAGAACCAAGTTAACTCTACAATCAAGAAAATGTTCCACTCAATGTGGAAACTTAAACGAGTGAAACCATTCTTCCCGGGGGCAACATTCTGCAACCTGGTACAGTCAATGGTACTAAGCCATGCCGACTACTGCAATGGAATTTATGCGGGATGCAAAGAGAATCTTATAAAGAAGCTTTAGACCACTCAAAACACAGCAGCCAGGCTTATATTTGGAAAATCGCGCCAAACCCCTTCGAGAAAAACTACATTGGCTCCCAATCAAAGAACATATTATTTTTAAAATTTGCACCCTGGTCCACAAAATCATTTATGGTGATGCCCTGGGATATATGTTTGACCTCAGACCTGCCAACCAGAAACTCAACCAGATCATCACAAACATACTTAAATCTCCACCACCCTAGTTGCAAAGGACTCAAGTACAAATCAATTTATGGATCCAGCTTCTCCTATATAAGCACCCAACTCTGGAATGCACTTCCAAAAGCCGTAAAAACTACGTATAACCACCTCAACTTCCGGAAATCACTAAAGACCTACCTGTTCGAAAAGGCATACCCCACTGACCTAACTTAAGTGCCTGAACCCAGCAACACAAAGAAACCTAAACTTGTAATGAACACTATGATCATTATATAACTTCCCTCTCTACGATTCCCTGATTTCTGTACATATTTATTTCATTGACAATATCACTCTTGTATTTGTTTTCCACTGGAGGTGGCTATCACCTCATGGTACTATGTGAGCCTGCAAATAGGTGGGAAAATGTGGGGTACAAATGTAACAAATAAATAAGTTTTGAGGCCAGATTTGTTATTTTTGTTTCATTTGTAACACGCGCTTTCCCACTCATGGCAGGCTCAATGCGGCTTACGTGGGGCAGTGGAGGGTTAAGTGACTTGCCCAGAGTCACAAGGAGCTGCCTGTGCCTGAAGTGGGAATTGAACTCAGTTCCTCAGGACCAAAGTCCACCACCCTAACCACTAGGCCACTCTTCCACTGATCTTTCTAAATGTAATGCAATAGGGAGAGCATTCCACAGTATCCTAATAGAGTCAAGTCGGATGGAATGAAGCAATGGAATTGTTAGGCAGTTACCTTGAGAGGAGTGAAGGACTCTAGAAGAGGAGTAGGGGATAAGCAGTTGAGAAAGGTACAGTGGTGCACCTGAACTGTGTACTTTATGCACCAGTGTTAATAATTTAAAAGAGATCCTATGAGAGACCAGGAGCCAGTGCTCCTCCCGAAGGAGCGGGATAAAGTGATCAAATTTCCAGGATCCAAGCTATATGATACCACCATAATGGACTTCGTGTGTGTGTGAAGGATAGAAACTGGAGCTGTGAAGGTCATTTTTGTTTTATGCATACAAATATTTGTTGGTGACCCATTGTTGATGCAGACTGTAGTGCATAAAATGTTAACTCATTTAATTGAGATGCCTGTCTGGAGTCTGTGGGATGTAATGCAATGTAGGAGTTGCAAAAGTAGCTAAGGTTCTCTTCTCTTTCAGTCCAAATCATGAAGATACCATCTATGTACCGGTAATATATGAAAAGTTTTTTGTGGTAATCACTCGAGATTTTGTTCTTCAATTCTCATCTGAAAAAGATCGATGTATTGTGGCGTCATTCTGGTGTCCATAGCAGTTTTCATAATCTGTGAATAGCAGTTGTTACTGAAGCTGAAGTAGTTGTGTGTCGGAATGAATTCAAACTATTTTGCAACAATTTCTGCTGTATATTCATGGTCCACAGAAGTTGTCTTTAGGAGTTTGTAACATACATCTAAGCCGTCTGCATGGGGGATGTTGTACAATACAAAGATTCCACATCTACTTTGACAAGAAAGTGTCAGGTGGTAGTTACTTAATGTGCTTTAGTTTGGTTAGAAAGTTTTTGGTGTCTTTTATGAAGCTGCTTACCTTCTTCACTAAGAACTTGATGATCTCCCACTCATTTTGCACCTGGACTAGCTTGCTACACGCACTGTAACTTAGATCAGTTCCTTATCTTTTTCTAGTAGCGCTTTAGAAATGATAAGTAGTAGTAGTAGTTATCTTGTTGAACTGTACAAAGAATTTGCCTTTAGTTTAGCCACCCATCTATGTATCCCAACTTACTCTGTACAATGCATCTTGTTCCCATCATATATCTGCACTTGGTAAGCTGTATTGTAGAAAAGCATTAGTATCATAACAGTGTTATTTGAATGTTCTAATTGTGTGCTTTAGATTTTTCATTAGTATTATGCCGACGTATTGTGTCTCTGTTATTTGAATTTCAGTGCTGTTAAATGTTTTTATTTTTGATCCTGTTTCATGGTAGTCCTGTTAGGTTTCACTTTGCTTTTTACAAGTTTACCTCATTTATTGTATTTATATTTGGTCATTTTACTATTGTTATGCTGTTAATAAAATTGTAAGTTTTACGTTAAACTGTACCTGCTGTACACCGCCTTGGGTGAATCTCTTCATAAAGGTGGTTAATAAATCCCAATAAATAAATAATTAGTCCAGATATTTCCTCTGTGGATTTGCCATTTCTGGGTCAAATTGGTCTGCCAGGGTTCCCAGGTGTACGTGTGTGTGTTGGATATTTTTCAGTTGTTTCATGTATTCCTGTGTTGGATCCTTGTTTACGCAGGACAATATGCTGAAATCTTCTGCCCATTGCATGCAAGGACTTGTAGTCTTGCTTTTCTTTCTTTCTTTATTTATTTATTTTTGTACCCTGCACTTTCCCGCTCAATGCGGCTTACATGGGGCAATGGAGGGTTAAGTGACTTGCCCAGAGTCACAAGGAGCTGCCTGTGCCTGAAGTGGGAATATAATGGAGAAATCAGAACTACAAGTCCCTGCATGCAATGAGTAAACTCAGAAGCACAGCTGGGGATTGCCACTCAGGTACAGGAAGATAAGTGAATTCCTGCTGAGTCACACATACAGAGTCAGTGACAGTCGGAGGCACCGGGAGAGCTGGTAGCAGAGGAGGGGATTGGAACCCATGAGTTCCAGTAAACAAGCTGCAGACATATACCACCTGTTTGAGTCCCCGCCCCTGCACCCACATAACTCCTTCCACCTGCCCTTGTCCCCTGCCCAAGCCTCAGGGTGCCCCCCCCCCCCCCCCCGAACCTACCTAAGGCACCCTGCCCTGGTGGTCTAGTGGTTTCTTTGGAGCAGGAAAAAACCCCACTCCAAACTGCCCTCTGCCGTTACTGCTACTGCTGCCACTGCTTCTTCAAAATGGCTGCCGAGACTTCAAGTGGAAATCTCTCTGCCGCTGCTTGAAGTCTCGGCAGCCGTTTTGTACAAGCGGTGGCAATGATAGCAGCAGTGAGTAGGAAAGAGTGGGTTCTTTCCTGCCCAAAGAGGCCACTGGACCACCAGGATGCCTTAAGGTAGGCTTGGGGAGGGGGCAGCACAGCCCAGCCCATGTAATAATCAACCAGCCAATAGCCAGCCCAGCCAAGGAAGTTTAATGACAGCCCACACAATAGCCAGCCAGCCAAGGGATGAAGGGAAGGGTTGTTGCTAAAGTGATGACAGACTCTAGCTTGCAACTAACTGGGCCCGAACTTCTGGTCGCAGCTCAGCTGTTTTGGGACCAATCAGCAGCAAGATGAATGGAAAATACTTAAAAAAAAATTTTTTCTTAATTTGTGCTTTGTTACTAGGTACAAAAGTGCAGCTTATTTCTAACAAGTTACAATTAAAAATTATTGGAGAAAAATGTAACTTTGTTACTAAGTACAAAAGTGCAGCTTATTTCTAACAAGTTACAATTAAAAATTATTGGGGAAAAATGTAACTTGTTACAAGTAAAAGTACTGCCAATTGTACTTAAGCACTGTAACAAAGTGAAAGTAATTCGTTACTACTCATCTCTGTGAAGAATATGCTCAGGCATGGAACAGAGAACTGGGATTGGGACCATCAGGGAAGGATCTTGTGAGGGTGATTTCAAGAATCCAGGGCTTTGAATACCAACTCCTAGCTCCAGGAAATGCAAATAAATGGTTATATCAGGCTTATCTTTCACTAATAAGGCTGAGCTGCATGTCATCTGGTCTCTCTAACATATGTTAGGGGCATCCTGAAGTGTAGACTTTTTGGAGTTGGGGAGTTCCTGAGATGGGCCAGGAGGCAGGATTAGATTCAAGAGTGATGGTGCTTGATGATCTACCTAAATTGGTGTTGAGAGGGAAAAGGAGTATTGTTGCTGGCTTGGAAGGCATGACTGCTGGGGAAGACATGTATCCTGAGTACACGGAAAGTTAGGGAATTACCCTCCTTTTGGCACTGGAGGAATATTTTACAGAATCTGGTAAGCAAGGAAAGTATGGCAATGGGGCCCTTCCTGAGGTGCAGATGAGCATTCTTAAAAGTTTGGGAGCCATATTTACGGTTACTTCCTCCCAGAGCCAGGAGTGAGATTGTGAATTTATGTAAGTGGCGAATCGGTTTTGGTTTGGGAGTTATCCTGATTCAGGGGGGTGGGGAAAATGAATGGTAGTCATGCTGATGTTACGTGGGGGGGGGGGGGGGGTTGGTTAGGTACAGTTAAGGAATTAAGGCACAATACAGTGTTGTGGAGTTGGTGTAAGGGTAACCACTATCCACAGACCACTATGAGTAAAACATATTGTTATTGAATAGGTGTCAGTAAGTTAGTAGGATTGTTTTAAGTGGGTTGAGAGGGGGAATATAAATAAACGAAATGAAGGAAACACTTCTTATCTTGGGGCACGGTTTGTTTTGAATAGTGCATTAAGAATATGGATAAGTGATTGTCCTGCTGTTTGTCTTTAGTTGCATTAATAAAAGAAGTTATTAAAAATTAAAAGTTAAAAGAAATTTCAGGAGTACATAACATCAGAAATATTTGAAATTAGAACACACACACACTTTGAAACAAACAAAAAAAGACTCAATAGAGACAGTAGCTTTCTTGCCTATTATCAGATATAGAGCCTATGAAATGTAAAGTGTTACTGTCTTACCCGCCCCTCTCCCCACTCCCTCTTATTAAACTATTTGTATTATTTAAACCCACGGTAACTGTGTTGTTTCTTCACTGAACTGATGAAGAAAAGATAGCTCTTGAAAACTAGTTCCAGATGTGTTAAGTTAGTCCAATAAATGGTTTCTCTTAGCATCCTCACAAAACCAGTTGTGCCTGTCGACCAGCAAGTGGAGAGTTGGAGACAGAGAATACAGAGTTGTGAGCTTTGCCCTTTAAGGTGACTATGCAGCTTCAGTTCTTTAAGGTGACTATGCAGCTTCAGCCCCTCAGTATTTCTTTGTTTCCAGCAGATGGTAATGGGTGAATCGTGCAGCATCTGATCTAGTTTGGCTGCTTCTAAGCCAGCTGGAGAACTGGTACCCAGTAAAGCAGGGGGTAACTCACTGGCAGGGTCTGGTCTTTCCTAAGAGGGATACTCTGAGGAGTCTGATTCCCATCTCCTTCCTTCTATTTTATCTGCTTAAGAAAGACATAAGGACATGAAAAGAGGAATCCAGTGACAGACAAGGAGAGCCTCGGCTCTGTTTGAGACAGAAACAGCAGCAACCCTATCAGTGCAGTTTTCTCTGGTAAGTTGGGTTGAATAGTAGGTCTGTCTCTTCACTCCATGAGGCCATGTTACTTAGTGCCTGTTTTTGCATTGTGCAGCTGGTTGTTATGTCTGTGGTGGCAATGCCTCTGTCTTTTGGACTCCATATGGAAGCTCCTGCAGAATGGCTGAAGCCCTGCTTCCAGTGTGGTGGCTGCAGCAGTTCTTTAAGGCATTGGGCTTCTTGCTACACTTGTTCTTCTGTGCAGTTGGAGTGCAGGGTGGAGATGGAGGAGAGCCCCATGAGGAGCAGCCAGGAGATTTCTCAGTGCGATTTAAGACAGCAGGGAGATATTTCCCATCGAACCATGCTGATCCATGTTTCCGGTACAGAAAGCACAGAAGTGGTGGTTATTTTGTCTCCCTGCACTCTTGAGACTCTTGAGGCACTTGCAGACCCAGTCCCTCACTCTGTGGCAGCTGGACTGGTTATAGCAGCACTAGACTCTAGGAGACGAAGTTCTCAAGTGTGCTTGGATTCTGGGGGATCCTTAGGAGTCCATTTTCTGTGGAATTTGTTTTAATGCTCCATTGAGCTCAATTGAGCTCACTTGCTTAAGAGAGCTCATGGTTCTCCTGAGAGAGTCACAAAATTTATAAAGCAGTACCCTACTTGTGCCACCTGTATGCTGAAAATAAGACTTAAGCTGTCACTTGATCATAGCAGTCCACAAAGTGAGCCCAGGTTTTATTTAAGGCATCTTTACGGCTATGTTTGAGAGCAGCTAAGTTACTCAGATACTATGTTTGCCATAGCTTTGGACTCAAATCTCGAAGTTGTGGTATCTCTCAAGTTTTCCACTATCTGGCTACCTCCCTACGAGGAATAGCCAGACATGATAAGAGCACTCAATTTTGGGCAGTAGTCAGTTCTGGGGTTGCCAATGTAGTAGAAAAATCCTTGGATCCAATGGTATTAGAATGGTAAACATTTTAGAAAGAATCTGACTCTGCTCAATCCCAAAAGATTGTATAATATGGCAGTCCCACTGTACTACTACTACTTATCATTTTTATAGTGCTACTAGACATACACAGTGCTGTACACTGGAACATGAAGAGACAGTCTCTGCTCGACAGAGCTTACAATCTAATCAGGACAGACAAATAGGACAAATAAGGGATAAGGGAAATACTAAGGTGGGAAAAATAAAACAGACATGGTTACTGAACAAGTGAATAGGGGTTAGGAATTAAAAGCAGCATCAAAAAGGTGGGCTTTTAGCCTAGATTTGAAGATGGCCAGAGATGGAGTTTGACATACTGGCTCAAGAAGTCTGTTCCAGGCATATGGTGCAGCAAGATAAAAGGAACGGAATCTGGAGTTGGCAGTGGAGGAGAAGGGTACAGATGAGAGATTTACCCAAAGAACGGAGTTCCCAGGGAGAAGTGTAGGGAGAGCTAAGAGTGGAGAGATACTGAGGGGCTGCAGAGTGAATGCACTTGTAAGTTAGTAAGAGGAGTTTGAACTGTATGCGGAATTGAATAGGGAGCCAAAGAAGTGACTTGAGGAGAGGGCTAATATGAGCATAGTGACACTGGCGGAATATGTCATGCAGCAGTATTTTGAACAGATTGAAAGGGAGAGAGATGGCTTAGTGGGAGACCTGTGAGAAGCAAGTTGCAGTAGTCTAAGCAAGAGGTGATAAGAGTGTGGATAAGAGTTTTGGTATTGTGCTGAGAAAGAAAAGGACGACTTTTGGTTATACAGAGAAAGAAACGACTGCTTTTAGCAGTCTGTTGGATATGTGCAGAGAAAGAGAAAGAGGAGTCAAAGGTCCCAAAGTTACGAGCTGATGAGACAGGGAAGATGAGAATGTTGTCCACAGAAATAGAGAATGGGGGAAGAGGAGAAGTTGGTTTAGGGGGAAAGATAAGAAGCTCAGTTTTGGTCATGTTTAGTTTCAGGTGGTGGTGAGACATCCAGGCAGCAATGTCAGACAGGCAGACTGATACTTGGGCCTGGATTCCTGCTGAAATTTCTGTTGTGGAGAGGTAGATCTGGAAGGCATCAGCATAAAGGTGATACTGAAAACCATGAGATGAGATCAAAGCACCAAGGGAAGAAATATAGATGGAGAAAAGAAGTCCCACTGCAGAGCCCTGAGGCACACCAACTGAAAGTGAGATAGAAGTGGAGGAGGATCCACCAGAGTATACACTAAAAGTGTAATGGGAGAAGAAACCTAGAAAGAACAGAGTCCTGAAATCCAAGTGAGGACATCGTGTCAAGGAGTAGGTGGTGATCAACAATGTCAAAAGCAACAGATCAAGAAGGATGAGGATAGAGCAGAGATCTTTGGATCTGGCCATGAACAGATCATTGGAGAATTTAGCAAGCGCTGTTTTAGTTGAATGAAGAGGGTGAAAGCCAGATTGAAGTGGATCAAGAATAGCTTGAGATGAAAAGAAATCAAGACAATAGCAGTGAACATGCACGTTCAAGTATCTTGGATAGGAAAGGGAGGAGTGAGATGGGGCGATAGTTGGAAGGACAGGTAGGATCCAATGAAGGTTTTTTGAGGAATGCTGTAACTATGGTGTGTTTGAAGGCATCAGTGGAAAGTGAAAGGTTGAGGATATGACAAATAGAAGGGGTGACAGTAGAAGAGACAGTGCTAAATAGATGGGTGGGAATAGGATCAGAGGAACAGGTGGTTAGTTTCGAGGAGGCAAGAAAATGTGTAGTTTCTTCTGTGATTTCAGAAAAGGAGGAAGGGGTTACAGGAAGATTGAGAGAATAGACTTAGGGAAGGAGAGGTTAATGTTGTGAAACTTATCATGAAAGTACTCAGCCAAAATCTGGGGAGAAATTGAAGGGAGAGTTGGAGGTGAAGGCACTTTGTTGAGATAATTCAATGTGGCAAAGAGATGTCGAGCGTTTGAGCCAAGAGAGTTTGTCAAGTGGATGTAGTCTTGTTTGGCAAGTGAAAGAGCAGACTGGAAGGAGGTCAGCAATAATTTGAAATGTATGAAGTCAGCATAAGCACGGGATTGCAGCCAAAGATGCAGATCGGCAAATCGGGCACAAGAACTTAGGTAGTGGATTCTAGAGGTCAGCCAAGGCTGGAGTTTGGTACACCTTACAGAACGGGGAATGGGAAGAGCGAGAGTATCCAGAGGAGAGAATAGTATTATAGGAAGAGACAGCCTCATTGACAGATTTGGATAACATAGTGGTTGAGAAGAGGTTTGAAACACTGGAGGACAGAGTAGAAGAGTCAATAACCTGAAGATTCCTAAATGTATTGGTGGAGATTGGACAGAACAGGGGAGGAGAGTGTTTAAGCTCTTCGAGCTTTTAGATTGTAAGCTCTTCGAGCAGGGACTGTCCTTCCATGTTAAATTGTACAGCGCTGCGTAACCCTAGTAGCGCTTTAGAAATGTTAAGTAGTAGTAGTAGTAAAGTTATCAGATGATGGTCAGAGAGGGGAGGAGCTGAGGCACAGAAACTGGAGAGTGAGCAGTCAGAGAAGAACATGAGATCAAGACAGTGGCCATTCTGGTGAATAGGGGTAGTGGAGCACAGTTGAAGATTGAAAGAGGGTGTTAAAGCGAGAAACTGAGAAGCATAAAAGTCAGAAGGATCTTTAGCATGAATGTTAAAAACCCCAAGAATGAGGGAAAGAGATGAAGGTTCAAGAAAGAAGGAAAGCCAGGAGTCAAAGTCAGTGGGAAAGGAAGAAAGAGACTTATCAGGGGGTCGTTAAATGACTGCTACTTGGAGAGGTAGAGGAGTGAATAAATGAATGGCGTGGACTTCAAATGAAGAAAAGCAGTGAGACTGAGGTGGACGAAGAGGTTGAAATCTACAAGAGGGTGAGAGTAGTAGCCCGACAACACCTCCACGACTGACTGGGCGAGGAATATGGAAGAAAAGGTAACCTCCATGACATAGGGCCACGGCTGAAGCAGAGTCTTCAGAGTAAAGCCAAGTATGTTAGGGCAAGCAGATGGAAAGTACGAGAGATAAAGAGGTTGTGGATGTAGGAAAGTTTGTTGCAGACAGAGCGAGCATTCCACAGAGCACATGAGAAAGGGAGAGGAGAGGAACAGAAATTAGATTGGAGACATCACGATGTGACCTGCATGAATAGGATGAGAGCTGATATGGAGGACCAGGATTAGGGTTGATACCCCCAGCAGGAGAAGGAGCAAGAGAGTACGGAGAAGAGTAGGAGAGGCATGACGACAGCAATGAAGACAAGATGTACTCAGACAGTAGAGATGGTTGAATGAAAGGAAGAAAATGTTGAAGGTTGAGAGCTAAGAAGAAGGGAGAAGACAAAAGAGATGGGGTGATGATGAAAGCACAAGGTGAGCAATGTATTCCTGCGGTATACAGTGGTTTCAGATGAAGAAAGAGATTGGGCATGGACAGTACCAAGAAGAGAAAATGACCTGAAGCCATATGAAGTAACTGAGAGAAAATACAAAGTGTATAGAGAAAATGCTTTAGTGCATAGCACCTGAAGTGAAGGCCTTGACTGGATCAGATTGGACCTGGGAGTCACCCCGGAGAAGGCTGTTGGGATATGCAGATGGACTGCAAGTCCACCACAGCATCTGGAAGGCAGCCAGTGGAAGCTCTGGACACTGGAGCGAAGGCCCTGAGTGGATCAGAGTGGACCTGGAAGTCACCCCGAAGAAGGCTGTGAAGATATGCAGATGGGCTGCAAGTCCTCCACAGCACCTGGAATGCAGGCAGTGGAAGCGCTGGGCACCTGGAGCGAAGGCCCTGAGTGGATTGGAGTGGACATGGGAGTCACCCCGGAGAAGGCTGTTAGGATATGCAGATGGGCTGCAAGTCTTCCACAGCACCTTGAAGGCAGCCGGTGGAAGCGCTGGGCATCTGTAGAGGATGCCCTGGAAGGATCAGGGTGGACCTGGAAATCACCCTGGAGAAAGCTGTAAGGATATGCAGATGGGCTGCAAATCCTCCACAGCACCTCCACTGTAGATTCCTTCCACTTCTAAAGCAACAGGCTGCAGTTGGATACTCTGGAGGCAGGGCCGCCGAGGGGGGGGGGCAGGGGGGACAAAACTGCCCGGGCCTCCAAGGGGGGCCCGGCGCCGCAGTCCCTGATCTCACCCACCCCTCGGCTCCGTCAACCGTCTGCCACCGGGCCGGGTCCCCCGCATTGAAATCATCACAGCGCCTCACCTGTCACCTCCTAGACTGAGAGCGCAGCAGCGGCAGATCGGATTCGTCTCACTTCAGGCCTTCCCCCCTGTGTCCTGCACTTGTCTGATATAACTTCCGCGAGGGCAGGACACAGGGAGGGAAGGCCCAAAGGGAGGCGAATCCGATCTGCTGCTGCTGCACTTTCAGTCACGGAGCGAGGTGACAGGTGAGGCACTGTGATGATTTCAGTGCAGGGGGCCTGGCCCGGTGGCAGACGGAGGGGGGCAGGTGACGGCGACGACGACGACCTCAGGGGCGGCCTTGCCCCGGGCTCAATCCAGTCTCTCGGCGGCCCTGTCTGGAGGATTGGGAGTTGGAGTTTCTGTATCAGTTGTGCTTGCCAACCTTCATTAGTGACAAGGACTTCATTGTTCAGAAAGCCCTTAGTGTGTGAGATCCCATTATGTGACAATGATGACCTCATGGTAGCAAGACTCTTCCACAGAAAGGTTCTCTCTGCTCTTACTACAAAATCCAGAGAGGTTTTTGTGACGGACCCCTAAAACATTTCCAGTGCATCAGGCCATTCAGGCTCTGGTTTCAGCGGAGTGGGACTTTCCTGAAGTGGAGCTCAGGGTTGCAAGAGCTATGTATAAATTCTACCCTTTAGTCCTGGGGGGGGGGGGGGGGGGGGGGGGGAGATACCATACTAATGACAATCTATCATCCCTGTTGAGGGAGGTTCTGCACTTAAGGATATCCGAGACCGCAAGGTACAGGCATTGTTGAAGCTGTCTTTTGTGTGTGTTTTAGTGCTCTAGGCTGCTGTATGCAGCATCTGTGTGACCAGAGCCAGTCTCTGCTGGGTCCTGCAGGGCCACGGTTTAGATCAAGCACAGAAAGTCAGGTTCCAGATGAAATTGCTCTTCTTGAGGTACGTTTAGCTTATGTTGAAAATTCCCTATATGATCTAGTCTGGATTTTCTCTAGAGATATGGAGATAGCGGTTTTGGCTAGGTGTCTCCTGTGGCTCTGTAATTGCTCTGCAGGTACAGCTTCTAAGATCTGGTGGCTCCAGTTGCACAGCCTACTCAAGTGGGTGCACTTGGAACACCAAATTGGCTGGTGGTCACAACAGATGCCAGCTTATTCGACTGGGGTCTCTCAACCATATGGCTAAAGACAAGTGGACTTTGGCAAAAACAAGGAATATCTTGCAGACAGACCAAACCACTTCAGTCAGTGTACTCCTGGGGAAAGCAGCGAGAGTCTTCTCTGATAATGCAACAGCAGTGGCATACAACAACAAGCAAGGAGGCACAAAGAGTGTAACAGTAGCCTGAGAAATATGACTGCTTGTCTGTAGTTCAAAGAGGCATTTGGTTGCCCTGTTAGCAGCATACATTACCTGTCTCTTCCTCCCCTCTCCCTATCTAAGTTCCCCCCAACTGTACCTACCATATATGTACTTCGTTCTACCACAATATCGCTTTGAATTAATCCAAACCATGTATTTGTTCAGACCGGAATCGGCTAACGCCGTTAACGGTAATATGTAAGCCACATTGAGCCTGCAAAATGGTGGGAAAATGTGGGATACAAATGCAACAAATAAAATAAATAAATACATTGCTGGAACTCAGAACATTGGGGTCTGCTGATCTGGATTTGATGGCCATGAGAGCAAATGCCAAAGTGCCATGTTTCTTCAGTCATCGCTTTCCATCAGGAAGGACTCAAAGGCTTTACACTTGGGTTCCTGAAAGTCCAAGTAGCAGTGTTTGCTTGTTTTCAGGGCTATCTGGAAAGGTTCTCCAGATGTTATTCATTTTTTGAAAGGGGTTGACCCCCTTCATCCTCCAATGCAGGCCGCTTGCCTAGAATGGAGCCTCAATTTGGTATTTAGAGCATTAGGCCTTCTTCCTCCCTTTGAACCCTTGAAGCAACTCTCAAGGATTTCACACTTAAGACAGTTTTTTTAAATTATTATCAATTAATAGAACTGTACTGAATAGCATATTCGGCAGAATACGAATAATGAAAAATATTATTTGGCCGAATATGAATAATGGGCATTGAGCTTTAACATAACAAATAATAAAAGAAGCAACGTGAAATTAGAGATCAAGTGTTTATTTTAGTAGGATTTAGCACAGTAGAGCCCCAGATTATTCGTATTCGAATTTAAATCACTATTCGGCCAAATACAAATAATGTATTCGGGGCACTGTTCAGGACCAAATTGAATACGAATATTCGGTACAGCCCTAGCCATTAATTCAACTCAATATCTGAGTTGCAGGCTCTTTCTGGTTGGGATCTGTTTCTGCATTTTATCGAGGCCAGGCCTCTATCCAAATGATTCCGTCCTTTCTTCTGAAAGTGGTCTCTCCATTTCATATGAATCTGATTTTACTCCTGTTGTTCTTTCGGCCAGAGGCTTGTAGTGATGAGTTTAAAACCTCGTGTTCGCAATATGCTGTTGAAATATTTGTAAATTGTGAATGATTTTCAAAAATCTGATTGTCTTTTTTGGAGGCTGTAAGAAGGGTGAAATGGCCTTGAAAGTTACTATTTCTATTACATAGCTTCCCACTATTCTAGAACCTGTAGAATAGTTGTGTCTATCAACCAGCAGGTGGAACTGAGCTAAGACATCTTTCTTCGCATCTAGTCCAGCTCCTCTGTATTTTCTGTCTCCAGCAGGTAGATGGACACACTTTTCAGCCTTTGTTTCTGAGTGATTTTTCTCCTTATCAAGTTGGTCAGCTGGTCCCCAGTTGAGTTTTGCGGGTGGCTTGAGTCTGCAGAGTCATATCTGGAGGTCTTCAGATCCTTGTCTGTGGTGCTCTGCAAATTTACTTCTTTCTTCCTTTCATCTCTTCCCTGTTCCCTTTGGAGCTCTCCTTTTTCAGCACAACAACCTTTAAAAAAAGAAAGGAGACGGAAAGAGGTTTGCTGGAGAGCGTGGGACAGAGCATCACTCCTGAGTCTTTCTCATCTGTGATAAGACTTGTGGAGGCTGTGAGCTTGAGGAGAGCAGCTGTTTGACTCGAAAGTGCTTGGAGGGCTGCAAGTTCTTCTTGGTGCAGAGGAAGGATCCTGACTCACCGCTTGTGCATCGTGCTGCACTGGTGACATTCGGAGTGAATGGTGACTCCCGTGGAGGCAGTTAAAGCGGTGTTCCCGCTGTGGGACCCGCCAGCCAGCCTCAGGGCGTTGCAGTATGTGCAAGCCAGGAATCCCATGGGGCATGAAGGAAACAGTTGGCGGAAGCACATCTTTGGATTCAGTGCAGTATCCAAATATGCCAGTCTTCAGGCTCTCTGGCAGGGCTAGAGTTCAAGTTGATGTAGGAGAGCGTGGGGACGATTGACAGTGAGGCTGTGGCTTATCATTTCTATAGCACTACTAGATGAACACTGGAATTCATTGCTGGAGGATGTGGTGACAGTGGTTAGCGTATCTGGGTTTAAAAAAGGTTTGGACAAGTTTCTGGAGGAAAAGTCCATAGTCTGTTATTGAGATAGACATGGGGGAAGCTTCTGCTTGCCCTGGAATTGGTAGCATGGAATGTTGCTAATATTTGGGTTTCTGCCAGGTACTTGTGATCTGGATTTGGCCCACTGTTGGAAGCAGTAGGCTAGATGGACCACTGGTCTGACCCAGTATAGTTATTCTTATGTTCACATATAGAGCACAGCCGCCATTTTACAGCCTCAGGCCCCGACAGAGCATTCAGCTGCATCGGGATCTTTGTTTCTTCTGGAGTTTATATTGCTCTTACACCAGGCCTATTTACTGAAGCAGGGACAGTCAGTTGCTGCAAGGTGCTTCAGTTTCTCACTGTGCTGCCCCTCCGGCTTCTAACAGATCTCATTTAGACCTCCAGGAGAGAGCAGATGAGGCTATCTCTGCTTCTCCTTCCTTATCTAATGTAGCCTCGCTCCATTCAGTGGAGCCATCATTGAAAGAGGCATTAGAGGAGGGACATGATCCAAAATTGCTGAGGTTGTGTTATAAAAAGGAGATCAGAACTCTTATTTCTGAGGCACCGGTGGAGCCTTCTGCTTTGGCATCAGGATTTCCATTTTTGTTAATCCTAAGGCCACCCGATGTATCCAGACATTCAAGACCTGATTAGAGCAGAATGGGTCTCACCGGATGTGGGGCTGAAAGTGTGAGGAACCATGGCTCATGTCTATCCATTAGCTCTGGAGGAGAAAGATAAATTGCAACTTACCAGAGTGGGCTCCCTGGTTACAGCAGTGATTAAGAAAAACCACCTTGCTGTTGGAAGGGGTCATTGCCCTAAAAGATCGCTGAAACAAGCCTTTGAAGTGGCCTCTTTGGGCCTTTAGGTAACAGTGTGCAGATCATTCACGGCAAGAGCATGCATGAAGTGGCATAAGCAGTCTGCAGCACAAGATGAGCACCATAGCATCTAGCTGGAAGCAGGGTTGCCCTACTTGGCAGATGCTATTTATGACATTCTACGGGTTATGGTCCGCAGTATGTCTGTGGCTGTCACTGCATATCAGCAACTCTCGTTGTGGCATTGGGCAGCGGATGCAGTATCAAAATCACATCTAGTTAAACTGCCCTTTTGGGGCAAATGACTGTTTGGAGAAGATCTCAGTAACTTGAAAGAACTGGGGTAAACTAAGCCATGGTGGTTGCTGAAGAATAAGCCGAAAGCCTCTGGTCGTCCGTCTTCATGTGGTTCTCAATATCGATTTTGAAAGAGCAGACGGAACAAGCCTGGTCATCAGCAGTATGGTCATATGTTTAATCTGTGCAAAGTAATGGGTCAAATAACGACTGTCATGTTGCATGGTGCTTCCTGCATATCTTTTGTTTCTCTACAAGTTGCCAAAGGATGAGGTCAACACGTTTGGTCATATGGTTAGTGTTAGGTTAGTGAGTTGTTTAAGGTTGTTGTGTTTATTCTGAGTTTCTCCTTACTGCTTGTCTACATAAATACTGAGCTGGACTGGATGCAAAGAGAGATAATGCCTCAGCTCCATTTTCAGTTCTCTATCTCCACCTGCTGGTTGATGGACACAACTATCCCACATGTTCTGGAATAGTGGGAAGGACTAATGGAAAGAAAATTATCAGGTAAGTCCTACTTTCTTTTGCTCATTGGTAAGAGAAATGATTTTTTCAGCATATATTCTCAGGGTGAAGCAGCCCAAAGAATTGAGAGATCGCTCTCACAAGGGGTATGGCAGACTCCTAGGTGGAGTTGCAAGCAGTTTTCTGTCAGGCAGCAATGTGGTCCTTACTCCATACTTCTGTTAAGGACTATAGGTTTGATGTAGCAACAAAAGCAAATGCATACTTTAGACCTGCAGCTCTGAGTGAGGTCAGGGGTTGCCCAGTACCACCTATCTTGACTGCTTTGCTGTATCCCACAGGTTCTGGACTGCGTATGCCTTGTAGCGCTATAGAAATGCTAAATAGTAGTAGTAGTAGTAGTTTGGTGAGGATGCTAAGTAAGGCGAAATTAGATCTTACTTGCTAATTTTTTTTTTAGTACCACCAAACCAGTCCAGTCCAGATTTGCCCCCCCCCCCCCCCCCCCCCCCCCAAGATTCATAGCGTACATAAGTCTTTAACCAGCTGTTATTTAGCTCGCTGTTTCTGTTTCCACACATAGGAGTTCACGTGTTTCTGGAGATTCTCTGTTCTTGAAATACACATTTTTATAGCAGTTTTATGGAGAAGGAATAAGAATTGAACTCCCATAAGAATACATAGGGTGAACATTATTGGTTAGCAAAATATTGAGGGGTTGAAACTGTACAGTGCCCATATAAGGCTCACAACTCTATATTGTCTGTCTCCACCTGCTGGTCAACGGACACAATGCACAGATTCTGGACTGGTTTAGCAGGTAAGTTCTAATTTCTCCATAAAACACAACTTATCTGTTGACCCTTATTTTTACATATTTTTACTCCTGAGGGGATTCTGTACAAAAGTTTTGAAAATTCTGCGCACAATATTTTAAAATTAGCAAAATGCTTCATTGTTTGTTTGTGGTGTTTCTGCACAGAATTCCCCCTTAAGGTCTGAAATCTCCTAGTGCCATTTTCCTTTTCAGGCTGTAGCCTCCCCATTTCCCTCTCACTCCAAATGCAGTTCTCTCTCCCTTTAACTCCCAGCAAGATCCCTAATTCTGTATGCCCCCAAAATCTTCTCCTGCGTGCAATACCCACCTCTTTCTCCCTCCCCCAGGTGCACACAGCCCCATCTTTCATTCTCCCTTCATCTGCTGTCTTTGTATCTCTCCCCCACCCTCACTTGTGGCATACTCTCAAACTTAATCTCCCCCCCCCCCCCCCCCCCAGGCCAGTGGTACACTTAAGGGGGTCTTTTACTAAAGATTAACTCGAGTTAACTGCAGCAGGTCCCATTTTATTCCTAAGGGGCCCTGCTACAGATAACTTGAGCCAATCTTTAGTGAAAGACCTTCTAAGCTTGTTGTGCTGCAACCCCAACCCTATCCTCATGGCACAATCTCAGATTTCTCTGCCACCTCTCCCATCCCCATAGTGCATACTCTGCTTTCTCTGACCTCGCTGTGTAGGTGAACTGCAGGGCTGTACGGAGGCCCACACATTCACCTAAACAATTGGGTCCAGATCGGTAGAGGAGGAGGAAGTAGCCCTAACATATCGGTTCACTTCCTTCGTTTCTTTCTATGCGGTCTCTGCCGGTGGGGGAGGGGGGAAGAGGCATTTAGAGCAGCTGATGCAAACGCCTTCACAGAATTCTGCATGTTCTGCGGACCCCCTGCTTAAATTCTGCACTGCACAATTGGACAGAATTCCCCCAGGAGTAATATTTTGAAGAAAGCACAATTAAAAAAAAAAAAATCTTTTCTTTGTTTCAGGAATAAATCTGGGATCTGGGGTTGGCGGTCAGAGAAAATGGAGTCCATCAGTGGTTATGAAGCAAAGGTATGAGAATGGAATGAGAGAGAAACAGGATCAGAGGGCAAAAAGACCTCTGTTCGTGTGTGGCTGTCTGCATGTGCTAGCATGTAATTTGTCTCTGGCCATATCTGTTATCACCTCTTCCTATCTTTCTGTGTATGTCTGTTTTTTTCATCACTTCCCCTGCTCCTTTTTTTTTTTTTTAATAGAAACCTGAAAGTGGCCATTCTGTAAATTAGTGCCTCAGTGTAGATACCCCAGTGCCTTGTGCTTAGCACCAAATCTATAATGGCATCTTGATGCCAAAAACCCATTATAAAATATTTAATGTAAGTCGGCATTGGCGTGCACATCTTTAAGTATGCCCTCTTATGCCATGTCAGTAGCAGGTGTAAGTTGGTGTGCCTAAGTGCGCTGTGACATACGTAATGTATAGTATTGTATATGTGTGTAACTGGGAGACATGCCCATGGCCTGCTTATGATCTGCCCATGTGTCCCTTCCCCTTTCAGTTAGACACTATGACACTTAGGTACTATCTTGTAGAGTAGCGCCTAGTGGTTGTAGGTGCCTAACTGTCAGTTAGGCGCGGGTGGTGGACTTTGGTCCTGGGGAACTGAGGAACTGAGTTTGATTCCCACTTCAGGGACAGGCAGCTCCTTGTGACTCTGGGCAAGTCACTTAACCCTCCATTGCCCCAGATACAAATAAGTACCTGTATACAATATGTAAGCCGCATTGAGCCTACCATGAGTGGGAAAGCGCGGGGTACAAATGTAAATAAAATAAAAATGAATGGCACCTTTGACACATGTACGTTGTGCCTACCTTTAGGTGCCAGCTTATAAAATTGTCCCCTAAAGCTCTTTCATCAAAGTGCAGAAGGTTACAGATAGGAATCCAAAGGGTTGATATTCAAAGTGATTTAACAAGCCAGAAATGGCTCCTGGTAGGTTAAATCGTTTGCTTGGGGCTAACTAGGCATATTCAGCAGTTCTTAATTAGTTAGTGCCTAACTCAAAACTGGCTACTTTGGGGGCATTCTGGGGGCAGAGTCAGCACTTGGCTAGTTAAATGTCAACATTCAGCACTTAACCAATCAAGGTCACCTCATAAGTAGGACCACATAAAAAATAAACCCGGAAGTTCATTGCTGGAGCATGGACATGGCCCGGCATTGAATTTACGGGTATAATGCCGGTGGATGTCAGCAAAGCCCCTAAGTTTACAAGTTTATTCAATACTTTTATACCGCGTATCGAAGAAACCATCTAAGCGGTGTACAATAAAATAAAAGGAGGAAAGTAAATTACAATTCAGACAGAGTCACATGTCCCATTCACATCATACCGCCAGAAACTAAGCAAATGGGATGTCTTAAAGAGGAGAGCTTTGCAGTGAAGTAATAGGTGAAAACAAGGGGCAAGTAGCTCACACTGAATGAGAGGGGAAGAAGAGATGTAAAAAATGAATAAAGTGAACAGACCAAAAAAAATAAAAAAAGACTAAATAGTCCAAAATACGGTCCAAAGAAGCATTTTTATTGATCATCATCAATGGAGGGGTGAAAACTGCATCTGACTTAGCTAAGTTTCTCCTTTCTGGGCTGCATAAGGGATCTAAAATACTGTAGAACAAAATATAGACAAATATCACATAAAAAGGTCAACGCATATAAATAATCACTTAAAAAGATAATCAAATCATAAAAAGCAAACTAAAACCTTGACCAAATCATAAAACAATATAAGAGGAGACTAATGTGCAAGTTGAACTAAAAGCTAGCAGCATGAAGCTGCACTACTGACGCAAACCATATACAATGCCATCTTAAGAATTGAAGGTGTACTGTTGACACAAACCGGGGTTCAGCATGGTGCTCGGTTTGTATCACTTGATGCCTTGGTTTGTGTCAGCAGTACAGCTTCAGTTCTTAACATGGCATTGTGTATGGTTTGTGTCAGTAGTGCAGCTTCATGCTGCTGGCTTTTAGCCTCACTTATTAGCCTCATCTTATTGTTTTATGGTTTGATCAAGGTTTTAGTTTTTGTTATTTATGATTACTATGATGTGATTATCTCTTTAGGTGATTGTTTATATGTATATTTTGTGCTACAGCATTTTAGGCCCCTGATGCAGCCCAGAAGGGTAAAACTTAACTATGTCAGGTGCAGTTTTCACCCAACCACTGCTGCTGTTCAATAAATTTGCTTCTTTGGACCGTATTTTGGACTGCTAGTCTTTTTTCTGGTCTGCTCATTTTTTCCTGCCAATCTGGCCTTTGTGTACCGTTTGCCTGTTTGCTTCATGAGAAGTTACTAAATGAAATAGTACACTTGAGTTTGACCATTTGTTGAGAAGCATCTGCAAGTGATTGCAGTAGAAGCAGAGATGACTGTTAGGATGCAGAAGTAATCAAGTCTAGATATGGAGAAAGAATGAAGAGGGAGGGTGTAGAAGAGACAGAGATGTTTATAGCTGCACAATTTGACAGCTGAGGAGATGTGAGGAGTGAAAGGGAAAGAGAGAACATAAATGTGAGTATTGTGGTAGTTATGGCACCAATGGCCCAAGCACCTGAGGTGGTATACATGGCTAACTCTTCGCACACCAGGGCTCATGACTCCTTGTGACTCTGGGCAAGTCACTTAACCCTCCATTGCCCCTTGTAAGCCGCATTGAGCCTGCCATGAGTGGGAAAGCGCGGGGTACAAATGTAACAAAAAAAAATGAATGACATTGCTTATGCCTGCATGCCAGATGCACTGTTTTCTACTAGAAACAGGGTTTCCTACTGGCACTTGCTCCCCGCCAGGTGTTGGGTACTCTATGATGGCTGAAATTTGAAGAGGTTCCTCATCACTGACAGAAATTACAATCATACTGCTGAAGACTAGTAGTGGAAGTGAATGAAAACCTTGTGAAAGGGAGGTAATGGTTAATTCTCCATCTTATTCCCAGGTTTACAGTGCCAGCAATGTAGAACTTGTAACCAAAACCCGAACAGAACATCTATCAGACCAAGACAAATCTAAAAACAAAGGTAAGGATGGTTGGGGCAAGCAGGCACAAGCAGGCTAAACTGTGTATAGATCCTGGGGTCAGAATCAATGCAATGCTGTACACAGATGTTGGCTTGGCTCTTTTACGAACAGGTATTCTAATGCCCATCACACACGCAATGTGCCAGTGTTACTAAGTAGCCAAACTCCCAGGAACTATGCCAACATCTGCTCAGGTACTGTCATTCTCACTCTTCTCTAGCTGCTGCTGATCCATGATTGGCATTTTTGTAAGTTTTACAGCACATATCATTCACACACTCCAGTGCACATCCCATGACTTTAGCTATGAAGACATGCATAACTCATCTGCTAATAAGAAGTGGGCAAGATGAGACATACATAGGGAGAATGCTTACACTGATTGTGTCCTTGTTTCATACAACAAAACATCTCCCAATCTGTGCTGTCTCTCTGTAATCTTATTACCAATTCTGTGAACGCTCTATGTGTGGGCACAGGGTCACACTGTGGAATTTTGTAGGTGTACTGCTGCCATCTATTGTTGAAGCTTCTAGGTGTTGTTGCCTCTGTCTTTGCTGTTTATGCTAAACCTTGTACATAGCAACCCTCTTAAGGACTACAAGATGTGCAGAGTATAGGTTACCAATAAGTGTACAATGATGGTCTAGCATGATGTGTCACTGGCAGAAGCAACTATTGTTTGTTGTGTGATTATAAAGTACTTCTGAATTTTTGTACCTAAGTTTTATTCCTGCTCTTAAGCTGTTTTGACAGTTAGGCATTCACACTTGAGCTGAGCAGGAGTCCTCCACCTACAGTCCTGCCAGTGGGGGGTGGGTGCTGTTTCATGATCACATTTTCCATAGTGAAGGACAGGCAAGCTCTGCAGAACTTCAAGGAACCTGCCTGTCACTAGTGATTGAAAGCACAGTATTGAAGCACTACCCTCCACTAGCAGCAATGCACCTGGAGGACTCCCACTGAGCTTAGAGTGAACAGTGCGCACTTGCTCAGGGGCGCCTGCTGAGTTCAGAGGCTGCCGATTTGTGATTTTAGTGGGAATAAAGTTTTTTCAGTTTGTTATATTGGGTGAGGTTTAAATTACTAATCAGGTTCTGGTGTTTCGTTGGGATGCAGTTTTATTAGTTGTATGAATAGTTGTTGTTTCTTGCTTTTATGTAAACTGTTTTAGGCTCTTTATTCTTTCCTGCATGACTGATGGCGTACCTTTCCTGTTTCATTTTAAATTGTAAACTACTTTGAGCATCCCCTCGTTAAGTGGTATATCAAATACCTTGTAAATAAACATTAATAATAGGTGCCATATAACTCTACAAGTAGCTGTAGTGATCTTGGGCAATCTTTGAGGTTTGTAATGCCTTTTAAAGGACCATCAAGGATGATGGTGTGTTACCTGAGCTTTTGAGACCAAATCTGGAGCAGAGGTTTGGGTAGTGTTGAAGGCTCAGGCGCTGCTACCTGTTTCGTTGGTCTTTTAAGGTATCAGTTGGTGGAGTCTTTAGATATTCAAAATATAAGGTTTCTTTTTCATTTTAAAAAGTGCAGTGGAGTAAGGTGTTGCTCTGTGCCCCTGATAGTGGTCTGATTGCCCTTCCTGAAGTAGTAGCAGTGGGCATGGCAGCCAACCCAGCAGCATAACTGACTGAACACCATCTGGTGCTCCCTGCTTTTTGTCAAAAGGCATGACAAAAAGTCAACTTTGACTTTTTCTCTCAGACCTCCTTGTAACAACCTGTCACCCTTTCTCAGCTCCCCATCCACATCCCTACCAGTCTGTATTCCAACCCCTGATCCTTATTCCCAGAAGTGTCAGCACCCCAATCCCTTTGGTAGCCATTCATTCACTTCAAATCAGTTACCCCAAGACCTGGTCAGACACCATACACCCCCACCCCTCGCTATCTACTTTCAGTCCACCTCACCTCCACATTTCAGCCAGCTAACTGTCACCAACATATATGTTCCTTTTCTTCCAGGTCTCGGTGAGTTAAAGCTATGCAGTGCCCATACTCCCAAACTGGTCGTTGATGATACGTTGAAACCTTGTGCTCAGTGTGCTGCTGCAGCTAAGAAAGCAAATAGAATGTTAGGTATTATTAGAAAAGGAATGGAAAACAAAAATGAAGATGTTATAATGCCTTTGTATCGCAACATGGTGCGACCGCACCTCGAATATTGTGTTCAATTCTGGACGCCGTATCTCAAAAAGATATAGTGGAATTAGAAAAGGTGCAGAGAAGGGCAACGAAAATGATGACGGGGATGGGATGACTTCCCTATGAGGAAAGGCTAAAGCGGCTAGGGCTCTTCAGCTTGGAGAAAAGGCAGCTGAGGGGAGATATGATAGAGGTCTATAAAATAATGAGTGAAGTGGAACGGGTAGATGTGAAGCGTCTGTTTATGCTTTCCAAAAATACTAGGACTAGGGGGCATGTGAAGCTATAATGTAAATTTTTAAAAAAACTTTTTATTGTTAACCAATCAGGATACATTTAAATCTAAACAATAGCACCTAGCTTTTACATAAACAATCCCCCCATTCCCCAACTGTATATGTTCCCTCCCCTCCTCCCTAATCCAGTGGTGGCTGATCTTGCTCTTGAAATTGTTCATATAGCGTCCATATTTTCGTGAAGGTCAGCATAGTCCCTCTCCGTAGTGCTGTTAGCTTTGACATTTGGTAAAGGAAATCCACTTTCTGAGTCACCACCTGTAGAGTTGGCAGTTCCATTTGCTTCCACGCCCTGGCCAATACGATTTTGGCTGCTACAAAGTATTGGCTCGCCAGTCTATGTTGCCAGCTAGGTATTGATGCGGCCCTAAAGTGGAGTAGGCATTGTTCTGCCCTAACTGGGTAAGGCTTTTGGATCACTTTATTAACTAACTCCACCACCTTAGCCCAGTATACTTTTGCTTTCGGGCATTCCCACAGATATGGAGGAATGTGCCCCTTTGACCACATTCCCGCCAGCATTGTCCAGACAGTCCCGGGTACATTTTTTGTAGTTTGGCAGGGGTGTAGTGCCACCAATATAGCATTTTAAACTCATTTTCATTTACAGACTGTGCTTAAGAAGCTTTGAGCAAATACTTATAATTCCTCACCCACACCTCTTTAGGGTACAAATATTGCAACGCCCTTTCCCATCTCGCATGATATAATCTCTGGGGATCTTTGTGGCCCAATAGGGCTAGATAGATACGCGTTATACTTCCCTTACCACCCCCCCCCCCCTGCACATTGCTAATTCCAGGGCTGTTTCAGCTAACTCCAGCTCATCTTGGGCTCGCCTCTTAATGAAGTTCCGGCGGCAGCAATAATAGGCTAGATCCCTTTCCTCCAGTCCATACTCCTCTTGAAGGTTTGCAAAGCTAACCCACTCTCCCTTATTCCAAACTTGTCCCAATGTATGCAAACCCGCTTTTGCCCATGTGTCAAATACCCTCTCTGACACTCCCAATGGGAATCCCTTCGCCCATCTAATCGCTGTTTGCAAATAGTAGCTCCTCTCCGGGAACATATGTTTCCTAATCTTATATCTTGTCTTAAGAGGGTGTTTCAAAGCTAGAGGCATCTGTTTTATTATATGTGCTAATTCTCCCCCTGATATCCATAGTATATCCTCAATCTCACGCCTACGTAACCACGCCCGCTCCCAATGTAACCATTTCTTTGAGGCCCCGGTGGTCCAGTCAGCCAATACTCTTAGTTGGGCCGCTTGATAATAAAAAAGTTGGGGACTCCCATGCCTCCGCGCTCATAGGGTTGATACATCATCACTCGGCGCACCCTCGGTGGGCGCTTCCTCCATACGTATGCAAACATTTTGCGATTTAACTTTACAAAGAATGATGTTGGGATTGGGATAGGTAGTGCCAAAAAGAGATATAGTAATTTAGGCAGCAGCAGCATCTTAATAGCGTGGATGCGGCCTTTCCAAGAGATATTAAGGTCTTCCCAGCCATCAAGCTCCTTATGGTTTATCATTTTTATTCAAAATCAGTATCCTGTACATATATCGCTATACAACTTTATCACTTGCATTCACAATAACAATTCCTTTTTATTACAGGTAATGTGAGTTTGCTGGAATCTACAGAAACAAATTGTTTTTCGTTTTTTATTATAATCCCTCCCTTCCCAACAACCCCCCCCAACCTTCCCCCCAATAATCCCCTCCCTCTCCCTCCCTTCCCTCTCTCCTGTGTGAACAAAACTTAATACTAGAAGTTCAACAGTCTACTTCTCGCAACCGGGGTCAGTGTATTTAATAGCGGGCTCCATATATTCTGGAACCGCAACCCTGTCCTGGAGCTAAAGTCAACCACTCCCGTCCTCTCCATCCGCATCATCAAAATCATTCGTGTCCGCCACTGAGAGTATGACGGGTATTGACTGGTCACCCATTCAGACAAAATCACCTGCATGGCAGTCACAGTAGCCCTGTATACAAAAGCTGTGAATCCTTTTGGTATTGGATGAATAAACACCAGGTGTCCCAGCAACAATCCCGAATTGCATGTCCATCTGGTTCGCCAGATAGAAGAGACATATTGTGTAAGCTGTTTCCAAAATTTAGCTATGCCTCTGCATGTCCAAAGCATATGCCCCAAGGTGGCTCCAGCCTCCTTGCATTTAGGACACTCCCCCCACGGGGAGACCCCCATATGGAAAGCCCTCCTGGGGGGGATATAAAGTCTGAGTGCCACTTTATATTGAGTCTCCCAATGCGACATCGTGATGGTATGTCTCTTCATAGTCAAAATGTAAGCTTTAAATTGCGCTACTGTAAGGTCCAACGGAATATCCTCTTTCCACTGAGTTAACAACTTTACAAAATCAGGTTCCGGAGCAGTATCTCTGATATGTCTATGATGGAATTTTAGTGGAACCCGTTGCTGCGCTGCTAGAGAAAATGCCGAAGCCAGCTCTTCTTGAACATCTTCAGCTAAATCCTCCCAAGGCAAAGACTGTATGTAATGTTTTAGCTGACCATAATGAAACTCATCTGAAGGGAGCAGATCAAATTCTACCCGGAGCTCTTGGAACGGTTTTATCCTTCCTTCAAGGGTAACTGCATGCAGTAGGTATACCATCCCTTTACGCTTCCATCTGTGAAAAGCTGGGTACAAAGTTCCAGGTGGAAAGGCGGGATTCCCGCAAATCGGCAGAAATGGGGTAGTTTTTGATGAAAATTTGTGCAATTTACAAACCCATTGCCACACCGCTTTCGCCGACCTCAATATCCCTGTCCGCTGTAGTATATATGGTAGGGAAGGCCCCGCCGTATGTAAAAAGGCACTGAAGTGCGTCTCAGGGTATAGCTGTAACTCTATATGAGTATCCGAGTAATCCTGGGTTCCACGAAACCAGTCATTTATATGACGCATTCCACTTGCCATCAAGCTCCTTAAATAACTCCTCTATCTTACAAGGGAAATTAGCAAGAAAAAGGTCTTCCAACTTTGGCGTTATCTGTATGCCCAGATACCTAATAGATTTCTGTGCCCAAACAAATGGAAAAGCTGCTCGAAGGCCTGGTAGATCCCCTGATGCTACTGTAAGATTAAGGAACACTGATTTAGTTAAGTTTGGTTTAAACCCGGATAATTGTCCATAGTGTGTCATATGTTCTATTACCCTTTTTACTGAGATTTCCGGTTGCGCTAAAGTCAGCAAAATATCGTCAGCAAATAGTATAAGTTTATGTTCTCGCCATCCTCTCACTATCCCCCTAACCTCCCCATCGTTCCTCAACAAACAGGCCAATGGCTCTAAATATAGAGCAAAAAGGAGCGGGGACACCGCACATCCCTGCCGGGTCCCTCGCCCCAAGCTAAACGTTTCAGTGTATGATCCATTAATTTTTAATGTGGCTAAAGGGCCTTTGTATAGCAGCTGAAGCCAAGCTAAGTATTTCCCTGTAATCCCTACTTGCCACAGTACTGCAAACAAAAATGCCCAATCCACGCGATCAAACGCTTTCTCAGCATCAATTGAAAGCAATACCGCTGGCGTCTGATCGTCCCGTACTTGTTGGATAACATGTATTAGGCATCGTATATTATCGAATGTTTGGCGCCCAGTTATAAATCCCGCCTGGTCTGCGTATACTATGTGCGGCATTTGTTCTTGTAATATACGGGCTAAAATTTTTGTGAAGATCTTGTAATCCACATTTAGGAGTGATATCGGCCTATAGGAGCTGCAGAGCTGGGGATCTTTCCCTGGTTTTGCTATTAAAGTCACCCCTGCCAGTCTCCACGAAAGAGGAAGTTCATGGGCATCTTCTAGCGTATTAAATAATTGTTAAATAATTGTAACAACACTGGAGCCAAGTGTTTCGCAAACAATTTATAAAATTTTGTGGGGTATCCATCTGGGCCAGGAGCCTTGCCATTCGCAAGGTCCGCTATCGCCCAAGCATTATGGGGGCCGATAAGAATTCAGATTCTCTGCATCCCAATTGGGGAATATCCACTTCTTGCAAATATTGCTCAATTACAGCTAATTCTGATGTATGTTCTGCTTCATATAGTGCTGTGTAATAATCTAAAAAAGTTTCCTGTATTTGCTCTATCTGAGTGACATAGTCCCCCGCTAAGTTCTGAATGCCCCCAATGTAATTACGCTGGGCTTGCTTTTTAAGCTTATTAGCCAGCAGCCTACCATAATGTAGTAAATTTGAAATGAATCTGAGAAAAGTTTTCTTCACTCAACGTGTAATTAAACTCTGGAATTCGTTTCCAGAGAATGTGGTAAAGGCGGTTAGCTTAGCGGAGTTTAAAAAAGGTTTGGGCGGCTTCCTAAAGGAAAAGTCCATAGACCGTTATTAAATGGACTTGCGGAAAATCCACTATAAGCAGTATAAACTGTTTTGTACATTTTTGGGATCTTGCCAGGTATTTGTGACCTGGATTGGCCACTGTTGGAAACAGGATGCTGGGCTTGATGGACCTTTGGTCTTTCCCAGTGTGGCAATACTTATGTACTTATGTGATAATAATTCAAGACTTGTGGGAATTTGGACATTGCATGGCTCAAACTCACTACAAGCTATACTGTACTGGACCCAAAGCAACAGAAGTGGCAGCAGTATCACAGCAAAATTTCTGGGCAGCATAGTGACGGGGTGTCTGGGATATATCAAGCCCTGATTATGCCATAAGAGCAGCTCAAAAGAGGCTGCGTCAGTGCTTTACATTTCTTATACTTTAGTCTTCCCTTCTTTGATTCCTTCTCTCTATCTCTTTCTCTCATTGTCTTTCTGTCTCTTGCTCTTTATGTATATCTTTTGTCTATAGGCTCTAAAACTCCCTTCCAGTCATTCCTGGGAATTGCGCAGCAACATGCAGCTCATAATGGGGTAAGTTGGTATTTCTTCTTCACTCTTGTCTCAGAGTCCAGGACAAACTGTATCTATGTTGTTAGAGTTTATTATAGGAAAGGAAAATATTTGAAAATGACAGTTCAGTCTTTTCTTAAAATACAGAATCCATGTCTGATCTTGTGAAAGAATACAACATAGTTATAGGAATATTACACCCCTAGGAATATTACACCTCTATCAAAAATATACGCAGACAACCTCTCTTATTTCTTAGAACAAATATAACTAGTGTACTGACATGTTGATTACAGACCTTGGGACAAGATACAACATATTTGACTGTAATAGCTTCTGTTTCTTTTGTTTCTCCATATACTATACAGACTTTTCCTGCTCATTCTATAATGGGAAATCTTTCCTGATGATAGCATCAGGATTTCTAATATATTTTTATTTGAATGGTACAGGAGAACATGCATTTCTGTTTCTCCAGTGT
Organism: Microcaecilia unicolor; assembly: GCF_901765095.1. Lineage (NCBI taxonomy): Eukaryota > Metazoa > Chordata > Amphibia > Gymnophiona > Siphonopidae > Microcaecilia > Microcaecilia unicolor. Next base: position 649,498,184 of record NC_044031.1, on the reverse strand, counting down.
TCACAGCACGCAGAGTCTAATATTCTGAGGTGTCCAGGCTCATTTTAATCTTACAGGTTCTCTTTCTAGTTCACTGAGCCTTGAGTGGCTGGCTGTATTCTTCTGCATGTGTAACTAAGATCAAAGATTCTGCTTACATAGAGGTTCTTTGTACAGATCTCTTGCAGTTTGGCCTGTTTTGTTTTGCCAGTAGGAGGTGTATTTGTGCTCTAGGGCCTAATGGAGTACACTAGAGCACCTTTTTATTCAGAATGGCTGAGTCTTTCAAAAAATAGTAGGACTAGAGTGCACGCAATGAAGCTACAAAGTAGTAAATTTAAAACACATTGGAGAAAATATTTCTTCACTCAGCATGTAATTAAACTCTGAAATTCGTTGCCAGAGAATGTAGTAAAAGCAATTAGTTTAGCGGGGTTTAAAAAAGCTTTGGATAGCTTCCGAAAAGTAAATCCATAAATCATTATTAAAATGGACTTGAGGAAAATCCATTGCTTATTTCTAGGATAACCTTCAAAATGTATGTAACACGATACTGATCTATTGCCAATAAACAAATGATTAACAAAAATGATAGAAGTTCACAAAACATATATCGCAATTGGATCTTAAATTTGATCTGAGGGGGAGAAAAGGTCTCATAAAATCACCCGGGCATCCATATAACTTCTTACAACCCAATATTGGGGTGTTGCCCAATGGTGCAACATATAATCATTGACTTAAACCCCCTCCTACCAAATTCTAAATTTTTTATATGCTTCGTATTATGTGTCAAAGTCTGTAAATAACTGTGGTGCAGTAACTCCCCTATGTGCTCAATATGCACGGAAGCTCTCCTCAGATATGGTGTCTCCAAAAATGGCGAATAATAAAGAGCCAAAAATCAAGGTGTCTGCAAAAATTGCAAGTATTAAAGAGCCAAAAATCAATCAGACTTACCTGAAATGTCCAAGTCAGCATCAGCCAAGGGAACCCCGACAGGCACCTGTTTCGCAGAATGGTTTCTCAAGGGATCACGGCTGATCCTTCCTCTTGACTGGTACTATCTTAGAACTGATCGCCATGCCGTACAAGCCACCGTATTTCTAGACTAAGCCCTGAGCTAGTGGCAGGGGCTGTTTTTCCCATGTGCCAGGGCTGTTTTTCCTGCAGCCGGTAAAAGCCAGGAAAAAATGGCCACATGGTGAGAGAACTCTTACCATGTGGCCATGCGGTGGGGAGCCCTTACCGCCACCCCTCAAAAAGAGCTATTACAGTAACCTGACGGTGGCCTATTACTTCCAGGTTATCACCAAGCAAGTCATTTCCGGAGGTTTTCTTTTTTCCCTGGAAATGGTGAGCCGCTCTGTAAAAGGGCCCCATGATGACCTAATGAGTTTTCAGCAACTGCTTTGGGCTAAACTTATTTATATGTCCATTGACCCACACACTTTTAGCTACTGGAAAAAGATAAGTAGATTGACAGAAAACAACAACAATGCATGTACGTTAAACATTCAAATATCCATATGGTGTTTTCCACCGTCTGCACAAATCGCAAATGCAAAGTACACTGATAGTTTGAGTATGTGTACTAGCTAATGTTAAGAAAAATGTTGCAAGTAAATTTTCTTTGAAGATTTCTGTAAATTATGTGCATTAAAAATGCTGGCCTAGTCTGCAGCTCTATATGAGCTGTTTGAAAATTGCTCTCATAAAGCCAGCTAATTTTCAGATAATAGAAGTTTTCTCAGCTAATAAAACATAGGTAGACATCCATGATTATTTTTGGATAAAGGAACTTTGGATTGCTGCTTTTAATAAGAAAGGTTGTGGGTATTTTAATCCTGGACTTAGTGCTGTTGTGATGCACAGAATTGTTCTATAGGTGTTTCATATATTGTGTTGCTTCAGAATATCTCTATTGTTGCAAAATGTTTGTCCTATTTATTGATACCAGACTACAAGGTGTATTTTAAAGCACTTAGACTTACAAAGTTCAATAGGTTACTATAGCCTCATAGTAACCTAAGGAATTTTGTAAGTGTAAGTGCTTTGAAAATGAGCCTCTGTCTCTTTCGGTTTCTCCCTCCACTCAAATGTCTCTTTCTCCTTATATACTCTGTCTTTGCTTCTCTGTGCCTTTCACTTATTTTTATTTATCGTTATCTGTCCCTTTTTTCTCCCTGTATGTATTTGGCCCTCACAGGCCCCTGTGCAGCAGTCTGCAAGTCCCACTAACCCAACAGCCATCACCCCAGAAGAGTACTTTGATGAGAACTTTAATCTGGAGACCAGAAATATTGGCCGACCTATTGAGATGTCCAGCAAGGTGCAGAGGTGAGCGTGATCCAGTAACTCTCTCTCTCGCTCTCTCTCTCGCGCTCTCTCGCTCTCGCTTTCTCCCCTTTGATGGTTTCTGTCTGTTTTTGTTTTTTTATTCTGGTCCTTATCTTTATCCTTCTCTCCGTATCTCAGGTTCAAAGCAACTCTCTGGCTGTGTGAGAATCACCCCCTCTCCCTGGTGGAACAGGTGACACCCATCATTGATCTCATGGCGATCAGCAATGCTCATTTTGCTAAACTGCGTGACTTTATCACCCTGAAACTGCCTCCAGGATTTCCAGTTAAAATTGGTACAGTTAGAAGGGAGTGAAAATGTGAATGGGTGAGAAGAGAGGTTGGCCATTCTTGGATTACTTAGCTACAGATAGCTCAGGTTGTACTCTTCTCTCACTTCTTTCAGAGATTCCTCTCTTCCATGTCCTCAATGCACGTATCACCTTCAGTAATCTCTGTGGCTGTGATGAACCTGTCAGCTCAGTACATGCCAGTGAACAAGCTCCTAGCCAGTCTCAGAGCAATGACAGCTTGGCGTCTGCTGCTGAAGCCACTGCAGATGTGTCAGGTAAGTGTCAGCCTCACTGGCTGTTGCTTTACTGGTGATTTCACAGATGGGGTGGGGTTAGGGGTCTGAACGTAGAACCAGGAAAACAGGGCTGAGATCCCATCTCCATTACTGACTTTCTGTGATCCCAAGCAAATCACAAGGTAGACAGTTTTCAAAACCATTTACCTGAATTAAAATAGTTTGGTTGGAAATTGTTCTCCACTGCCCAACCAAAAAGTATTCATGGGGAGGAGTAGCCTAATGGTTAGAGCAGTGGGCTGAGAACCATGGAAGCCAGGGTTCAAATCCTGCTGTAGCCCTCGGGCAAATCACTTAACCCTCCATTGTCTCAGATACAAACTTAAATTGTATGCCCTCTGGGGATAAGGAAATACTCATCTTGAACTACTATTAGAAAACTGTAAGCTAAATCCAAAATAAAATAAAAAGTTACAAGGAGGTGTTCCTGGGGATGTGTTTAGGGCAGGGGAGTAAAACAGTGTCTAAATGATATTCAGAATGATTTAACCAGACAGAAATGACTCCACTTCCCTAAATGCAAAGGCCTTAAATGCATATGCTACTGGCTTCTCATTCATTTGCACCAAACTCTGGAACACACGACCAAAAGACCTAAAATTCATGGACAACTACCTAACCTACCAAAAACACCTGAAAGCCCATTTATTAGAAAATTCCTTCCTGCTGAACCAGCCTAGCCATGGAGATCACTGGAAAACACTACATGAATACGACAATGGACAGATCTGATAAAGGCTTCAGACACCCCAAACACTCAACATGTTTACTTGAGGCATGTATAAACCACATACAGACTGTTAAATACAAGACAGCCATAAACCCCGCTGTGCCATATGAATTGTAGCATTGTTCTGATTAAACTGTAAGCAACTTACTCTTAACTCCTGTAAGCCACATTGAACCTACCAATAGGTGGGAAAATGTGGGGTACAAATGCAGGAATAAATAAAATAAATCACTTGTTCACAGCTATCTAGTCATTTTCAACAGCATTTAATTGATTATCTTCACTGAAAATGACTGGTTAGTGCCTACGTGAAAACTGGCTATGTTGGGGGGCGTTCCAGGGTCGGAGTCAGCACTTGGTTGCTTAAGTTCCGATATTCAGAACTTAACCTGCCAGGTTTAGCACATAAATGTGACCGCAGAAATTACTGTCCTATCTTTATGTACTAGACCATGGCCAGTTAAGTTCTGAATATGTGCTAACTGGTTCAAAAAAAAAAAAAACTCAAACATTCAACGCCAAAGCTGGACAGGACCCAGCATTGAATATCTGAGAATAACGCTAGTGACGGTCAGCAAAGTGCTCACTGCCACCTGCTGAATATTGACCCCATATGTGCATTTCATTTTCAAATATATACATTGTGGTGCAGATGCTCAAAACTCCAGTGCTGGATCAGCTCCCTCATGCTCAATGCTAATGACATGCAAATTTGTGACCTTGCCCAAGATCACAAGGAGCAGCAGTGGCATTTGAACTGGCCACCTCTGGATATCAAGACTGGTGCTCTAACCACTAGGCTACTCCTCCACTCTACTCTGTTAGAAGCATTGAGACATGTTCAAATCTAGATTTTGGCCACCTCTGGATGTCAAGACTGGTGCTCTAACCACTAGGCTACTCTTCCACTCTACTCTTAGAAGCGTTGAGACATGATCAAATCTAGATTTCTGAAAGATTAATCTTTTTTTGCCAGTATACAATGAATCGCAGTAGTCGAGATACAACAAGATGATATATTGAGTTCAAATTGCAAAATACTGCTGTTCAAAAAGTGCCCTTGCAGATCTTAATTGCCTCAATTTGAAAAAGCACTTTTGTACAACATTATTTTCTTGAGGATGAAAAGTAAGAAGAGAGTCCAAAATAACTCCTGAAACTGTCGAAGAGTGGCCTAGTGGTTAGAGCATCTTGACATCCAGAGGTGCCCGGTTCAAATCCCACTGCTACTTCTTGTGATCTTGGGCAAGTCACTTAACCCTCCATTGCCTCGGGTACAAATTTAGATTGTGAGCCCTCCAGGGACAGGGAAATACTTAGTGTACCTGAATGTAACTCACCTTGAGCTACTACTGAAAAAAATAGCTGAGCAAAATCCAAAATAAATAAAAGGAAGAGATATATTTCCTTTGAGTGAAAAAGGAGAAGAAAAAGAAGGAATTGCTGTTCCCAAACCACAGGAGCCTGGTCTTAGATTTTGGTTGGAGCTTAATTACTCTTATCAGCCTATGCTTGAATCCTGGAAATACAAGAAGTGATGTTTGACAGACTAGCACATGTATCTGAATTCACCTCATGAAGAATAAATATTTCTGCAGAAGAATATAGATATTCACTCTTATCCAATACCATTGAACTAAGAGTACTCATAAAAATATTGAAAATCACAGGGGACAGTGGTTATCCTGGAAGATCACCACATTTAGAAAACCAAAATTGAGAAAGATTACCTCGTACCTTCACTTGAAGAAAACTCCAAAACCATTTTAATGCAGTTCCCTCTATCCCTAGTTTCCTCAATAAGGCCAGTAAAACATCATTATATACCATATCGAAAGCCACTGATCGAACTGCAAGGGCACAGCCCTCCCTCCTTACTAAAAATGAACCATACCTGGTACTGAATGTTTTTTTTGCAGGCAGTTCTTTCGGTGTTCTCAGGATGCCTAAGAATGAAGGGAGTTTGTGTCATTTTTATTTCTCTCTCTCTCTCTCTCTCTCTTTCAAGAACCTTTCTTGACACAATTTGTGATCTTGCCAGGTATTTGTGACCTGGATTGGGCACTGTTGGAAACAGGATGCTGGGCTTGATGGACCTTTGGTCTTTCCCAGTCTGGTAATACTTGTAAGGGTTTGTTTGTGGATAAGATCCTTTGGAAATTGTTGAGAAGGGGTGGCACTGGGGGATGAAGTTATGGAGGACCAGGTTAAGTATGTGCAAGTTTCATTTTGGACACCCCACACACACATACTTTGTTTCTTCCAGTATTCTGCACCTGAAACATTTTTGAAGGGAAATACTGTGGTGCTTTCCTTTGAAAACAGACCCATGGGTACAAGCATGTTAGAGATTCAGAAAATTGCCTTCAAAGTTGTTAAAATGTGAGGGCGATTTTAAAAATCATGTACATACATAGCTGTCATTTCCTCTCTTTGTCTCTCTGTATGTTTGTATCTCTCTCTCTCTCATCTTTTTCTTTTTCTCTCTTTCAGTTGTTTTTTTTTTTATTTCAATTTTTCAAAATAAGCACTGTGTCAAGCAGTCAATTACAGCCCACATCATGGAAGGAGAAGAAGCATTAAAAAAGAAAATAACCTAAGAAATCAAAACATATGTCGCAGTTGCTTTCTTTATCTCTGTATTTGTCTCCCTGTCCATCACTCTATCTCTCTTCTGTGCTCTTTGCTCTTGCAGGAGACAGGTCCTTGTTTACCATTGTTTCTTCTTTTTTTCTCTCAGTGCACTCTGTCTCTCCATTTCCCTGTGAAGTGGACCCTTCTGTGTTTGAGATACCTGAAGGATACACGACCCTTGGTGCAGGTCGCAGTGAACCAATGAGAGATGAGGATGATGACCTCCTGCAGTTTGCCATTCAGCAAAGTCTGCTAGAGGCTGGTACTGAGACTGACCAGGTGAGAAAGTACAGCACAAATTGAAGGGACGCAAAAGAAGGAAACAGAGAGAGAGAGAGAGACAGCCATTAAGAGAAAGAGAGAGATGGGGGGGGGGGGGGGGGGGGGAAAGCAGATAGTGGCAAAGTGAAGTGCAAGACCAGAAGATGGAAAACATAGTGAGCCCCAATATTCAAAAGGTCATCAGCAACTGGTAAATGCCAAGTCCCCTAGTGGCTCATTTGTCTTCAGCCCTGTATAGATAGTGCTGGTAAAAGCCACTCTTATGTCCGTACTATTCATATAAATGGGGTAATTTTATAGTGTGGGTGTCTACATTTAGGTGCCATATATGCGTAACTCTTTAGAACAGCAGCACTTACATGTCTATATGCCATTACACCACTTAAGGGCTATTCTATACTTATACGTACATCTCTGGCAGTGCATCGTTTGTAAGTGGGAGTATAGATGGGCATCATCTGGGCAGAGTGTAGGCAGGGTGCAGAGTTCCACACACCCGTCTACCTCCTCCAGAATATAGGTGCACACACTTACTTCAGCTGTTGTTCTAAGGACAGGACCGGGCGGACTTCTGTGGTCTTATGCCCAGAAGCGCCAAAGAAAGACCATGATCAAGTATTTTACATCACATTCATTTGTTGATTTAATCATGAATTGATAATGTTGGGCAGACTGGATGGACCATTCAGGTCTTTGTCTGCCATCACTTATGTTACTATGAGGGTACTTTCTGATCACTACAATATAGCAACTGAATATTGTCCCTGTACAGATGGAGGGGAGGGATTCTATAATTGGGCATCACAATTTAGGCACCTAGATGCAATGCACTGAGCGCAAATTCTGTAATGGCATCTGTATACCAAGATTCTGTATTAGAATACTAGCAAAACTTGGCATCTCTTTGCTTACATTTAGGCACGCTTACTTATGCCCTGTCAAAAGCAGGTGTAAATGCACACACCTAAATGTGGTACTGCAGCATGTAACTTACCGTGTTCTATAAGTTACATGTGCAAATGTTATTCCTACCCAGGTCCTGCCTATGCTTCTCCCCTGTGAATGCCTCCTTACATTTACACACTAAGCGAGTTGCACCTGTCACTTATAGATTAGTGCTGAGTTCTCAGCTAGCACTTAACCCACATAAGTGCTAATATTCTATAACTTTACACGTGCAATTGGCATTTAAATTTAGTTGCCGTATTATAGAATGAGGAAGCATGTGGCCAGTGGTCAGCATATTCAGCATCACAGTGGATGTTTAAAAACCAATCCTGACTGCTAGCTCATTTTTCTGTGCGTATAAAAAAGGATCCTTGAGGACTTAATGAGGGATGGAGATGAGAGAACTGTGAAATTATTCTTATAGGTCACCATCTGGGAGGCGTTAACCAATACCAGGCCTGGATCCAATCCCCCACCACCCCCCTATGATGAAGACCTGCAGCTGGAACGGTGAGAATGAACTGGTCTCAACAATGCCTTAGGACTACCAATAAGAATACATATCTAGGGTCATGGACCAAGCACTGAGACTCGATGGAAATTTGTGCTGGGTTAACAAACTAAGGGCCCTGTTTACTAAGCCGCGCTGTAGGCGCACTAACTTATTAGTGCACACTAATGATAGAGACACCCATTATATTCTTATGGATGTCTTTAGCATTAACACATGCTAATTTTTAGCGCACGCTAAAAAGTTTGCGTGCCTACAAGTGCAGCTTAGTAAATAGGGCCCTAAGGTTTTTGATCTTAAATAGAAATGCATCAAGGGGATAAGGGACCAGAACTGCCAGTGAGAACGCATCTTTGGTTTAAAGGACAAAAGTGTAACATTTAGGCCAGGACAAGAGCAGTAAAGGCCAAATAGCATCAACAATGCAGTCTGTTTTCAGCAGGATCAATCCACCTAGCTAGGGAATTAGGTGACCTGATCCAGAGGTGGCTGCGGGAGAGCTGTATTTTCCCTCTCGTAATTGCTAAATTGAGGCACTAAAAATATGCATGACCCTATGGACAGAGCTGGGAGAAAGAGTGGGGATTTAGCTGTTGCCTATCACTGAATTTCAGTGCTAGGCAATTAAGTTTCTCTGCAAACAAGCATAAGTACATATATGTAATGCCACACTGGGAAAAGACCAAGGGTCCATTGAGCCCAGCATCCTGTCCACGACATCGGCCAATCCAGGCCAAGGGCACCTGGCAAGCTTCCCAAACGTACAAACATTCTATACATATTATTCCTGGAATTGTGGATTTTTCCCATTTAGTAGTCCTTTAGGAAACCGTCTAACCACTTTTTAAACTTTGCCAAGCTAACCGCCTTCACCACGTTCTTCAGCAACGAATTCCAGAGTTTAATTATGTGTTGGGTGAAGAAATATTTTCTCCGATTTGTTTTAAATTTACTACACTGTAGTTTCATCGCATGCCCCCTAGTCCTAGTATTTTTGGAAAGCGTGAACAGACGCTTCACATCCACCTGTTCCACTCCACTCATTATTTTATATGCCTTTATCATGTCTCCCCTCAGCCGTCTCTTCTCCAAGCTGAAAAGCCCTAGCCTCCTTAGTCTTTCTTCATAGGGAAGTCGTCCCATCCCCGCTATCATTTTAGTTGCCCTTCGCTGCACCTTTTCCAATTCTACTATATCTTTCTTGAGATGCGGCGACCAGAATTGAACAGTGTGCCTGGCAGATGCAGGCACACTAGATGGTGATACATTTCAATGGATCCAGTAGGCAGAGCTCTCCTTTTGAGCTCTGGTATTACCACACTAGGCAGTGGTCCTCCTTCCTCATTCTAAGTTTCCAGGCCTCCAGTCAGTTGCAGCTCTCCTCCTCTCCTCAGAAAACAGCAGAGAAGAAACAAATGAAAGAAAAAAAGAAAAGACAAGAAACTGCACGCAGGCTACTACTAATACTACTTATCATTTCTATAGCGCTACAAGGCATACGCAGCGCTGTACACCATACACAAAAAAGACAGTCCCTGCTCAAAGAGCTTATAATCTAATTAGGACAGACAAACAGGACAAACAAGAGATAAGGGAATATTAAAGTGAAGATGATAAAATAAGGGTTCTGAACAAAGTGAATAAGTGTTAGGAGTTAAAAGCAGCATCAAAAAGGTGAGTTTTTAGCTTAGATTTGAAGATGGCCAGAGATGAGGCTTGACGTACCGGCTCAGGAAGTCTATTCCAGGCATGTGGTGCAGCAAGATAAAAGGAACGGAGTCTGGAGTTAGCAGTGGAGGAGAAGGGTGCAGATAAGAGAGATTTACCCAGTGAACTGAGTTCCCTGGGAGGAATGTAGGGAGAGATGAGAGTGGAGAGGTACTGAGGAGCTGCAGAGTGAATGCACTTATAGGTCAATAAGAGGAGTTTGAACTGTATGCGGAAACTGATAGGAAGCCAGTGAAGTGACTTGAGGAGAGGGCTAATATGAGCATAACGACACTGGCGGAATATTAGTCGTGCAGCAGAATTTTGAACAGATTGAAGAGGAGAGAGATGGCTAAGTGGGAGACCTGTGAGAAGCAAGTTGCAATAGTCTAAGCGAGAAGTGATAAGAGCGTGGATGACCATTTTGGTAGTGTGCTCAGAAAGAAAAGGGCGAATTTTGCTGATATTATAGAGAAAGAAACGACATGTTTTAGCAGTCTGCTGAATATGTGCAGAGAAGGAGAGGGAAGAGTCGACGATGACCCCAAGGTTATGAGCTGATGAGACAGGAAGGATGAGAGTGTTAGCCACAGAAACAGAGAATGGGGGAGGAGGAGAGGTTGGTTTAGGGGGAAACCAACCTTCTCCCATCGGATGGGCATATGGTTATCTGGGTAGTGGTGGATCACTTCACACCTCTCCCAGGTCTTTCATCTCGCAGCACTTTATTTCTGGCATATTTCATCTTCATGGGTTACCTGAGATTTTTACTTCTGACCGAGGAGTACAGTTTGTCTCCAAGTTTTGGCACACCCTTAATCAAGCCCTGGGAGTGAAATTGAATTTCTCCTCTGGATACCATCCTGAAACGAATAAACAGAACAAACCAATCAGAGTTTAAAACAATTTCTAAGAATTTATATGTCCGCTCTTCAGGATGACTGGGAACAATTGCTACCCAGGGCACATAACAACAGAGTTAGTTCTGCTACAGGAGCATTACCTTTTTGGATTGTCTATTGTGGGGAACCCCTGAGGTTCAAGGAAGAAGGGATCCGGGAGAGGAGCAAGATGGGTAGGTTTCATACCCGGGATTCCAACTACAAGTCCCAGGATCCCAGGGGCTGGGAAGCCACACCCCCACAGAGGCATAAGTTTCCCAAGAGCCGGAGAAGGGAGGAGGACTACAGTTCCCAAGAACCTCTGCAAAGTCCTGGAGGCAAGCAAAGGGAGCAGCGAGGGAACTACAAGTCCCAGGATCCTGAGGGAGAGGAGGGGGATTGGCTGAGGAGGAATAATCAGGAGGGAGAGGACCAGCTAGGGACCATAAAGGGAGAGGAGCCCATGGAATGGGGGGTGGAGAAAGAGGTTGGAGAGGAGATCCAAGCCCAAGATGACTGGGTAAGTGAGCCCATGGAGATTGCTGCTCTAGCTCAGGTACAAGGGAAGAAGTTGAAACGCTTCATACCAAACCTTCTTCAAGGCTGGGGAAAGCTTGGAGGAAAATTTAAGCAGCTGTTCCACTCAAGGGGGAGAGAGGTGCCGTGCTGTAAAGCAGTGAATGATTTCAGCTGTGGCCAGAAGTCAGACCCGGCTGGAGAAACAGGTAGTGACTTGAACTGTGTCCAGGAACCTGGCCATGCTGGGGAAGCAGTGAGTGATTTGAACTATGTCCAGAAGTCATGCCATGCTGGGGGAGCAGTGAGTGATTTAAACTGTGTCCAGAAGTCATGCCATGCTGGGGGAGCAGTGAGTGATTTAAACTGTGTCCAGAAGTCATGCCATGCTGGGGAAGCAGTGAGTGATTTAAACTGTGTCCAGAAGTCATGCCATGCTGGGGAAACAGTGAGTGACTTGAACTGTGTTCAGAACACTGTCATTCTGGTGGAACAGTGAGTGATTTAAAACTGTGTCCAGGAATCAGGCCATGCTGTGCAAGCAGTGAATGATTTAAACTGTATCCAGAAACTGTGGGGGGGGGGGGGGGGCGGGCGGACAAGGGGTGATATGTGCTGTAACCAAGGACTTGTGTCTGGAAGAGGAAATGTCTTGGCCTTGCTGATGGAATAAAGCGGTGTTAAGCATATTTTTGGAGTCTGCTTCTGGGAGTGTTGTGTCCAGGGAAGGGCCCTTCCAGGGTCAGCCGAGTTCTTACCTGCAGGAAGGCCTGAAGGTGGTGGCCTGCTGACACTATGGACAATATCCCCGCATTCCTCTACTAGTGACATCAAACCTTGAGGTCCCGGCCGCGTTCAGAATCATTACTACCGTCAAACAGATATGGCAAGACAGTTCAAGACACTCTTCATCGAGCCTCAAGCTGAATGAAATGTCAGATGGATAAAAACAGATGTCCAGTTCCTCATTTCCAACCCAGAGACCTAGTTTGGTTGTCTACTCGACATCTGTGGTTAAAGGTTCCTTCTGCCCACTTTGCTCCTTGATTTGTGGGTCCTTACTCTGTATTCCGGCAGATAAATTTTGTTACTTATCAACTCAAGCTACCAGCAAGCCTATGAATACATAACACCTTTCATGTGTCCCTCCTGAAACCAGTAGTCCTAAGGAGGACCGATCTGTCCCATCTTCTCCTCGACCAGCGGTGTCTGCTTCTGATGAGAACTACAAGGTACAGAGCATATTGGATGCCTGGAGGCTACGGGGACAGTTACAGTATCTTATTTCTTGGAAGGGATATGGACCTGCAGACAACTCCTGGGAGCCTGCTACCCAGGTTCATGCTCCAGTACTGATAAGGTGCTTTCATCGCCTCTTCCCTCACAAGCCCAAGCCCTGTGCCCAAGGAGGGAGGGGTCATAAAGGAGGGGGTCCTACCATGAGGCCGGTCCCACTGCAGGCACACAGCAGGAGGCGTCACCATCAGTCCTCAACATGTGCAGGAGGAAGCACTCATCACGGTATCTGGAGAGCCGGCAATGTGCCTGATGACGTCAGATGCCTTGACCACATTTAACCCCGGGCCAACTCTAGCTCAGATGCTCTTGTGTCGAAACTGCCCTGCCTAACTTCCTGCTGTCCATGGGTCCTGAGACACTGTTCTTGGTGTGTGGTTTCTAGCGCAGCTCTCCACTGCTTGTCTCTGTGAGTGGTTTCTAGCTTCTGCCTTATGTGGGTGTATGGTTTCCAGCACATCTCCCCGCTGCTTGTCTGTGTGAGTGGGTTCCAGCCTTGTTTTGTCTTGCTTTTATGTTTGGGTTTCTGTTCAGCCGTCCGCTGCTTGTATGAGTGTGTTCCAGCCTTGTTCCCTGTGCATCCATCCACTACTTGTGTGAGTGGGTTCCAGCTTGCTTGTCTTGCCCCGCTTACTGCCAATGTAAGTGGCTCTAGTTCTGTTTTTCTTCCTGTGTGCACGGGTTCCAGTTTGGCCTTTGGTCCTGTATATGTGGACTTTAGTTCTGATTTACTTCCTGTGTGCACAGGTTCCAGTTTGGCCTTGCTGCCCGTATGTGTGGGCTCTAGTTCTGCTTTACTTCCTGTGTGCACAGGTTCCAGTTTGGCCTTGCGGCCCATGTGAGTGAGCTTTTCTTCTTGGACTCTAGAGTTCCACTTTCCGCTTTGCTTCTTGAGGGTCCAGATCCTGTTGCCCTCTACTTTATCCTTGCCTGACTGTTTGCAGCCAAGTTCCTTGTCTGCCTGTAGGGATTCAGTCTCTCGTAGGCTTGCCCTACATACTTAGGGCTCACTACCCTGAGACGTAACACTGCTCCACAATCTGCAAGCTGTCCTCCAAGCCTCCTGAGCAGACTTAGTAATTCTCCAGGGGCTCAGCAACTCCTCTGCATGAAACTTTACTACCAACAATTATTTTCAACAGTTCCACCCATATAGATACTACCAGTCTTATCCCAGAATGGCCCCTTAGTGCTAGACAACACAATTTTACACATATTCTCAAAAGCTGTGGGAATGCAAGCCTCAATCTGAAGTCTAGGCCACATCTCTCAAACTCAATCCTAATTTCTACCAACTCCTGCCTACAAAGGGACCAGAGATAGCGTTAAAAATCTCATTCCAACAAACTCTAGTCCCTATTGTTCAACAAGGGTAAGGGCTACTATTTCAGATTCTTTCATTCCCAAAAAGTAGGAGTCCTCTGACCCACCCTCAGTTTCTGCAGTGAGCACCCTAGCCACCATTCCATGACTACTCGGACAAGATGATTAGCTGGTCTGTCACTTCATTGGCTCCCTATCCGTTTCCGCATACAGTTCAAACTCCTCTTACTGACTTATAAATGCATTCACTCTGCAGCTCCTCAGTACCTCACCACGCTCCTCTCTCCCTACACCCCTCCCTGGGAACTCCGCTCGCTGGGTGAATCTCTCTTATCTGCACCCTTTTCCTCCACCGCTAACTCCAGACTCCATTCCTTTTATCTTGCCGCACCAAAGCCTCATCTCTGGCCATCTTCAAATCTAAGCTAAAAACTCACCTTTTTGATGCTGCTTTTAACTCCTAACCCCCACTCGCCCGTTCAGAACCCTCACCATATCATCCTCACTTCAACTGTCTCTTATCCCTTATATGTCCTGTCTGTCCTAATTAGATTGTAAGCTTTGTCGAGCAGGGACTGTATCTCCATGTTCAAGTGTAAAGCGCTGCGTACGTCCAGTAGCGCTATAGAAATAAGTAATAGTAGTAGTAGTAGAACTGAAGGATGCCTACATCCAAATCCCAGTCCATGTCTATCACTGGCAATTCTAGGTTTCTTAACTGTTGCTACCAGTATTAGATACTGTCCTTCAGCCTACTGGCGGTGCTTTGAGTATTCATGAAGTGCCTGGCCATCACAACCTCACACCTCCATAGGAGCAGGCACTTTCTGTATCCATACCTGGACAAGTGGCTCATGTTAGGCCATTCACCACAGTTTATGCTTGTCACTCTCCGTATGACCCTCCATGCAGGGTTTAGGGTTCTTCATTGAGGCAAAATCCAGAGTCTTGCTAATCCAATCCAACCAATTCATTGGAACACCCTTGGATATATGAACAGCCAAAGCCTATCTCCTTCAAGACAAGCAGTGCATGCTCACAGCACTTTCCAACTGCCTGCACAACTTGTTCTTTCCTCGCCTATGGTATTTTATGCCTCTTGGGTCTGTAGGCATGCTAGAGGTACTTGTATATCAGAGAACATTACCAGATAGCAATACTATGACTCATGTCTAGGGAGGTGTACCTCTATAGCCCGAATGACAAGCTAGCTGTGCTGGAAAAATGAACCATGCCAAAGATGGAATATATTATTATTTATTATTGTCAGGTTCTCAAGTTCAGAGCCCGTGGGGCCGGGCTCTGGAGCAAACGTGAGCCCTTGGGCTGCTGACGAGGAGCGACAGCAGCAGGCAAAACCCACCAACCAACACTGGGTAAACACACCGGCAGGGACTGCAGGCACTGCCCAGCGAACCGGAACACATGGACTGGAATCCCCCGGACTGGAGGACACAGGACCGGAACACACTGGACTGGAGCACACCAGACTGGAACACACACCGGACCGGAACACACTGGACTGGAGCACACTGGACTGGTCCCCCGGACTGGAGGACACAGGACTGGAACACGGGACTGGAGCACACCGGACTGGTCCACACAGCTTCACCCGCACCCAGCCACCAAGCCCCCCAGAAGTTGAGCTCCCGGGCTCGAGCAGCCGACAGGACCTACTGGATACCGGATGACATAGGGACCAGGACTGGAAACAGAAGTGCTCCTAAACCTAAACTGATCTACGTGCTCCCAAGCCCTAAACCAGCAGGAGTGTTCCTAACAGTAAACTGACAAAAGGACTTCCTAAGCCCTATACTAAACAGGAGCTCCTAAGCCCTAAACTAACAGAGCAGGGAACTAAACACAAAGCTAACACAGGTGCTACTAAGCACCAAGCTACAAGCAGAGCTTTACACTAATAAGCTAAACACAGAACTAACCAGCTACCTAAGCCCTGCTCTAGCAAGCTAGAAACAACTAACAAGGTGCTTCCTAAGCACTACTCTGGCAAGCAACCAGAAGAGCTCCTAGCACTAAAAGGGAAGACAGGGGAGCCACAAGGAAAAAGCAGTGAAGCTAACACATAAGCCAAAAGTGCTTCTAAAGCACCAAACACCAACAGCAAAAACTGCAATGCTCCCAATAGCACAAACACCAGAAGTACTTCTAACAGCAAACTCTGCAGTGTTCCTAACAACACCAAACCCTGAAGTACTTCTATCAGCAACAGAGCTTCCAAAGCCCTACACATAGCAATGCTTCCAAAACCAAGAGGGAAAAGCAGGGGAACCATAAGGGAAAAGCAGGAAAGCTAAACACACAGTCACCAGTGCACACTGCACTAACACTAACCTGGCCCTTAGCAAAAGCAAGCAGGGAAACTAGACACAAAGTCAGAAGTGCACACTGCACCACCCTACCTAAAGCAAACACCACTGTTGCAAAGGCTCTGAAGGAACCAACACCACTTCCTTATCAAGGCCCTCCCTGATGATGTCACACTCCCTAGACCTAGGCAAAAGCACACTGACCCAGAGAGGCCCAACCCACACCAATGCAAAACCGTGAAACACGAAGCCAGTACACCCAAAGAGAGTTAGAACAACTCAGACTACCCACACAGGTGCAGTATAGTGAAACAATTAGAGCCCTGCTGCTGGAAGCTGCCAGCACAGAGAGACAGAGCCAGCTCAGAAAGGACAGAGAAAAGAAACAGAAGCCAGCTAAGAAGCTGACCCCAGGAAAGAGGTAAGTTTGAGAGGGGTTCAGACCCCAATCATAACAATTATGTAAAGAAAAATATATATATAAACAGTACTGAAGCAAAATACAAAAATAACTTGCTATAAAAATAGATTATCACCAGAATAGATAATACAACACTATTACCCTAACATACTAACTAAAGGAGTGATTACACAACCCAGTACAATCTTGAAATCCTAATAATTCTTATAAGAACTTATTACACGTCTTATGCAAAATACAGTGATCAGCTGAATACACAGACCAGAAGTCCTGACATAAACCTATCTGTAGCAGACAAACTAAGGACTAATTATCTCCGACCATAGGTAATATATCCTGTTATCTCACCTTGCCGTCTGTCACAGACTCCCAATGGTAGAGAAGCGGAGTTCCTCGGAGTCTCTAGCTGAAAACCTCAGCAAGCCTCCCAGTCCATGAATAAGGTCCAAGTTGAATTCTGGATGCAAATGGTACAGTCTTAGATAAGGCCTGATGTTGTAGCTGAGCAGCCTTGTCAGTTGGTTACAAGGCACGCAGTTTACTGGTGTTAGGAAAATCAGTCTCTGGCTCTTCCGAGTGTTCTGTTCACCTGCAAATCCTCCGGTGTTTCCTGTCTTCTGGTGTTCTCCCTCCAACTCCAACTGAACTTTCTTCAGTCCAAACCATTGGTATCCAAGGGTCAGATGATACCTGTGGACCAATCACATACGATGATATAATGTCCAGCCAGCTTCATGGTCAAGATGCAAGCCTTTGTTCAGATGGTATGCAAACTCCCTGTCTGATCGCCATACTCATGGAGCCGTGTCTGTCTCTTCTCCAATGTTCCCAGGAGATAACGGGACTAGTTTGCAACAAAGAATATGTCCTTGGATGAAGTAATCTTGCAGTGCTCAGAAATAATTTTCCTTTGCAAGAAAACTGGATTCTGATAGTTACAGATGTATTCAGGTCACAGGCTGTAGAATCCATATTGTTATAAGAATGGTTCAGGCTTGTATAGGCCAAGACCAGCAAAGGTGAGATCTCAGGTAAATATCCCTTCAGGTCACATGGATCCCTTCCTGCACTGGCCTTCCTCCTTGATCTCGTTCACCTGGGCCTACCATGACCAAACAGAAAGCAAGCTGCTGTCTGCCACCCGCTTGTTGCACTTCACGAAAGGCTTCATAAACACAAAATCTCTACTGTGAGATCCTCCACCTATCTGAGAACTTAATATTGTACTGTTAGCTCATGAAAGCCACCTTTGAACCCATGGGAAAAACATCTTTCCATCAGAGTCAGCAAGAGGTGTCAACGAACTCCCAAGATCTAGTCCATTATTCTCCCTACATTTGGTTCTTTCCTAATAATCCGCATTTCATATCAACCAATCAATTGTTCTGCCGATCATATTCCCTAAGCCTTATTTCAGCCAAACAGTGGAGAACCTCCACACACTGGACTGTAGAAGAGTCCTACTGTACTATCTTTATGCCATGAAAACCTGTACAAAAGCTCCCAGCACTTTCTTATGTATAAAATGAACAACCCGAACATGCCTCTCACCAAGCGTACCTTCTCTGCCTGGGTTTTGACTTCATAGCCTTCTGCTGTTATCAGTCCAATGTAGTCTGTCAGAATTAGCACTCCAGCCCTCACTGACTATGAGCAAAAGCAGTTTCTGTCAGCAGCCTTTGAAAGCTGCCCTTGCTGATATCTGTAGGGCTGCCACATGGTCATCCATTCACACCTTCACCAGGTACTACTGCATAGACTTGTCCTCCTCCAGAGACAGAACATGCTGTGTAACCTCTTCACGTATTAGATAAATCTTCACCAGCCCCAGCTCTCATTCTCAGATTGCCCCTTGACAGTACCACTACAGTTTCTACCAAAGCAACCCTTAGCTTTGCATTCACCATTTAGTATGCCTGTATCTCCCTTGCTTGTCTGTGAAGAAGTTGCTTACCTCTAAAGGGGTTTAAACTGCTGTGGACAAAATAGGAATGTGGCCCCGCTCTCCACCCCCATCCCTTCTGGAACAATAACCTCACTTTTAGAGTTAGGCTTGCAAAAATATACATTGAGGAAGAAATGGTAACAGGACCTAGTGAAGGAACAGCCATGCATGCTCAGAAAAGCCTCAGATCTTGAGGAGAGCTTTGCATCCTCAATCTATTGAACCAGTTCCATAATCTAGAGTATCTGCATTCCCCTGCTGTCTACAGAGAAAAGGAAGAACAAGAGGGTCCTAGGGTGAGTCCAGGCTAGAGTTGAATATCAAAAAGCAAGTCCAAAGAATGTCCAATGGGAAAATGCAGAAGGCAGGCTTGAATAAACTGGATTCAAGATCTAGATGGAATACAGAACAAGTCCAACTGAACTATAGTCCTACCTACATTGAGAAGTGGTGATATAATCCTTCCTATCATCAACTGGTGTTAGCAAACTAATCCAGAATCTGAGGAGAGGATGTTCAGAACCCAGCAAATTATGTATATCAGATGAAGGTAGTTTCAGAAACAACTGATGCAAAAACTGCCCAGGCTAGGAGGCTATCCCTGTGGATCCAAAATGAACTGGTGAGGTGATCTATCACATGGTCTAAGACAGTGGTTTCCGACATTTTCATGTCACAGTGCACCCAACACTGGGTTCACTTCATCCCAGCACATCCATCATTCACCTCTCTCCCTCCCCCAGCATTTGCCACCTTTTGTTTCCTTGCTCCTGCCACTCCCTGTAGCACCAGTCCTTCCTTATTATCCCTAGCATCATTGTTTCTAGAGATGCGCATTTGTTAATGCACATTCAGTTCATTAATCTGCCACACTGATGAATTAATGTGGTAAATTGATTAGTTAACATCAAAACAAATATTGCACATTAAAAAATTTCTATTAAAGAGGTAACAATACATTTTATGATTGGTAGCCCTTCTTCATCAGATCATACATAAGCAATGACATTTGCTTATTTCTGATCTGATGAAGAAGGGCTACCTTCGAAAGCTAACCATAAATCATCTTCTTTTCTTTTCTATGTTTTATTTTATTGCTATTGGTTACCTTTAAAAGTGGACTAACACTATGGTGGGCGGGGGAGAGGGGGGTTTTTTTGGAGGTAAGGAGGGGACGGGAGGGAGTGGGGGGGTTAGGGAATGGGTGATTAGGTCAATGGTATAGGTTTCATATTAATAATTAATAATCATATTAATAATCAAAGAACGCATCACGTTCAAAGTATGCACCCTAGTACATAAAATCATCCATGGCGATGCTCCAGCCTATATGTCAAACCTGATAGACCTACCATCCAGGAATGCTAAAAAAATCCTCTCGCATATTCCTCAATCTCCATTTCCCCAGTTGTAAAGGGCTAAAGTACAAACTAATGCACGCATCAACCTTTTCTTATATGCGTGCACAACTCTGGAACGAACTGCCACGCAATCTGAAAGCGGTTTACGAACTGACCAATTTCCGGAAACTGCTAAAGACCCATCTCTTAGACAAGACCTATCACAAAGACTAAACATCTGAATTTCTCACATATACCCTGAATGTAATGTACTGCCTTCTGTTTTTTCTTTTTCCTACTACTATGTATTACATTACCATGCAACCCAATTTCTTTTGTAACACCAAATGTCTACTCTCCTCTCATTTCCACTATCCATAACTTATTGTAAGCCACATTACCATGCAACCCAATTTCTTTTGTAACACCAAATGTCTACTCTCCTCTCATTTCCACTATCCATAACTTATTGTAAGCCACATTGAGCCTGCAAAGAGGTGGGAAAATGTGGGATACAAATGCAATAAATAAAATAAAATAAATAAGAAAAAAAGGGGGAAACGATTGTTGATGTAATGATATCTTTCCATACCCTAGTGGACATTTATATAGTTGAGTTAGGGGTTACCTGACAAGGGAATGCGTATTTTCTGCCGTGCCATCCATAAAATTGTTGAAAGGTAAAAGTGGTTGATATTGAACAATTTGATAGTAAACATAGTAGATGACGGCAGAAAAAGACCTGCACGGTCCATCCAGTCTGCCCAAGAAGATAAATTCATATGTGCTACTTTTTTATTTGTACTGTCCTCTTCAGTGCACAGACCGTATAAGTTTGGCCAGCCCTATCCCCGCCTCCCAACCACCGGCTCTGGCACAGACCGTATAAGTCTGTCCAGCATTATCCCCGCCGCCCAACCACCAGCCCCGGCACAGACCGTATAAGTCTGCCCAGCACTAGCCCCGCCTCCCAACCACCAGCCCCAGCACAGACCGTATAAGTCTGCCCAGCACTAGCCCCGCCTCCCAACCACCAGCTCTGCCACCCATTCTAGGCTAAGCTCCTGAGGATCCCTTCCTTCTGCACAGGATTCCTTTATGTTTATCCCACGCATGTTTGAATTCCGTTACCGTTTTCATCTCCACCACCTCCCGCGGGAGGGCATTCCAAGCATCCACCACCCTCTTCGTGAAAAAATACTTCCTGACATTCTTCTTGAGTCTGTCCCCCTTCAATCTCATTTCATGCCCTCTCGTTCTACCGCCTTCACATCTCCGGAAAAGGTTTGTTTGCGGATTTAATACCTTTCAAATATTTGAACATCTGTATCATATCACCCCTGTTTCTTCTGTCCTCCAGGGTATACATATTCAGGTCCACAAGTCTCTCCTCATACATCTTGTAACACAAATCCCATACCATCCTCGTAGCTTTTCTTTGCACCGCTTCAATTCTTTTTACATCCTTAGCAGGATACGGCCTCCAAAACTGAACACAATACTCCAGGTGGGGCCTCACCAACGACTTGTACAGGGGCATCAACACCTCTTTTCTTCTGCTGGTCACACCTCTCTCTATACAGCCTAGTAACCTTCTAGCTACATGTTTATTAAGTTTAGCTCGGTTCTCACCAAAGTTGCAGTCTAGGGTGGGGACCACAAGAGCAAGGGTTCCTTCCCTAACGTGCCAGTCTATACTAGGCTATCAGCTGCAGTTGGCATGGTTGAGCTGAGGGGAAACCAGGGGCTTAGACTTTTGAAAGAGGGCCTGTAGATATCTATGACTACAGCGGGTTTCTGCTACTATACTTCCCAGCCTTGCACAATTGGGGGGAGGGTTTGGGGGGGGGGGAAATTGAAAAATACTTGATGGCACATGTTATCTCCTTTGTATTTACGTATATTGGAACACTTACTATTTTGTACATTGTGGTCTTGGCTATGTATTGTGAGCTGATCCATCAATAAAAATTGTTGAAACTTAAAAGTGGACTAACACGGCTACCACATCTCTCTATTAAAGGAGTGAAACTGACTGAAAACTGGAGAGCATCTGGAAAAAAAACTATTTTTTTGCCTGTGAACATCTTTTTTTCCCCATCCCTATAATTCATATTGCCTCCACCCAGGAAGTGGAATCAGGCAAGCAGCACTGCTCTCTTGTAGCTGCCGCCTCTTAAGTTGAAAGCTTGAAGAAACCCATACACTCTTGGGACTTGACATCTTTCCCAGGCTCTGGCTTAAGGAGTAGCCCAGTGGTTAATGCAGCGGACTTTGATTCTGGTGAACTGGGTTCAATTGCCACTGCAGCTCCTTCTGACTCTGGGCAAATCACTTAATCCTCCATTGCCACAGGTACAAAATAAGTACCTGTATATAATATGTAAACCACTTTGATAGTAAACCACAGAAAGGCAGTATATTGTCCCTCCTCCCCCCCCCCCCCTTAAGAGGGAATTTGGCAAAGAAGAGGATAATAGGAACCAAGAGCTTCTGCTTCCTGCTGCCTTCCAGAGGTGCCTGCATAGCGGCCAAGGGAAGAGAGATTAAGGATTTATTGGCAGTTGTGACATTTACCTGCCTTTTGTCTGCATCCTTTGCAAATTTCATGGCACATCTGATGTTCCTTGTGGTACACTAATGTTCTGTAGCACACAAGTTGTCTACCTCTGTGATGTATGATTGCCAATTTGTTTTCACATATTGCTAAGCCAGAGACACTAGGTTCTATTTGGGATTTGCTTGATCAGTCACTGGGTCACTTTCATATATAGGAACTTGGCCCTGTGATGTATCATTTGTGGTTAGAATACAGAAGGCACTGTGATATTTACCTCTTCAGTCACTGGCAAATTTATGTGCAGACCCCATGGACTGAAAACTTCTTTTCAATGTAACAAGTACAGTATACATGTGGGCCATTGGTTTATCCTTCAAGGATACTTAGAGGCAAGGAAACCTATACGAGACCTATTACTAACATAGGCACAGCAGACATGTGCTTTTGGCACCCTATAACTCTTATATTTTATTCTTCAATAGGGCAATCCAGGAGAGCATGTTCCTGCAGTCGGGACAGGGAAGTGCTCCTGTGTCCAGCCCAAACCCCCGCAGCAATGGTTCCTCCAACTCTGCTACTCTTCCTCCTTCCTTCTCCAGCTTTGATGAGCAACTCCGACTGGCTATGGAGCTTTCCTCACAGGAGCAGGAGGAGCGGGAGCGCCGTCACCGTGAGGAAGAGGAGGAACTGGAACGCATTCTGCAGCTTTCCCTTACGGAAAAATAACATTAACTCTTACTATCCTTAAGGCCCCCCCACCTTAAAAAAAAAACCGACAAACAAGGCTTTCTGTTGGCCTAATGTTTCCTTTTAAAAGTTGAGAGAGGGAGATTATCTCTCTCTTATTTTAATTGTGGCTGTAAATTTTGGGGTGTTTCAATTCTCAGATAACCAAATAATTAAAAAAAATCTGAGTTCCAGAATAGCCTTAGGGGAAAAAAATATCAACAGGCTTATAGAAAGAAAGAAGCAACTAATTAAAGCTTAACTGAAGAGGATGAAGAAGGGCCTGGCCTTTGATAATTCTTCAGTATTAATTAACATTAAAAAACAGTATGTGAAAACAATAAGACACAAAAACAGGTACCTTCTACCTAGTCTCATTAATGGGCTTGATGACCTTGGAGAGCCAAGCAAAGGGCAGATGCTTCCTTTACCCCTTCTCATTGTCTCTCTCTGTCTTACAGTTCTTGGCGCCCAAGGGAGAACTCTAATAAATTGCAAAGTGACCAAATCAAAATCTGCTGCTTTACTCTTCCCACTCCCTTACTTAGTGAGTTTGCAGTCATCTCTCAGAATGAAGTTTTCTATTGTGTTTTTATTTGTTTATTTATTTATTTATGTACCTTTTTTTTTTAATATATATATACACATATATTCACACATATAAGGGTTATAACTGCAAGATTCAGAATATTGTCTTGTTTTTGCTACTTCTGACATGGCCGATTTGATTTTTTTTGGTTGGGATTTTGTTTTCTTTTAGAATTCTATCCATCATGTAATAAAGTCTAAAATTAAGAAAGAAAAGAGAGCATGTATCCCTGGTCTTCCTTTAGACTGTGAAACTAATTGGGCTGATAATAGCCAGATCTTAGGAAGACTGTTAGGAGGGCCTGGATCATGTGTGAATGAATCATAAGAGTAAGGAGCAGCACGTTCTGGAATCAAAACTTTCTGACCAGCATATCAGGCCCTGGGGGAAGCTAAACTAGATCTCATGACTTCTGCCAACACATGCAGAGAAAACTGAGTTACTTAGCTGTAGCAGGTGTTCTCTGTAGACAATAAGATGCAAGTACTCAAAGCACTGGTGATATCACAAATGGAGCATGCACAGAAAGATATTCTAGTTTTTAGCAACAGTTAAAAGCATTTGAGCCGCCTCACTGTACATATAACTTCCTCATAAGTACATAAGTATTGCCATACTGTGAAAGACCAAAGGTCCATCAAGCCCAGCATCCTGTTTCCAACAGTGGCCAATCCAGGTCATAAATACCTGGCAAGATCCCAAAAAAGTACAAAACATTTTATACTGCTTATCCCAGAAATAGTGGATTTTCCCCAAGTCCATTTAATAATGGTCTATGGACTTTTCCTTTAGGAAGCCATCCAAACCTTTTTTAAACTCCGCTATGCTAACCGCTTTTACCACATTCTCCGGCAACAAATTCCAGAGTTTAATTACACGTTTAATGAAGAAAACTTTTCTCCGATTTGTTTTAAATTTACTACATTGTAGCTTCATCGCATGCCCCCTAGTCCTAGTATTTTTGGAAAGTGTAAGAAGACGCTTCACATCTACCCGTTCAACTCCATTCATTATTTTATAGACCTCTATCATATCTTCCCTCAGCCGCCTTTTCTCCAAGCTGAAGAGCCCTAGCTGCTTTAGCCTTTCCTCATAGGGAAGTTGGCCCATCCCCTTTATCATTTTTGTTGCCTTCTCTGCACCTTTTCTAATTCCACTATATCTTTTTTGAGAAGCGGCGATCAGAATTGAACACACTATTCAAGGTGCGTTCGCACCATTGAACGATACAAAGGCATTATAACATCCTCATTTTTGTTTTCCATTCCTTTCTTAATAATACCTAACATTCTATTTGCTTTCTTAGCCACAGCAGCACACTGAGCAGGTTTCAATGTATCATCAACGACGATGCCTAGGTCCCTTTCTTGGTCTGTGACTCCTAACGTGGAACCTTGCATGACGTAGCTATAATTCGGTTTCCTCTTTCCCAAATGCATTACTTTGCACTTGCTCGCATTAAACGTCATCTGCTATTTAGACGCCCAGTCTCGTAAGGTACTCTTGTAATTTTTCACAATCCTCCTGTGATTTAACGACTTTGAATAACTTTGTGTCATCAGCAAATTTAATTACCTCACTAGTTACTCCCATCTCTAGGTCATTTATAAATATGTTTAAAATAAGCGGTCCCAGCACAGACCCCTGGGGAACCCCACTAACTACCCTTCTCCATTGGGAATACTGACCATTTAACCCTACTCTCTGTTTTCTATCTTTTAACCAGTTTTTAATCCACAATAGAACACTACCTCCTATCCCATGGCTCTCCAATTTCCTCTGGAGTCTTTCATGAGGTACTTTGTGAAATGCAGGGGCGTATCTGCGTGGGGCCACAGGGGCCTGGGCCCCCACAGATTTCGCCCTGGACCCCCCCTACCGCCGTTAACCCTCCCCCGCCTACCGCCAACCCTTTCCCCGCCTACCACCGTCACCTACCCCGAGGTCCGCTCCTGCTGGTTTTTTAAACTATTACTTCAGCTGGCGGGGGACCCCAACCCCCGCCAGCCCAGCCGAGGTCTTCTTTAACTTCATCTTCATCCTCGTGCTGTTAAAGCTGCATGATGCATCCTTCCAGTTGGACGGAGTTTGACGTCGCAGCACGTTGTACGGACGTCAACGTGCTGCGACGTCAAACTCCATCCAACTGGAAGGATGCATCATGCAGCTTTAACAGCACGAGGATGAAGATGAAGTTAAAGAAGACCTTGGCTGGGCTTCAGCTGAAGTAATAGTTTAAAAAACCGGCAGGAGCGGACCTCGGGGTAGGTGACGGCGGTAGGCGGGGAAAGGGTTGGCGGTAGGCGGGGGAGGGTTAACGGCGGTAGGGGGGAGGGTTGACGACGATGACGGTGGCGGCGGTAGGGGGGGTTATAATGTGCCCCCTCACTCTAGCCCCTGCCCCCCCTACCGCCGAATCTCAGATACGCCCCTGGTCAAACGCATTCTGAAAATCCAGATACACTATCAACCGGCTCACCTTTATCCACATGTTTGTTCACCCCTTCAAAGAAATGTGGTAGATTGGTGAGGCAAGATTTCCCTTCACTAAATCCATGTTGACTTTGTCTCATTAATCCATGCTTTTGAATATGCTCTGTAATTTTGTTCTTAATAATAGTCTCTACCATTTTGCCTGGCACAGACGTCGGACTCACCGGTCTATAATTTCCCAGATCTCCTCTGGAACCTTTTTTAAAAATCAGCGTTACATTGGCCACCCTCCAATCTTCCAGTACCATGCTCGATTTTAAGGATAAATTACATATTACTAACAATAGTTCTACAAGTTCATTTTTCAGTTCCATCAGTACTGTGGGATGAATACCATCCGGTCCAGGAGCTTTGCTACTCTTCAGTTTGTAGAACTGCCCCATTACATCCTCCAGGTTTACAGAGAATTCATTAAGTTTCTCCGACTCCTCAGCTTCGAATACCATTTCCGGCACCGGTATCCCACCCAAATCTTCCTCGGTGAAGACCGAAGCAAAGAATTAATTTAATCTCTCCGCTACGGCTTTGTCTTCCCTGATCGCCCCTTTTATTCCTCGGTCATCTAGCAATCCAACCGATTCTTTTGCCAGCTTCCTGATTTTAATATACCTAAAAAAAAAAATGTTACTATGTGTTTTTGCCTCTAACGCAATCTTTTTTTTTTTTTTTTATGTCCCTCTTAGCCTTCCTTATCAGCGCTTTGCATTTGACTTGACATTCTTTATGCTGTTTCTTATTATTTTCAGTCGGTTCCTTCTTCCATTTTCTGAAGGATTTTCTTTTAGCTCTAATAGCTTCCTTCACCTAACTTTTTAACCACACCGGCTGTCGTTTGGTCTCCCATCCTTCTTTTTTAATACGCGGAATATATTTGGCCTGGGCTTCCAGGATGGTGTTTTTGAACAGCATCCACGCCTGATGTAAAATTTTGACCCTCGTAGTCGCTCCTCTAATTTTTTTTTTTTTTTTCACTGTTCTCATTTTATTAGTCCATTAATTCATTGGGGAGGTGAATGGGTTTGTGAGGACTTGAATCCTGCTGTTTAGGGAGAAAACCTGTGTACAGGCGAGGACAAGCTTCCTCACAGCATGAAACACCCTAGCTACAGGCTGCTTCCAAAAGAAAAAAGGGGAAAACCCCAATAACAAAGATACTGTTTTATCTATTTTCTTTTTCTTTTCTTTTTTTTGGATGGTAGCCTGGAACAGAAAAGAAATGGAACTAGGTAGAATGGTATTGGATTCTAATTCCTAAAGAGATTCTGGTAATACAAGATTGTAGTAACACAAGGGTGTGGTGTAATTGCTCTGTTAGAGCACAGTAATGCATATTGTAATGTCTAGGGCTGTGTTACCAAAATAAGAGTTTCTTTGGATTTGAGAAAATGCCTAAACTAACTTGAGCTGTGGCACAGATAGAAAATACATCTATTTTATTGTAAATAATTGCACACAATAAAAGCTAGTGTACAAAAGATATTTCTCTGGCAACAATTCAGAAAAAAAATAGATCTGTTGTGTTACAGTGCACTAATACCATAGGAGCAATCCAGGATTATCTTGTGGGATACTGAGTACAAGGACTGTCCCTTTCTCAAGTAAATTGGATCTCTCTCTTCCCTTGAATGCCGAAGTAAGCTGGTCAGGAACGCAATGAATGCTTTCTCCTCTCAGCCAGGAAGGTCAGAGTCCTCCAGTGTATGGGATCAAAGGCACAGCCATAAATCTCTTGTTGTACCTGTTCCACTTGTAATCACCTTTGCGATATCTTCTCTGTAATGGTACTAACAGTCTTTATAGAGAAGCTAGGCTCTTTATTATTCCTGCTGAGGCACAGAGCCCAATGGGTCTGAGAGCTGTAACACCACCAAAGTTGTTCTTGCAGCTCCTAAGTACCTGTCTGATGACAAACAGGTTAGGAATAGCCTGACTGTGAAGCTATTTATCTTTTCTTGCACCGATCAGGAGTCCAAGAAACAGTCCAGCTTAGTTGATGGTCCAGATACTTCTCTCTCCTATGTACAACTGGTTCTAACTGATGCAGGTACAATGTTGCCTCACAAAGTTGTTCAAGCTATCCATGGCTGGGAACCTCGGTAACACCAGGTCCATACAGTGAACAGTAGACAAAGATGGTATTTGGACAAGCAGTGTCCTTTTTAGCAAATTTTCCCAAAGCATCAAGTCAGGGAATTTTGCAGAAACCATGACAGTATGACTCAGAGTATGGTGTAGAGCATAAGTTATGCCACAGGCACACAAATGCGACCCAAGAAATACCCCTACCGGACTGACTGGTCAAACCTACTGTTGCATCAGGAGTCCTGTAAACAGTAATAGGATATAAATGTATCAACAGATTACCATTTTGCAACCCTGCAGATTACCTGCATGAAGGCTGATCTCAAGTGGGTTACTGACACCTCTATAGCTCTAGCAATATAAGCTGTAAAATTACCCTCAAGAATAAAGTTTTCCTGGGTGTAAGTAAAGAAATTCAGTCTGACAGCAAATTGGATAGAGTGCATTTGTTTATGGCAGCCCCCATCTTATTAGGGCTAAAAGAAACAAAGTTGAGTAGACTTTCTAAGGGCTTCTGTCCATTCCAAATAGGAGGCTGTAAGGATTGTATACAGAATACTGCCCCTTAAGATAGTGGCTCAGATAGCCTGAGCCACCTTAAACCCATTATTACCGCCCAGGGAGGAAGTGAGACAGGAGAGGTAGAGCCAAAGGTATAAGGAAAGAGGAAGTATAAAAGGTAGGGCCAGACTGTAGTTAAGGAGGCCCAGAGAAGGAAGACTTGAAGCCTCACCATATGCCTCTACAACTTAAGTCTCATGACCATGACTTGGTAAGGTAAGCCACTTTTGGCCTGAGACTTGTAAGACCTAGAACTCGGAGAAAGAGAAGAGTTAACAGGCTGTGTTTAGCGTGTGGCAGACAGCAGCCTCTGACTGTGTTTGGGCCCCGTCAGCCACAGGCCCTGGCTAAGTCTGTATTCACTAAACTAAAGAGACTTTTCACCCTGTGTTCCTGGCCCTGTTATGTAACAGTTGTCTGGTGTGATGAGAAATAACATCATGTTGTTGGGGTAATTGGGATCTTGATGCTGCAGATGCAACAGTGTCCGGGAGTGCTGCAAAGGACTTACGTAAGGAACGAAGTCCTTCTGAAACGAATGCGAGGTCATCTCCCATACTGGCCAATGCACTGCCATTTTGTGGCATAGGTCGTGCTCCCGAAGGGACCGGGGTGGTAAGGGGGAGAGCCGTGGGTAAAGTAAGACGAGGTGAATCGTCAGCGAAGGAAGGGATAGCGTCACTTGCCACTGGGGAGGAGAAGTCGAGCATCGGAGGAGGCTCGGTTCGGGTTTCTTTCATGCTAGGTTTGGTTGGAAGAAACAGAGGACGCTGAAGAAGGGCGTCCAATTCCTCCACAGATTGGGGAGATCTAACCTTTGGTCGTGCACCCAACTTGTCCCATCTAGGGGGAGTAGGGCATTCTGGCGCAAGAATGGGCATAGATGGAATATCCGGTTCAGGGGGCAATTTAACGTAACCCTGATCGTATAATTCCTGGCAAATTGTGCGTGCCTGAGTGACAGGACTGTATGGAACAAAGCCCATTTGTCGTAACTGGGACAGAGTGGGACAAGGCAAAGATGCAGGAGGCAAGGGACCAGTTTGGGCAGAGGAGTCCAAACGTGGTGGCTGGGGTGAAGTCTGAGTAGCATGCCCCATATATGAGTTGGTGGCCGTTTGTGTGGTCATATGTGAGGTCATTCCTGATCCCAGCACTGGGCAGGTGGAGGTCTGGGCAGCCGCATCAATTAGATTGGTGGCTGGGTGATGGATATTGACCGGAACCGGTGGGTTCTGGACACAAGGATATTGTTCAATAATGGGAGGAGGTATCTCAATCTCATAACCACCAATAGTACGATAGACATGAGGTGGCTGCTGTGGGACCACTGTCTGAGTAGTTGCTTGCATCGTTGGAGCAGTTGTAATAGTGGGCGACTGAGCGATAGTCTGGGCCACTGGTATTGTTGAAGGGGTTATGGGCGGCTGAGTTTGTGCCGACCCCTGGGACATAGGGAGAGGGTTCTTTTGAGATGAAAGAGGAGATATATCGACAACACCAGCAATGTGCACGGTGGTAGGTGGGTCAAAAATCGCAGGAGCTAGAGATCCCGCAGGCAGCGAAGGTGTCACTGTCTGTGATCCCTGAGACGAGGAGGTCTCCGTCTGAGATCCCTGGGAGTTCTGTAGCAGAGGATCTGTGATAGGTTTATCACAATATCCTGGGGGTATTGGGGTATATCCCACTGCACATGGTAGCAGCTTGGTGGAACTTGCGGCAGTAGCTGCATCATAAGGTGGTGGGGCCGTAGGTGTCACTGCTTCTTGGTAAGGGGGTTGATCGCAATCGGACTTACCTAGAGCTCTATCGTGCTGGTTTCGTGCAATAAGTATGAACTTATTAATGGCAGCTAAATGTTTATCCCTAGATTTTCCTGTTTTGTGGGACTCATTGTAGCAGACCAAGGCTTGAAGCTTGCCCTGATCAAATGATCCCTTTGATGGCCATTCCAGTCCTTGATCTTTGGCGGACCAAGCGGTATGCCAGGTTTGACATAAACGGGTAAGTTCTTTTCTATCATCGGGGAAAAAGTTAAGAACTCTTTCCAGGGGAGTAGGGGATGAGGAAGAGGACATAATGGAATCAGAAATAAGGGGAAAGCAATCCACATAGGAAAACGTGTGCAATGTAAAGTGGTATTTAAAGGGCAAGGCCCTCAGGCGATGCCAGTTAAATTTCCAGTTGGATTCTAGCTCATGGATCTATAATAGGAACACCTATAAAATATATGTAGTAAGAACATGCAAAGGAAAATTATCTAAACAAAAAAACATGCATCATGCGTACACAATACACCGTTATACTCACGCGTCTTCAAGAGCGTTCCAGTGGCGGAACCTAAAACATAAATTACTAATTGGCGGAAAGCCCAATGCTTTTGCCGCAGGTTAAATGAACAGACAATTGAAAGTCACAGAGGTGAAAGGAGAGTTTAAGAAAATTGTACAAGAGTGGTGTCAGCTATGATATATATAAAAACTACTCTACCCCCAATTAACGAAAACTACTCTCCAGAGTGTGCTTCTAAAGGCAGGAGTAATCCCTGCTTCTACTGCCTGCCAAGAGTTATCCCTGCTACGATTGGCCATGGGTTCCAACCCATGATAGAGCCCCCAAAAAGGGACATTGCAAACACTCCCAAAAAGAACCCAAAAAACCAGTGAATAAGGTCTCCTGAGTCGGGGAGCAGCGGTCCAATGGGTTTCCGCTGATTAGGAGTCCTCTCGTCTGCAACTAAGCACCCCAATGGACCTGCAGTGGTCCAACACACCACCCAAAATTTTATAGTTAGGAGTCCTCTCGTCTACCACTAACCATCCTGAAACATTGAAAGGTTAGGAGTCCTCTCGTCTACCACTAACCATCCAAAAATATTTAAAAGCCCTCGTCACCTAGTCCAAACTCGCAACGAAAAGCGTCAGACGTCTCTTTATTGCCCCCACGCTCATCTGTACTAGGTAACTCATATGTGGGCGATAATGCCGAATCCGCAGGCCACTCCGAAAATGGAATGGAAGTCTGCTCCTACTAATTGAGATACCGTCATCCATTGAAGGGTCACCTCCAATGGGTGTAAGCCCCAGGCATCGATATCAAACCCAATGGTTATAGCGTGACACTGGTATATAAGAAAATAAAAATAAAAAGTAAAATAAAAATATAGCATATCCCAGGGAAGAGCCCCTGAAACAAACTGCAAAGATGGTAAAAATAAAATAGATATAATTAAAAAAAAGAAATTGAAAGAAAGATTTGTAACACTGAACACATGTAAGCTCTTGGGGGATGGTACCATAAAAGAGTCACTAGACAATAGATTTTCTATTAAATAATTCATAAGAAGGGAACTCAAAAGCATTAAAATAAAACAGCCGACAGTAAGGAAGCCTGCAAAACCAGGACAATACAATACAAAATAAAATCATTCACACTGTTGTGCTGCATAAACATGCATTAAAGTCTGAAAGAAAAGTGACACACGCAAATTTTGATGGACAAGCAGAGCAAACCAATGAACAAACGACTTAGTATGTTCCCCATATCAGAGGAAGAAAAAGCTGTACAACAAAATTGGAATATAAAGTAAATGAACAAAAAAACCTGGAAAAACAGACTGTAAATCATTATTATGGAACTTGCAATATTACACTGCAGAAACAAAGCCCATTCTAGACAAGCAACGATCCAGCGCTGCAACCGCAAAAATGAAACCGAAAACATTCAAACACTGCTGTTCGTGGGAGAATGCACATACAAAGAACCTAGAGAACCGGCAAGTGGATTATCAAAAGATAAGTGATTTAAAAGAAATATGTACTATTACATATGAATGCCATTATGCATGCCAAGAAACGTACCATAAAACAAGGGTAAACTTGCAGAAAACTGAATATATGATTGGATTGAAAACAATGCCGTACACCATTTATTTATAGAACGCGAACACAGTCTCGCAGCCTTAACTAAAATGAAAACCCAAGCTTTTCACAGTAGAGCAAATCAGTAGTTTACAATCTAACTTGCATCCTGAAAAGTTACGGGCAAGCAGTTCTACAGGAAATAAGTGGATATTAATCATGCCGTTCAGAAACAATGCCGTAAGCTAAATCCCGGAGTCAAAAATAACATACTAACAAGGCTAAGGATACTGAAATTGCTTCTAAGTCATGTTATCATGAAACTACATAACGGGTTGTCACGTCAAT
Source organism: Microcaecilia unicolor (assembly GCF_901765095.1). NCBI lineage: Eukaryota > Metazoa > Chordata > Amphibia > Gymnophiona > Siphonopidae > Microcaecilia > Microcaecilia unicolor. The sequence goes on along the minus strand of NC_044031.1, from coordinate 649,465,196 downwards.
TATCCCCTCACAGCTAAACAAATGCAGCATATGTTTGTCCTAATCCAAAAACGGACACACACAATTACTGTTCCCAACATTACATAGCAAAGTATCAATTCTAAATATAATAACAATAATCTACGGAGGGCCACACATTTAAATGTTACTACTTTTGATATGAGGGGCAATCGGAGGGAGGAAAATAAATAAAATTATGTAAGAGGAGAGCATCAGAGAGGAGGGCAGGGAGGTGGTTATGTTCAATTTGACAGTTGTACCAGATTTTGTTAAGACCCATCATGCAGGCCTGCTTTTGCAGGTCTCCATCTATAAGGCCTCAGATTTTCAGTTAATAAAGTACTTATTTTCAGTTTTACACCTTTGTCCAGCTGTGTTATGGTGCAGGCCTACCCCCAACCCTTGCTGGGGATCACGTGTCAGGAGTGGGATTTATGAGCTTATCCTGCCTGAGGAAGCCAGATCACTGACCTCTGTGGCTCTGAGCCTACTGAATATACCATACCGGGATATCAGTCAAAGGGGTTAGCCCTGCCCTAGTTAGCGGCAGGGTGGGGGACGTATAGTTAGTGCCGGATAGGTAGGTTTTTATTTTTGTTACTACTGGTGTACTTCGTAGTTCTGGCTACTAATGATACAGTAAAAACATGGAAAGGCTACTCTAGGCCTTGGTGGAGGGCCAGCAGCAATTACAAGAGATCCTATAAAGGCAACAGTATATGCAGGCGCATTTTGAGCAGTGCCAACAGCAGCAGCAATAAGTGCAGCAGCATGCGGACTATTATCCTCAGTAGGACATGGAGGGGGTGAAGGGAATTTGTCAGCTTGAGGTAAGCTATTTGCCTCATTTTCCTTGTCCGCTACTCGTATCCACTGATTAAGTGCTTGTAAATGTTTAGTACGGGACTTCCCCTTTTTAATGTTCTCTATATATGACAGTATTTTACGAAATATTTCTCCATCAAATGTGCCATGTTTGAGACAACAGAAATCAGATTGTTTCTGATTCAATTTATGCCATTGTAAGCATACATAAGTACATAAGTAGTGCCATACTGGGAAAGACCAAAGGTCCATCTAGCCCAGCATCCTGTCACCGACAGTGGCCAATCCAGGTCAAGGGCACCTGGCACGCTCCCCAAACGTAAAAACATTCCAGACAAGTTATACCTAAAAATGCGGAATTTTTCCAAGTCCATTTAATAGCGGTCTATGGACTTGTCCTTTAGGAATCTATCTAACCCCTTTTTAAACTCCGTCAAGCTAACCGCCCGTACCACGTTCTCCGGCAACGAATTCCAGAGTCTAATTACACGTTGGGTGAAGAAAAATTTTCTCCGATTCGTTTTAAATCTTTTCTTTGTAAAGGGAAGTATTTGCACACTTATCTGTACTGGACTAGACATTTTTCTGACTGTACTCGCTCAGGCAGTAAACAAACAATTTCAATAAAACAACAGAAAAATCAAAACTTACCAATCTTCAAGTGTCATCGGAATCCTTCAGCTGAACCGGCGACTACGTCTTGGTACCTTTCGGGGTTTTCAATAGTCCTGCCCCATCACGTCGGCGTCACCAATGTTTTTGTCTTTTTACCACCACCCCAAATTCATATGTACCATCCACCCTTAATTTAGAGTGATAAAAGACAAGCTACGTATGAGAAGATTCAAATCTTTTTTTATTTACTTACCACAAGTGAGTACAATTCGGAATATATCTTTTCTCATTGGAGAACAGCTCAGCTAAACATAAGTACTATCTGAAACTGCATTTACACACTTAGCCGCTTAGTTAGGTGTGGTCACCAAGGCAATATATTTGCAGTGGGACACAACAAAACTAATCACAAATTCAGTCCTACCATCAACAAATCTGTTATATAGTTTGTTTTTTTTAAACCTCAGAAGTGTAACTTGCCAACTGACTTTCACTGCTGCAAGACTACAACACCCATCTCATCATCATTTCTGAATTTTATCGATTCTTTTTCAATACTATTTCTATATTTTTCATACTTTTACACTTTTATATATCACTATAATTCAATACTTATCTTAAAAATCTATATAGATGATGTCAGATGGGGGACATAACGCCCGACATGGTCGTGTTTCGCCATCCAGGCTATCCCAAAATGACATCCCCTAAATTGCCCGTGGCACCAGCTTAGCTCATCTCTACCAAGGATTTCTCCCGAGGTTTTCAAAAAAACATATAACAGATTTGTTGATGGTGGGACTAAATTTGTGTACAGTTAGGTGTGAGCATTTACACAAACCATTTGGCTGGCGTTAAGTGCTTGCGCCTAAAGTTAGCTACGAAATTGCTGACTTACGCTAGTATTCTATAATGGCCATCGCACATGTTAACTGCCGTTACAGAGTTTGCACTTAGCACGCCTCATCCCGGTGGCTGACTTTATACAATCTATTGAGAATCACTCCCTGTTAGTGCATATTCCAAGACCCCACTGTGGCACCTTCTTTCTATGCATGTAGTTCTGCATTTTAAAATCTATCTGCAGAAAACAGGTGCAAATCTCAGTAGATACTTTTTTTTTCCAGGTACTTTTACAAAGGCGCGGGAGGTCCTACACAGTGCTACAGTGCATGCCAAATCAGCACTACCACCCGGCTAGCATGTGAGCCGGGCCATAATTCTGAATTTGGCACGCAGCAAATCCCAGTAGAAAATAATTTTCTATTTTCTACCATGGGCCGCTTACCTGGTTGTAAACAGCAGTTAGCGTGCACTGCATGCTTACAGTGTGCGTAGCACATGAGACCTTACCACTAGGTCAGTGGGTGGCGGTAAAGTCTAAGGCCAAAAATGGATACACACTGGTTTCAATTTTAGCGCACATCCATTTTTCGGCCCCTTAAAAAAGGCCTGTTTTCCTAGATGTGGTAAAAAAATGGCCTAGCGCATGCCCAAAAGACGTGCTTGCACTACCGCAGGCCACTTTTTACTGTGGCATAGTAAAAGGACCCCTATGTGCATACTTGCCTTTTGTTCAGAGCCTGTAAGTGCTTTTATCTGTGGGCTTTACAACTACTTGCGCTTGTAAAGGGTAATTTTCAAAAGCATTTCAGTATGTGTTTTATGTGTATAAATAGACTTTATAAATTTGCTTGCCCTATATGCATGTAATCTTATCTGCATGCAGCCTGTATACTCGTCATTTTAACTGGACTGAGCAGAGGCAGTCCCAGGAGTGGGGTTAACATTTAAATGCAAATTTTAGATGTATATGCATGTAAAGTACCACAAAGGAAACAAAAAAGTGGAGTTAATCAGTCAAAAGTAGGAACCAGATTATTTTTTTATTGCCAGTATCTAAATTATTCAAAGAGCCTAACACAGCTGTGTTTCGGCATAAGAATATGCCTGCATCAGGGGTCAAAAGAAAATCTAAAATACAAATAATAAAATCACATATAAATACATTAAAATCCCAAAGTGATAAAAATAGTCTGTAAAAATGTATGAAAATTTATAAAATTAGCAACATACAAATATTGTGTGCATGTGATGATATTCTATAATATAATTCTGTATTCCTTTGATTTTATAAAACCATCTAGAAGCTCTGGAATTTGTATATAATAAAAACAAATAACTATACATATAAAAAATACAATCATCTAAAATCAAACTAAATAATCAAAATAACAACAAATATCAATTTGTGCCCATAGCACCAGCATCAGAAAAGAAATCTCTCCCAAAAAACTAATGATTAGTAACAATTAAAGGTCTGGTCAAATAACCAGGCCTAACTGCTTCCTGAAGGTCAAAGATTAAGCTAAATACACTAAGGACTCCTTTTACAAAGCCACACTAGTGATTAGCTGCGCACCAAATGTGACAAAGCCCATCCAATTCTTATGGGCTTTGTCACATTCAACACATGGTAATCACTACCGTGGCATTGTAACAGGATCCTTAAATAAAGAATTCTAAAACAGAGGGAGAACAACTAAAACTATCTTTTTATACTTTAGTTTTAAGATTTAAGGTTTATTAATTGACTGTACAATTAGATAAAAGATGCACACAAGGAAATGTTTGCACACACAGTGTAATAAAATTACCCAGTTACTGCCATTAATCATTTCTATTGTGCTATGTACGCAGTGCTGTACACATTATATGCAGGTACTTTCTCTGTCCCTAGAGGGCTCACAATCTAAGTTTTTGGTACCTGGGGCAATGGAGAGTTAAGTGACTTAGCCAAGGTCACAGGGAGCTGCAGTGGGAACTGAACCCTGTCCCCCAGTATCAAAGTCTGCTGCACTAACCACTAGGCTACTCCTCCACTGCTGGATTCTGTATAGCGCGCCTAACATTCCACGCCAAAATCTAAGTGAATTCCGTAACAATACACATAACTTAATTGGCTTAATGAGCTAATCAGCATTGATAACAGCACTTAACAAGCAATAATGAGCACTGATTGGCAATAATTAGAATTTATGCACATAACTTGCTAATCATATTCAGTATTGTCCTGCGCCTAAATTCTAATGCATGCAGTTCGAAAGAGGCGTGGCCATGGGTGGAAAAATGGGCATTTCATGGACGTTCCAAAATTTACACACGTTGTTACAGAATATGGCCCCTCTGCACCTAAATCTACGTGCCAGGATTTACACCATGTTTTCGTTGATGTAAATGGAGATACGTAGATTTAGATGCTATGATATCAACTAAGCGTATTCTATATATTGTGCCTAAATGTAGGGACTGCTTATAGAATACGCTTAGCCAGAATTGTTTTCCACACTGATATTTTAGGCACCATGTCTACAATCTGGCCCTTAGTACACTTTTGCCATGTGCTACACAGCTTTTGTGTGTACCCTAACCTGTAATGAGCTGGCCCCTAGTCTTGAAAGCTATACAGAGGGGTATTTTCAGACCTCTAGTTTCATCTTCCTTTTCTTTTCTTTATATAAGGCTATATTTTTGGTGACTATCTGCTCAACAGGGCATGAGTGAACTAAAGATTTTGTCTGTTTCACTTCCTCATATTCGTTTGTTTGTTTTCAAGGTAGTGGAGGAGTGGCCTAGTGGTTAGGGTGGTGGACTTTGGTCCTGGGGAACTGAGGAACTGAGTTCGATTCCGGGCATAGGCAGCTCCTTGTGCCTCTGGGCAAGTCACTTAACCCTCCATTGCCTACCACATTGAGCCTGCCATGAGTGGGAAAGCACAGGGTACAAATGTAACAAAAAATAAAATAAAGTGGTACTCGGAACTATTTCTAGACTCTTTCAAATTATTAACTTCAAGTCTCATGCTAACCAAGAAAATAAACTGTGTTCCTTATGTCCTGACCCAAAAAGCCAGAAAGAAAAGCAGTATAACTCATTGGACTGAACAAACATTTTACAGACCATTTTGTTTCATGTTAGTACAAGAGGTTTACCAGCTTCCAAACCTTCCACTTTGAAATGGATACAGTGCTATGTATGATCCTCCTAAGGTGATCATGGTGTAGTTCAGTGGTCTTCATTAGTTTTTAAGCTAAGGCCACCTTGGATTCTAAAGAGCTGAAGGAGAACCACCAAATATCTTCCCATGGGGGCCAGGACACTGCTAACCAGCATGTGTCAATGACATCCATCCCCAGCCCACCTTCAAATTTCATTGGGGGGTATCCTCAAGCTTGTGAGCATTATATTTTGTCAATTGAGAAATGTTTCATCCTTGAAGTATACAGCTCTTCCCCCCTTCCAATTTCCCTTTTCTGTCCTGAGCCAGGGTAGAGAAGCAGCAGTAGAAAAAACAAACCAGAAAGACAATGGGGGGCTGCCCGCCCCAGAGGTCTTTGGGAACTGTCATTGTCCCCGGGCCTTGTAGTTCTCAAGAGCAGGATCAACTGTATTTGTAGAAAAGGGAGGAACATATATCACTTGGACCTGCAAAGCAACTGAAGTTCTCTGCACAAATTAAAAAAGCGAGCACCCTCTGATTCTTCCTTTGAAAGAAATATAATCCAGGCTGCTCTAGTTCTCTGTGCATTCATTTTGGTATGTCTCTTCTGTTCCAAATAGTGTGACTAAATGGTATATAAGGGGGGAAGTTTTGTAAAGGTTTTCTATGTGTAAACTGGGTGTATGCAAGAAAAATGCCTTTAATAAAATTGTGTTGCTGGTTACACATATATAAATACACACACTTATGAGATATGTGCTTTGTGCATTGAGATCAATATTTAGTTGACTGCTGCTGGCATTATGCCATGTCTAGGCTTCAGCACTGAATTTCTGGGTTTGCGGAGCCGGCTCAAGTATAGCCAGATAAATGTGATATTCAGCACTTAACCGCCCATGGGTTAACTCATAAAGATAGGACTAACTTTTATGTGGTACTATTTATGTGGTTACCTTGGCCAGTTAAATGCTGACTTTGCCCCCCCCCCCCCCCCAGAACACCCCCAAAACAGCCAGTTTTGAGTTTGCTGCTAACCTGACATTTTCAGCAGCACTAACTGATTAAGGAGCTAATTTTCAAAAGAGAAAAATGACCAAAAAGAGGCATAAATCTGCATTTGGACGTTTTTCTCATAAAAACATCCAAATTGTTATTTTCAAAACCAATTTTTAGAAGTTTTTCTATTAAGTCCGTCAGATGTGCATTCAAATCACAAGGCGGCCTGTCAGGGGCGTACTAAGGGCAGGATCTGGGCATTCCTAACACTTGGATGTTTTTCTACTGTAAAGGAACAAAACAAAAACATCCATGGCTATAAGTTCGACATTTTGGTCTAGACCTATTTTACTGCGACTATTACTACTATTTATCATTTCTAAAGCGCTACTAGACGTACGCAGTGCTGTACACTTTAACATGAAGAGACAGTCCCTGCTCGAAAGAGCTTACAATCTAATTAGGACAGACAAACAGGACAAACAAGAGATAAGGGAATATTAAAGTGAGGATGATAAAATAAGGGTTCTGAACAAGTGAATAAGGGTTAGGAGTTAAATGCAGCATAAAAAAGGTTGGCTTTTAACTTGGATTTGAAGACGGCCAGAGATGGAGCTTGACGTACCACTCAGGAAGTCTATTCCAGGCATATGGTGCAGCAAGATAAAAGGAACGGAGTTTGGAGTTAGCAGTGGAGGAGAAGGGTGCAGATAAGAGAGATTTACCCAGTGAACGGAGTTCCCGGGGAAGAATGTAGGGAGATGAGAGTGGAGAGGTACTGAGGAGCTGCAGAGTGAATGCACTTATAGATCAATATGAGGTGTTTGAACTGTATGCAGAAACGGATAGGAAGCCAGTGAAGTGACTTGAGGAGAGGGCTAATATGAGCATAACGACACTATTAACAACTAAGCCACAAAAGAAGTGCTGTAAATGACCAGATGACCACTGCAGGAATAAAGGAATTACACCCCCTTACTCCTTCAGTGGTCACTGCCACCCGCCCACCCCACAAAGATGTAAATGAAACAATACATACCAGCCAGTCCTATTAGACAAGCAAGCAGGTCCCTGGAGTAGCCTAGTGGTGGGTGCAGTGTACTGTAGAGAAGGTGATCCAGGCCCATAATCCACTCTAATGCCAGAAGCTGGACATAGTAACATAGTAGATGACGGCAGAAAAAGACCTGCACGGTCCATCCAGTCTGCCCAACAAGATAAATTCATATGTGCTACTTTTTATTTGTACCTGTCCTCTTTAGGGCACAGACCGTATAAGTCTGGCCAGCACTATCCCCGCCTCCCAACCACCAGCCCCGCCTCCCACCACCAGCTCTGGCACAGACCGTATAAGTCTGCCCAGCACTATCTCCGCCTCCCAACTACCAGTCCCACCTCCCACCACCAGCTCTGGTACAGACCCTATAAGTCTGCCCAGCACTATCTCCGCCTCCCAATCACCAGCCCTGCCTCCCACCACCGGCTCTGGCACGTAAACTCGGCTAAGCTCCCAAGGATACATTCCTTCTGAACAGGATTCCTTTATGTTTATCCCATGCATGTTTGAATTCTGTTACCGTTTTCATCTCCACCACCTCCCGCGGGAGGACATTCCAAGTATCCACCACTCTCTCCGTGAAAAAGTACTTCCTGACATTTTTCCCAAGTCTGCCCCCCTTCAATCTCATTTCATGTCCTCTCATTCTACCGCCTTCGCATCTCCGGAAAATGCCCCAGCATTGAATATCCAGGGTTCACTTGTAGTGGAAAGTGCCAGCCCCCCCCCCCCCCCCAATTTGTTTTTAAACCTACTGTACCCACATATAAATGACACCTGCAACCAACCATAAGGGCTATTGTAGTGGTGTATAGTGGAGTACAGTAGGTTTTTCATGGGTTTTGAAGGGCTCACCATACAATATAAGGGAGTAATGGTGAGATGTGTACCTAGGATCTTTCATGTGAAGTCCACTGCAGTACTTCCTAGGGTGCCCCACTGCTCTGCTAAGATGCTTGTGTGGACAGTCTACTAGGAAATCTGGCTCCTCCTATGTCCTATTGGCTTGATTTCGTGCATTTTTCACTAGGGCATTTTTTTTTAATGGTCCAAAAAGATAGACGTAATAAGCACAACAACATCTAGGAAATGGTCATTTTCAAAGAAAAAAGATAGATGTTTTTCTAATTTGAAAATGGTAATTTTCACTACTTGAGTTTTGGATGTTTTCTGCAAAACGTCCAAAGTCAGATTTAGACAACATATCGAAAATATCCCTCCAAGTGCCACTGAAAATGATCAGTTAGCCCCAAACAAGCAATGTAAACAGCCAGGAGCCATCTCTGGACAGTTAAATCACTCTGACTCTCCAGTTTCAGAACAGGTGTGAAGTTGTGCATTTTAATGTGTGTGTGCAGCCAGACCTGTACTAAAAGGGTGAGGGTCACCTCAGAAGCACTGAACATAAGGAATTGAATGAGTGCCTCTCTGAAAAGGGGAAAAATACATTAAAACTGCAGAATAGATCACCTACAACATTGCTGGTGGATAGGGAAGACTGAGCTCAGGGCCTTAACAGTAGCAAAATTAACGTGATAGGGTATGCACGTCAGATGGCTACACAAAAATATATTTTAAGGACTGGCTGAAGGTGAGCTTGGGGCTAGCAAAGCTTGAAGGGCGGCTAGCACAGAATCTACACTATTCACACACTTCTTACAGTCAATAAATTAATCCATATAGTTTAGTTTGTTAAAACCTGTGGAGGGTTTACTGAACTTGGATAGCCAAATTACAGAGGTAATGTCTCCAACTATTATTTAATACTACTTGTATATTCCAATAAAGATAATTAAAGTAAGAGGTAAGACTTACCATCCTGTATAATCGTCTTCCTTATTCTCCTTTCCTAAATATAGTATTTAAACTAGAGCAACGTAAGGTTGGCTCTGCATGAGTACTGGCACCTTTTTACCTAAAAATAAAAATCACAAGGTTCAAAGGGAACTTTCACCAAGGTTGACAACACCAGATTCAAATTAAAATGGGGGAACCACCACATGTTTCAGAGGCCTCATCAACTTCATCCCTTTCAACAAAATAAACCACATCCAGGTATGAGACTATCACTTTACCTCAGAAGAAATCTCTTTAACAGACCAAGGCGGAAATTTGCATCTTAAGCAAGGCTAACTCTAATCCCTTTTCCAGACTGTTCTGTAAGATTTATAGAATCTCTGCCATGGATGACCTAAGAGGGACCAGACAACACTCCTGAGATCATCCCTTGATTATTCACCACACTCTCATGTAAGCCAAGGACATGTACCTCTGCCTGGAAGGCAGCAGACTGGCTACCACCTTTCTCAGAATAACCTCTCTTCAGCAGCCTAGCCCTCTCAAGAGCTAAGCCATTATTTATTTGCTGCATTTGTATCCCACATTTTCCCACCTATTTGCAGGCTCAATGTGGCTTACAATTTTCCGTCATGACTTATGCCATTTCAGAGTACAGATACAATTGGTAATATATATAGAAACATGGATGATATAATGAACAATCAGATAAAAAAAGGTAGAACATACAATTGGAATCATATATTGAACATGGATTACATAGTAAATTAGGCAGTACAATATAGGGAAAAAATAGTCCGATTGTTAAACAGATGATGGAGAATTATGGTTCTAATTAAGAGGCATTATGGTATGTCATGTCAAAGAGAGATGTCTTCAGTGCTTTATGGAAGTTTGTTAGGTTGTGAATTATTTTCAGGTCAAGTGGTAGAGCATTCCACATTTGCGAACTCAAGTATGAAAAGCTGGACGCATGTATTACTCTATATTTTAGACCTTTACAGCAGGGGAAATTAAGATTTAGGAATGTGCGTGCTGATCTTTTAGCATTCTTTTAGCATTCCTAGACAACATGGAACTGGATTCTGCATCTGAACAGGATCTTGGTTCACCAGATTTTCCATCATGGGAAATCAAATAGGAACCTCCACTCAATTGAATCAGATCTCCATACCAAGGCCTCCTCGGCCAATCCAGCACTAACACTACCAAGCCATCATGGTTCCCTGTCTTCTGAATGGCCCTTTCTAATAACGACCATGGTGAGAATGCATACAACAGGCCAGCCTGAGGCCAAGGTTGCACCAAGGTATCAATTCCTTCCACCTGACTCTTTTTCCTGATACCTAACAATCTGAGTGCTTTTGAGTTGGCTTGTAATGCCACGAAATCCATTATTGGAATACTCCAATATTGGACAATATCTGCAAAGGCTTCCCACAAGAGACTCCATTCTCCTGTGCCTAACATATTCCTGCTAAGAAAATCTGTCTGAACATTCTGGACCCAGACCTCAAGAGCCACAGACAGGTCCACCAGAACTTCTACCCACTCCATCATATCGTAGGGTTTATTTCCTCCTTTGCTTGATTTGACTTTCAGAATCATAACGGCCATCTTGCTTAATTTTTCCAGTGCTAGGAAATATCCCAAGATACACCTCTATGACATTGAAGTAATGTTTCCTCTACAAGTGTGGATTAATATTTCTCCACCCCACAATGTACTCACCTCCTGCTGCCACTCCTCTTCACCCACCATCTCCATCTGCTGACACTTTTTCAGGCTCCTCTAACATCCAGCCAACGTTGATTCTTTTTCTCTGTGTCCCATTCCAAAGCCCAGAGACTGCTACTCCCAATGCCTACTCTCAATGCTCTCCTGATGCAGTTTTTAGGACACTCCTAATCCCATGCTGCCAGTTATGCTTATCACCCCCTTCCAAATTCCCAGTTGCTGAAGCTGCCTATCCTCTGTTTCTCTGCTGCTACTGCCCCAACCTCCAATCACTATTCAGTGGACCCCTCTTTTCACAACTGCTTCCTCCTCTCAAGACTGCCTTATTCTTATCTCCAGTTATTGTTCCTATGGACCCTTGGGTCCCAGCTTCTCCTCAAGCCTTCTGCCACTAGAATACCAAAATAGCAGTATACCATTCCAACCTATTACTGCTGAACTTTTCCACTGAGTCCATCTCTGCTGCTGAATCCATTCACCAAAACCAGTCCATGCTACCTATGTCTTATGCGTACTGGGGTCTTTCTTCTACTGGAAGTGTCCCCTGTGAACTAAAAACTCACACATATGCATGAATGCCCCACTGCACTGCAGTGTCATTTCACCTACATTCCTTGCAACAGGAAGCAAAGAAACTAAAATAACAATTCACGAGAAAAGAGGAAATTACTCCACTAGCACCCTTGCTGGTTTTAAGTTAATGAAAAAGGCAGTTTCCAGGTGAGCCATCAGCAGAGAATTTACATGATGAAAAACAATATTGATAGTGCTTCCTTTGTATTAAATTGTATAAGCCAATATTCAAAAGCATTTATCCAAATAATTGCACCTGCTATCTAGATAAATGTTGCTGACCGGGATATTCAAAGGCATTATCACATAGCAGCTCAAATGATGTCACTGGTGGACTCTTCATCACCGGACCTTTCATTGATGATATCATAATGCAGCACAAGTGACTTTTAGCAAGCTGTTCAGCCAGATGGATTAAAGACCACACTGGTCTTGGACTGCTTTAGTCCATTATGCATCACTGACCACAGTGGGCAGAGCTCCAGCAATTGATCTGGTCCTGGAGAAAGCTGATGTTTTGAAGTAGACCACTTAACATTTATCCAAACATGGCACGTTCAAGTGTTATAAGCAGAGCCAGTGAGAAACATGCTGGGGCCCAGGGCACAAAATTTGGAAGGGGGTCCCAAAATTCACCAGCCTGCATCTCCTTCAGCTTCAGACTTGCTTGGGGCAGTTACCTGTCTGCATCTTTCTAATGCCAGCTCTGCTGTTAAAACTTTATTGGTCCATTCTCCAGAATGTGGGAGACAAAAATGCCACTCAGTGCCTCATCTCAGATGGAAAAAGTCATCTCCTCCCAAAAATATCTTCATTCTAAATGAGGTAAGTGAGAAAATCCGAGCCTTTCTGTATTGTGTACAGTGTCTATCCAAGTTATGTGAAAAGTTTGCTTCTCTGGTATCGTCAGAGGCAATGCCATGTGCAGATCACATGAACTTCTCAAACTGTCCCAGAAATGACTTAAGTATACAATTACTCTGTGCTGTGACATCCAGAATCTTAATACAGTAAAGAGCTACAGAGAGGAAGCAGACAGAGACATCCAAAGTATGAATTTGGTATCCATAGAGAGACTTCTCTTTTCAGGTTTCAGAGCAACTGTTCAACATATATTTTGCTCTGATCCAGGCAGAAGTTACATTTTGTTTAAAAAAAATAACATGATTTTCTATTCTCAACTTCTACCAAAAGAGCTTCACATTAGGTACGAAGTATAGGTGTCATGATAGCCAATCTGTTGGCTTTTCCCAATGATGTTGTGGGGACAAGAGAACATTGAAGAAAGTGGAAAATGTGAATGATTAGTTTCCGGGATCTCTGATATCATCTGTGCATTCCATTTATTGCTTGCTAATAGAATAAAGCTGGAGTATTGTTTTGATAACTGTGCCTGATTCAGAATGTTTAAAACAGAACTGTAGAAAGCCCATTTTGCAAAAGTCCTCTAGCTAGGAATTGAGATACCTAAATGGTTCATTGAACATAGAGGGTTCAATATTCAGTCCTCGGCTGTAAGCAGCTTGTAAACCGCTCACAGATGCAGCTGAAAGAACCCTGTGTATTCAATGCTAGGGCATGTCCAGCTTCTGGCATTAAATATCTAGGCATTTGTGGTCACCTAGAAGTTAACTGGGCACTGGCTGATACTCAGACCAATATCCGGTTAGCTCAGCGGACTCAGATTTTTTTGTGGTCCTAATTTTATTTGGCTACTTAACTGATTAGCTAAGTTTTGGATAGATTGAAGCCTTTTAATATTGCAATTTGGGAGGCCATTAAAATGCATTAGCATAGTCAAGCCTACTTAGGACTAGTGCATGGACATGTCTGTGCAGTAAAGGGGTGGAGGAGGTCAAAACAACTGATCCACTTTTCCAAGGCCTTTGTCCTACACTCTGGCAAGAAATCTGAGTTAAACTTAATCAGAGTGAGTACTGAGATTACTTTCCAATCTAATAACATATCTTGACATTTATTCTATACCTGCAATGTAAAATGTATATATAGCTCTTTGAGCAGGGACTGTCTTCTGTGTATGGTGTACAGCGCTGCGTATGCCTTGTAGCGCTATAGAAATGTTAAGTAGATAGATAGATAGATGGATTTTTAACTTTCCCTGTACCACCTGGTTTCTTTCGACCCCATATATAAATATCCAGATATCTATCTTTGCCTGTTCTATAATCATCCATTGTATCCTCTATTCCAGTCCTGTAGAGCCCTTAACTGGCCTGCTGTACCACTGATTTAGACCACTGGTTTAATTCTTTATTTACCGTAACTTCTCCATTAATGGTCTATAACTAATTTGATACAATTTAGATTGATCACCTGAGATCTGAATTTCTAAATAACTAATATTCAATTGTGCCCCTCTAAAAAGAAACTACTTTGGAGTTGCCTTTCTTAATATTCAAAAATTTCAGATTTCAGCAGGTCTGCCCTATTAATTCAACTCCTACATTAACAGTGTCATGTGAAGGAAGCTTACAGTGAATCAAATTCATCAGCAAAGAGAGATGTTCTGTAAATCTATTCTTCCAATGCTCTGCTCGTTCTTACCCTTGCTGCTAGTGGTTCAGTCATGAGTGCAAACAGAAAGGGAGATAGAGGAGAGCCTTGCTGTGTAACTCTGGTCAAACTAAATGAATCTAAATATTATTTATTTCAATTTTGCTCCCACCTTTTTCAGTAGTAGTTCAAGGTGAGCTGCATTCAGGTACACTGGGTATTTCTCTGTCCCTGGACAGCTCACAATCTAATTTTGTATCTGAGGCAATAGGGAGTTAAGTAACTTGCCCAAAATTACAAGGAGCAGTGATGGGGATTTGAACCAGCTAGCTCTGGGTGTTCAAACTGGTGCTCTAACCACTAGGCAACTCCTCTACTCCCCATTCATTTTCACACAGGTTTTAGGATCTCTGTACATTGCTTTTACGCAGCCTAGAAATACAGGCACACTTTTTTTTGGGGGGGGGGGGGGGGTAAGCACTAGCTTGCTGTTGGGGATTACTTGCTGGACTTAGTGGATTGGGTCTTTGCGGCTAGTCGACGAGAAGGCCCCGCAGGCCCTGTGTGATGGTCTTCTCAACATTGAAGTCTATCTCTCTCTCCACTCGATTGCTGGAGTGAGTGTCACTTCTGTGGGGACATCTGGCAGGTACAGAGTAGCATTACAGGTCCTTATGACTTTCAGATGAGAGGAGGAAGATGTGTAGGGCTGGGTTGTCTATCCTTTAGGAACTCTGATCAGAACTGTAGATGAGTATAAAGTTCTCTCTGAAGATCTTTCCTTTTCCTACTTTTGGGTCAGGCAAATGCTAGCAGCATATCGAAGGGGAGGGAGTATCGGCAGCTACTGGCATCCTTCCAGAGTTCCTGGACAGTCTTTTCTTGGACACAGTGTTTGTGTAATGAGGGCGCCTATAGCAAGATGCTGTTCTGCTCCTCGAAGCAGGCTCCTTCCCCTTTCTCTCTTTCTGTTTTGAGAGAAATCTTTTAGTGTGCAACTGAAAAAGGGGTTGCACACTTAATTTACACATGAGGATCTACACAGTTGGGCATGGATCCCAGTGCTACTCACTATTCTATAAACGGCATCCAACTCAGTGCTCATTTTTTTCAGTGCCCACCCAGAACCCCTTCTCCTCCTCCGCGATGTCCCGGCATCTGCCTGCCCGTCGCTGAACCCCGTCCCTCCCTGGTGTACCTTACAGGTGTCCCTGGCACCTGCAGTGATTCACTTATTGCTGCCTGTGCCGGCCCTGCAGGCTTCCATCGGTCGGGTCCCGCCAGACAGGAAATTGATGAAAGCGAGGGCAGGACCCGGACGAAGGAAGCCTGCAGGGCTGGTGCAGGCAGCAATAAGTTGATCACCAGATGGTGTGGTTTAATATTGACAGGTGTGGAGAGGGTTCATTCAAATTAAAGGTTCTAGACTTAAAAAAAAAACTAACTTTATTCAGATGGGGATTACCTCAAGGAATCTGCTTCTTGCTGGCCTCCCACTTAGTCACCTCTCCCCTCTCCAGTCGGTTCAAAACTCTGCTGCCCGTCTCATCTTCCGCCAGGGTCGCTTTACTCATACTACCCCTCTCCTCAAGACCCTTCACTGGCTCCCTATCCGTTTTCGCATCCTGTTCAAACTTCTTCTACTAACCTATAAATGTATTCACTCTGCTGCTCCCCAGTATCTCTCCACACTCGTCCTTCCCTACACCCCTTCCCGTGCACTCCGCTCCATGGATAAATCCTTCTTATCTGTTCCCTTCTCCACTACTGCCAACTCCAGACTTCGCGCCTTCTGTCTCGCTGCACCCTACGCCTGGAATAAACTTCCTGAGCCCCTACGTCTTGCCCCATCCTTGGCCACCTTTAAATCTAGACTGAAAGCCCACCTCTTTAACATTGCTTTTGACTCGTAACCACTTGTAACCACTCGCCTCCACCTACCCTCCTCTCTTCCTTCCCGTTCACATTAATTGATTTGATTTGCTTACTTTATTTATTTTTGTCTATTAGATTGTAAGCTCTTTGAGCAGGGACTGTCTTTCTTCTATGTTTGTGCAGCGCTGCGTATACCTTGTAGCGCTATAGAAATGCTAAATAGTAGTAGTAGTAGTAGTAGGAATTGCTGTCTGGATGGGAACATCTGGAAGAAGTTGCAAAGCAGTGGGCAAAACTGAAAATAGCTATTGTAAGGGCAACAAGGCAAGTAAGAGGAAAAGGAGTCCGCTTTAGTTTTCAAAAATAGTAGCTGAAAAGGTAAGGAAAACAAGGTTAGCCTTATAAACTGGAGAAAGAGGAAGACAGGCGACACTATCTGGAAAAGCTAAGAGAAGCTGATAAAGTAATCAGGAAAGCACTACTACTACTTATAATTTCTATAGCGCTACTAGACTACGCAGCGCTGTACACTTGAACATGAAGAGACAGTCCCTGCTCGACAGAGCTTACAATCTAATTAGGACAGACAAACAGGACAAACAAGAGATAAGGGAATATTAAAGTGAGGATGATAAAATAAGGGCTCTGAACAAGTGAACAAGGGTTAGGAGTTAAAAACAGCATCAAAAAGGTGGGCTTTTAACTTAGATTTGAAGACGGTCAGAGATGGAGCTTGACGTACCGGATCAGGAAGTCTATTCCAGGCATATGGTGCAGCAAGATAAAAGGAATGGAGCCTGGAGTTAGCAAATGGAAGAAAAAATAGCCAGTATGGTAAAATGGAGGGACAAGACAATTTTTTAGATGTTAGTGATAGGAGGACATGCAAAACTGGCATTGTGAGACTGAAAGGTAAAGGGGAGGAATATTTAGAAGCTGGTAAAGATAAGGTGGAATTACTTAATAAATATTTATGTTATATGTTCACAGCTGAAGCGCCGGGTGCAGGACCACAGAAGACAAACACAAATAGGAATGGAGTGGTGTTAGTCCCCGAACGATTTTCAGAGCACTTTGTTCATGAGGAGATGGCTAAACTAGAGGTGGACAAAACAATGGGGCTGGATGGCATACATTCGAGGGTACTCAATAGAAATCAAACAAAATAAAACATGGAAAAGAAAATAAGATGATACCTTTTTTATTGGACATAACTTAATACATTTCTTGATTAGCTTTCGAAGGTTGCCCTTCTTCGTCAGATTGGAAATAAGCAAATGTGCTAGCTGACAGTGTATATAAGTGAAAAACATTCAAGCATTGCTATGACAGTCTGACAGGGTGGGAGGAGGGGGTGGGTAGGAAGTATGCATGGGGACATCAAAGTATATCATTGGTATTCTAACAGGGTGGGTGTGGACAGGTGAGGGGAGGGTGATCAACAGAGACATACAGCTTTATGGTTTATAATGGGCTAGGAACCCCAGGTTCTTGTTAAGTCCTTTCTGTTGGGTGTTAAAATATTCAATCATTCTGACTTCAAAGGTCTTACGTTCTTGTATGGTTTTAAAGTTACCTTTGAGGATTCTCACTGTGAAGTCACTGGTGCAGTGTCCTGGTCCTGTGAAATGTTGCCCAACAGGTGTGGGAACCCTGCTGGCACCAGCATTGTTTATATGATGTCTATGTAAATTGAATCTTGTCTTAAGCATCTGGCCTGTTTCTCCAATATAGCATCCTTCATTACATTTTTTACACTGAATGATATATACCACATTGGAAGATGATACCCAACAGAAAGGACTTAACAAGGACCTGGGGTTCCTAGCCCATTATAAACCATAAAGCTGTATGTCTCTGTTGATCACCCTCCCCTCACCTGTCCACACCCACCCTGTTAGAATACCAATGATATACTTTGATGTCCCCATGCATACTTCCTACCCACCCCCATCCTCCCACCCTGTCAGACTGTCATAGCAATGCTTGAATGTTTTTCACTTATATACACTGTCAGCTAGCACCAGGGGCGTAGCTACGGGTGGGCCTGGGTGGGCCCAGGCCCACCCAATCACAGTTCAGGCCCACCCAGTTTCTCTTGATGCTCCAATCGGGATTTGGCGTAGTCTTGGTTCCAATCCAAGCAGCAGGCAGCTCTCAGCAGTGGCGTAACTACCGAGTGCCGGTGCAGGTCGTTAGGGGGTGCTGCCTCCATCCATGGACGTCTTCTCTCCTCCCCCAACTGGTGCGGTCACGATGTTGCTGCGTACGTCTTCACCCCCCCCCCCCGGCTGGTGCGGTGCTGCATGGGGTATCCCATCCCCCCCCCGACGTGCAGTATCGCTCTCCCCCCTCCTCACTATGGGTTCAACAACACCCGGCTGGAATACGCGATTGTTCGGCGCTTGCTTAACCAGCAGCAAATCGCTCCGGAACGCGGCCCAGGGGCAGGGTGGCCAGGAGGGAGGGGAGATGGAGCTCCGTGACATCACACCGCCCAACCCGGCGCCCGAGCGCTCAGGCCATTTTGGGATGAGTTCTTTCTTTGCATTGAAGTCTGTTTTCTTTTGCAGTTCCTAACAAGCTGCAACCTGGAACTAGTGGTGTAGCCTACGTAGCATATCTCACCATACTCTTGCTTGGTGAGGCAGTTTGCGATGGGTTGAGGCAAATGTGGGGGCTATTTTGGGGGAGGTGCTTGGAGGAGGTGCAGTTGCAACTTGCAGGGAGGGCTAAGGCAATTGCTTGGGGATCATTGTGGGGTGCGTTGTTTTAAAATATGAGGCTATTAGTAAGATGGAAGTACAATAGTTTTTAAAGCTGGGGCAGTTTGCAGAGGGGTAGTTTTTGGGTGCAGGATGTTGAGGGGATAGGGGGTGGAGAGAGGGATGCCAGACCCAAGGGAAAAGAGTGGTAGAGAGAGGAAGGAAAGCAATGGGAAAAAGGGGGGATGGAGAAAGGAGTGAGAGTGATGCTAGACCAAAGGGAAGCAAGAGGGGAGACAAAGGTGGGACGCATGAAGGAGAGGAGACTGGGAACAAGCTGGATCTGGGGAGGGGGAGAACGAAATGCAGTACTATGAAGCAGCGGAGAGAAGAGGGAGATACTGGCCCCGGGGTGGGCGTGCAGGAGAGAGAGAGAGAGAGAGAGAGAGAAAGAAGGGTGAGGAACATGGGAAGGGGACACAGAGGGCAGATTCTGAACATGGGGGGGGGGGGGGGACAGGGATGGGAACACAGAGAGCAAATGCTGATCACAGGGGGAATAGGGACAGGGACACAGAGGGAAGGTTATGGATAGGAGAGAGAGTGAGTCAGAGGAAATGACAGTGGACGTAGAAATAAGTCAAATAGACAAGAGATAAGCAGAAGATGGATATGGATGGAGTACAGAGAGAAGAGAAATAAAGATGGAGAGGGGGGAGATACTGGAATAAATCATGTAAAAAGGAGACAGGGAGACAGGCAGCATAGAAGGGAAAGAAAAGGCAGGCAGTGGATGGAGGAGGCAGAGAAAGCTGGCAGACACCGTATGCAAAGGGGAAAAGGGCAGACAGTGGATGGAAGGAGCAGAGAAAGAAAGCAGATGTTGGATGGAAGGGAGAGAGTGAAGAGAAGACAAGGAAAGCAGAAACCAGAGACAACAAAGGTAGATAAAAAGATGTATTTATTTATTTATTTATTTGCCTTAGAATAAAGTAGTATTGTAGCTGTGGTGATAAATAGAAAATGAAAATAAGGTGATATGTTTGTTGGACTATTTTAATACATTTTTGACCAACTTCCAGAGACCAAAACCTCCATCCTTAGGTCAGGACAGGACCGTAACAGCAGTATACTGTACTGGCCTGAGGAAGGAGTTTTGGCCTCTGAAAGCTAATTGAAAAAGCATTATCTAATAAAATGGTATTATCTTATTTTCTATGTTTTGTTTTATTTCTGTTGTTTAATTTGTAAAGTGTTGATTGGTATTTGTCAGTTTTTTCAAGTTTACTTCTGCTATCTTTATATTTTGCACAGTACTAGGAGACATGCATCACTGTTTCTGTAGTGTTGCATTGTATGCAGAATCTGGCTTCTTGGGGGTTCAGTTTAATTTTTGTCTACATATTTCTATTTTAGTTTGTGGTTACTTATTCTATACTTGGTGAGGATGTATCTGTGTTCTATGTTTGTGAAAAAGACATGGTTTTCTGTTGGCAGGATCATTTTTACTAATGTCTTGTTAAGTATTACAATGGGTGTATTGATGTTCTAGTGCTCACTGCAATGTTTAAGATGCTGCCTTTCCTAGGTACATACTTGTTGTGTGACTCATGGATTAGTAGTAAAAATAATATTTTCATATAGAGGAGGGGGTGTTAAAAAAAGATCGGGCCCAGGTGTTAAATACACTAGGTACGCCACTGGCTCTCAGTTCTATATTTTTAAATGTTTGAAGGATATATGCCATTGCTGTTATATTGCAGGATCCTGTCATGAGATGTTTTCTGTTATTGCAGACTTAAGTCTGGTCAAATTTAAGATATGGGATAATGTAACTGGTTGTTTTTTCCATTATGTATGTATGTATGTGGTTTATATTGATGCAGATTACTTACAAATCCATCATCAAGTGTATTCTAATGCATTATTTTGTAGTGTCCCAAGAAACACTACTCATATGCACAGTGCCCACCCATATTAGTTCTGGGCCCACCCAAAATGGTGGGTCTGGCTACGCCACTGCCTCAACATCCTGCACCCAAAAACTACCCCTCTGCAAACTGCCCCAGCTTTAAAAACTATTGTACTTCCATCTTACTAATAGCCTCATATTTTAAAACAACGCACCCCACAATGATCCCCAAGCAATTGCCTTAGCCCTCCCTGCAAGTTGCAACTGCACCTCCTCCAAGCACCTCCCCCAAAATAGCCCCCACATTTGCCTCAACCCATCGCAAACTGCCTCACCAAGCAAGAGTATGGTGAGATATGCTACGTAGGCTACACCACTAGTTCCAGGTTGCAGCTTGTTAGGAACTGCAAAAGAAAACAGACTTCAATGCAAAGAAAGAACTCATCCCAAAATGGCCTGAGCGCTCGGGCGCCGGGTTGGGCGGCGTGATGTCACGGAGCTCCATCTCCCCTCCCTCCTGGCCACCCTGCCCCTGGGCCGCGTTCCGGAGCGATTTGCTGCTGGTTAAGCAAGCGCCGAACAATCGCGTATTCCAGCCGGGTGTTGTTGAACCCATAGTGAGGAGGGGGGAGAGCGATACCGCACGTCGGGGGGGGGGGGGGAGAGATGGGACACCCCATGCAGCACCGCACCAGCCGGGGGGGGGGGGGGGGTGAAGACGTACGCAGCAACATCGTGACCGCACCAGTTGGGGGAGGAGAGAAGACGTCCATGGATGGAGGCAGCACCCCCTAACGACCTGCACCGGCACTCGGTAGTTACGCCACTGCTGAGAGCTGCCTGCTGCTTGGATTGGAACCAAGACTACGCCAAATCCCGATTGGAGCATCAAGAGAAACTGGGTGGGCCTGAACTGTGATTGGGTGGGCCTGGGCCCACCCAGGCCCACCCGTAGCTACGCCCCTGCTGGAAACTAAGTGGAAACTTGAAGGGCAGGGCTTGGTGTTGGGGAAATTTTTGCCCGCGGCGGTTTGCGGTTTTTTTGGGCTGCTTTTGGGTCGTTTGGGCGGTTTTTTGGGCGGCTTTTTGCCTTTTTTTCGGCCGCGGGGGGCGGGGTTAGTGACGTTTTTGGGCGGGGTTAGTGACGTTTTGGGCGGGCTGATGACGTCGGAGGCGGGGCCGATGACGGGGAGGCGGGGCCGATGATGTGGGAGGCGGGGCCAATGACGGGGAGGCGGGGCTGGTGACGGGGGAGGCGGGGCCGGTGACGGCGGGGGCGATGACGGCGGGGGCGGGGGTGATGACGCGGGGGGTGGGGTGTCAGGGGCGGGGTTTGTGTTTGGGCGGGTTTTGGGCTGTTTTTTGGGCTGGATTGGGCGAGAAAAAAATTTTCCACCTGGCAACCCTGGTTGGGGGGTAAAAGATGACGAGGAGTAGCCTAGTGGTTAGTACAGTGGACTTTGATCCCGGGGAACTGAGTTCAATTCCCACTGCAGCTCCTTGTGACTCTGGGCAAGTCACTTAACCCTCTGTTTCCCCTGGTACAAAATAAGTACCTGAATATACTATGTAAACCGCTTTGAATGTAGTTGCAAAAATATATCAACTCCCATTTCCGTCTCTGGGACCCTGGGGGGGAGAGGGTGAATGAAGATGGAAAAGAACTTAAGCAATATATATGAATTAATTAATGAAGGAAGAGAGATAGTAGAAAGCAGAACCAGATGGGGGTAGTGTGGGAGACAGAAAA
This sequence comes from Microcaecilia unicolor, assembly GCF_901765095.1. Taxonomy (NCBI): domain Eukaryota; kingdom Metazoa; phylum Chordata; class Amphibia; order Gymnophiona; family Siphonopidae; genus Microcaecilia; species Microcaecilia unicolor. Next base: position 649,442,840 of record NC_044031.1, on the reverse strand, counting down.
AATAGAAGGTGGAGAGCAAACTGGAATAAGCAGAAAGAAGGGAAAGAGAGAAAAGGGAACCAAGGAGCAGATGGTAAGATGGGAGTGGGGAAAGAAGTAGGGGGGGATTCCCATACCCCACACAATGTGCACCCCGCCCTCTCCGCCTTATTTTAAACCCTCCGCCCTCTCCGCCTTATTTTAAACCCTAGATCTGGCCAGGTGGGTTACGTATTGTAATTCAGTTGAACTGCGTTTTTCTGTGCACGGGCAGAATAGAAAAAAAGAAGGCAGGATGGTTATGAGTCCTGTTGTTGCTGAAGCTAGACCTGGGAGCTCCCCTTGAAATCAGCAACGCTTTGGAGAACACAGGTCGCTGCGTCCCGTAATCTCAGCCTTGCCTGTCTGTCTCCTGTTTAGGCATCAGTCTGTCTGACCGCCTGCCGTGCCTGCGGGTGTGGGGATCTGGCACAACTCTTGAGGCAGCCTCGGTAAGACCCTCCCCCTGAGGGAGGAGGAGGAGGAGAGAGATCCTGGAAGGGTTGCCTTGCTGCTTTTCTTCCTGGTTCAGTGCTGCAAAGGGCAAGAAACGAGCAACGACCAAGGAGGAAGCCAAGAAAGTTGTGTCCCAGCCTCCGGGAACCGGTGGGGGCAGTCGATCGCCCCCACCCCGCAGCACAGGCACAAGGGCTGCACCGGGAGAGCAGAAGATCCGCAGTGCTTTCTTTGTAAATCTTCATCTCGAAGAACCTCTGTGTTGTTGGCAGCCTCTTGTACGAATTTTGGCTGCCAATGGCTCTGATAACTGTACACCGGTCGCCCACTGGGAGCCCCCACGGCACCCCCACAGCCTTGAAGGTAAGTAAACTTCCAGAGCCACCAGCAGTGTATTGCGAGGGAGTGTGGGTCTGCAGTTTTTGTGCTTTTACTGTGTATAGATTTGAAAGTCCGTTTTCTTCGCTCAAAGTTAACGCGGTGCAAGACCAACACAGTACATTTATTTTCTGCCCTTTTCCACCACTTCATATTTTGCTCACTGAAGCTTTTTGTGATTTCTGGTTCCTCTTTGCTACTGGTTCAACTGGTGTTATGAAATCTGAAGCGTGGAGTGATGTAATACAGAAGCATGAACCCTGCAACTAGTGTGCTAGTGTTTGGATCCTGGTGCATTCAGAGGCTGCTAGTGTGAGTCCTGACACTAAAAGGAGCCTGTTGTGTACAGAAGCTGGGTGGATCCTGGCACTAGTACATGTAAGATGTGCCATAACTGGCTCAGACCAAAGGCCCATCAATTCTAGCATGTGCTCTTGGATATTGGCTAAATCTAGGTCATAACTAAGATCCCAGAGAGTATATGCGTTTCTTATTGATCACACCCAGAGATAAGTGATGGTTTTCTCAAGACTACCTGACTAATAATGGTTTATGGATTTTTCCCTTAGGAAATTGTCAAAATTTCTTTTAAACCCAGCTGTGCTGCCTTACCACATCCTCCAGCAATAAATTCTGCTTCTTAATTGTGTTTTCTGTGAAAAAGTACTTTCAACCATATTAGTTCCATGGTTTGACCTCTCCTCTTAGTGCTATTTAAAAAGGTAAACAAGCAGGGAAAGCATGCAGAACATGTCTAATGGAATTCTTTCCATTTGCTTTGAGTGTACACTGTAGATCTTATATAACATGGCTCAATATAATGCAAGATTTTTTATAGTGTGGTCAGGGGTTGGACCCCATTTGTGGGCTCTACATCATGAAAAAGAGACACTGGGGGAGGGGGGCGGTATGATTTAGGTGTACAAAATCCTGAGTGGTGTAGAACGGGTAAAAGTGAATTGGATTTTCACTTTTTCAAAAAGTACAAAGACCAGGAGACACTCTATGAAATTACATGGAAATACTTTTAAAACAAATAGGAAATATTTTTTTCACTCAAAGAATAGTTAAGCACGGGAACTCATTGCCGGAGGATGTGGTAAGTGTTTAGTGTATCTAGGTTTTAAAAAGGTGTGGACAAGTTCCTGGAGGAAAAGTCCATAGTCAGAGACACAGGGGAAGCCACTGTTTGCCCTGGGATTGGTAGCATGGAATGTTGCTGCTATCTGGGTTTCTACTAGCAACTTGTGTCCTGGATTGGCCACTGTTGGAAGCAGGATTTTGGGGGATATTGGGCTAGATGGACCATTGGAGTGACCCAGTATTGTTATTCTTATGTTCTTGTAATACCAATTCAGTTATAATGCGGTCAAATATCTTGGACTCTAAAATCAGTGTTATATTGAGTTTATAGTGTATATCTGTGTGTGTGTGTGTGTATGTGTGTATATATATATATATATACACCACATTTTCCCGTTCAATGTTGCTAAAAAGATGTTATTACAAAATATGAACCAAAATACATAAACACACATATATCAATAAGGAAAGAATCATAAATATATAAAGAATTCAATAATAAAACATAATGGGGGAGAATGTAAGGGAGAGATTGTGCACCAGGATCGATTGACAGTTTTGTGTGTACATAAGTATTGCCATAATGGGAAAGACCAAAGGTCCATCGAGCTCAGCATCCAGGTCACAAATACCCGGCAAGGTCCTATTCAAAACATTCTATACTGCTTATCCCAGAAACGGTGGATTTTCCCCAAGTCCATTTAATAACGGTCTATGGACTTTTCCTTTAGGAAGCCGTCCAAACCTTTTTTAAACTCCGCTAAGCTAACCGCCTTTGTGTTTCTATTTTTTGTGAGTGGATGGGTGAGTGTGTGCATATTTGTTGGTTGGGCTTTGTGGGTCAGTATCTGCTTTGGCTTTTTGTGGGTTCGATGCAGAAAGTGGAGTGGAGGAGTGGCCTAGTGGTTAGGGTGGTGGACTTTGGTCCTGGGGAACTGAGGAACTGAGTTCGATTCCCAGCACAGGCAGCTCCTTGTGACTCTGGGCAAGTCACTTAACCCTCCATTGCCTACCGCATTGAACCTACCATGAGTGGGAAAGTGTGGGGTACAAATGTAACAAAAAAAAAAAAAAAGCTATATGGTTGAGCAGTGGCTTCAACTGTGAGCTTAAAACTCTGCCATGCAGAAAGCTAATTGTTCAGAATTTATGTGCACAGAACTTGTGTGCTAATCAGGGGATGCCTGCTGGACACATGCGCCCAAAGGTTCAGCAGTAAATGTAGCTTCTTGTGCGCATGTACAATGAAAACAAAAGTGTCACCACACAACCTACTCCTCACTGGCCTCCCACTTAGCCATCCTTCCCCCCATCAATCCGTTCAGAACTCTGCTGCACGTCTTTTCTTCTGTCTGGACCGATATGTTCATATCACCCCTCTCCTCAAGTCACTTCACTGGCTTCCGATCAGGTACCGCATACAGTTCAAGCTTCTCCTACTAACCTACAAATGCACTCGATCTGCAGCCCCTTGTTACCTCTCTACCCTCATCTCCCCTTACGTTCCTACCCGAAACCTCCGCTCACAGGACATGGCCTGGGGAGGCATCATCCCGGTTTAAGTGAAAAATAGGGAAGAGGGGGAAAAGGGCAGGACAGTGCAAATGAGAGGGAAGAGATTAAGGAGGAAAAGATATTAAAGGCTTCTAAGAACAATAAAGTTTTAAGTGACTTCTATAAAGTGGTTGACTGTGGGTTGGTTCCTAATAAAAAGAGGTAGTGCATTCCAAAGTTCAGTTCCTTAAACTTTTACAGTGAATCAGTGTATGTATACTGTAGCTGTTTGAACTGGGTCTCACATAGAAATGTATTGGGGCATTATTTTTTGGAGGGGGAGGGGGCTTCATTTCTTCTTTCCCTCCATGAAGAAAACTCACTTGTACAACCATAGGCGCTGACTCCGTGGGTGCTCGAGCACCCCAATATTTTGGGTCCTGAGCAGTAGTGTGCTGGAGCTGACTCGCACCAGCTCACGCGAGACGTTTGTTAATTTTGTAAGAATTTTGGGAGCTGTTTGTTAAAGTAGCTACTTTAACAACTGGCTCCTAAAGTTGGGCTTGGGTCTCCTCTCGGCATTGTTGTCCTCCTCCTCCCCCCCCCCCCCCCCCCCGTGGCTTGTTTTTGCATCTTCTCTCCCCATTGCCCGCCCCACACCCCGTACAGCACCTCTCTGGCTCGCCTCTGCAGTGCACTTTCTCTTTTTCCTCCCCCCCCCCCCCCCCCCGCTCCAAAACTTGGCTCTTCTTTTGGCATGATTAATTTTTTGTTTTAAGCAGTGCTGGCACACGTCAGCAGGAACAGGCTCCTTCAGCCAATCCTGGGGGCCTTCCTTCAACCCTTGGGGGCGGGACAGACTGAAGGAAGGCCCCTGGGATTGACTGAAGCAGCTTGCTGTTGCCAAAATGTGCCACTAGCATTGCTTTAAAAAAATTAAACGCGGCAGAACAGGAAGAGGCAAGGAACAGAGGTGCGAGTGAGTTTCTGTATCCACGTTGTCGTTCTTTATTGTTGGTAGCATTTTTATTTGATCTCACACATTAAGCACGCCAGCTTGGGCTTGTGCAGCATAGGGATGTACACAGAGGAAGTATTGGTGTCATCTAATTTGTCCTAAATTTTTAAATCGGGGTGTTATTGGGAGAAGCTGGTTATAGGGACTCCCTGTATTCACGCAGGGATGTGAACAGACATAACATTATGAGAATCAGGTACTTAACAATCCAACTTACTATTTATAAGTACAATAAAAAAAACCCAAACATTAGGTTGAAACCTGGGAGCCATAATATCTTTTTTTCCCCCTGTGCCTACATCAAAAGAAAAAGCATGTGGGAACTTGCTCCTTTTGTTTTGTGCATTGCAGTGGTATATTATAAAAATGCACTTGCCTTTTTTTTTTTTTTTTACTACTATTTCAAAGACAGGTATTGAATAATGAGTGAAGGGCTTCTCTCATTCAGAAGTTCTGTCAAGTCAGTCTAAATGTGCCAACATTGTCCAGCTTAGCTGCCAAGTTCATACAAAGTTAATTATTTGACTTTAATTTTAAATTGTACGGGGAAATGTGGGGTATAAATGTCATAAATAGTAAATATGTTCAATGGAAAATGAATCTGTTGGCTCAGGCTGCTTGCTTTGTGAATATTCTATCACTGTTTCATTATTGTTATCTGTAATTACATATTAAGGGCATTTGCTTTAAACTTTGTTTTAATTCATTGATCCAGTCCTTACGTGCACATGGTTTTGCTTTTTAAACCCAAAAGTGAATCCTAAAGGTGGTTGAATAATTAAGTGTAAAATGTGTTTCTCACGTTACTTATTTTGGACTGCTTTGGGTCCTGCTGATCTGTACAGCTGTAATTTTGGAAGATGGAAATGAGAAGATAATAATTACGTTTTGGATGTATTATGTATATATCATTTTTTGAATGCGCGTCCGCCAGATTTGGTTTTAGACATGGCTGGAGCCCATTAAAAAAAACTCACTCATTGGTCTTCAATCTCCAGAATGGTGGTGGTAAATCTCCAGCTTTGAGATGGGCAACCCTTGGCATCTCTGAACTCCTTTACCTTTGCTGGCAGGGATACTGAGCCCCACCAGCCAAATAAATGGACTTCTGCTGCTCCCCGCTACTTGCTACTTGTTTCTGGCTCTGAGCAGCATGCCAGTACTTCTTGCACAAGTATGCATTCATTCAGCACCCCCAATGTGTACAGCACAAGGATTTCTTTCCCAGTTCACCTCCTCCCTCCGTTCCTGTGAGTAAAACTGCCTTCCAGTGCTCCTCATCCTAACCATAGCCTCTGCTGCTTCTTACACTGGAAGCAGGTAGTGTAGGTTCTCTCACACAGCAGGGAGGATTAGAGAACTTCAGATAGAGGTTTTAAACCTGAAGAGTGTTCAGACACATTAGCCATCTTTTTAGCTTTTAGACATAAGAGCAAAGAGGTGGAACATCGACAGCCCTAAGCTCCTGAGTCTTGAGCCATCTCACAGGGCTCCCATAGATGTGTATGGTTTGCCAATTGCTTAATCTGACCATGCTCACAGCAACAGATATTATTTGGTTGGAGATACACATAGCATCCAAATACGAAAACACTATGATTCAGTCATTGTTTCACAGCACAATGAATAATAACAAAGAAATACCTCCTCTTTCGGAAGCAGTTGAAGGCATTTTTATTTCAACAAGCCTTTGCTGCAGTTTAATGCTTATAGATGGACCTAATTGCATTATAATGCTGGTGTTGATTTGTAAGTTTATTTTGTTTTATGTTGGTTTTATTATGTATGTGTTGTTTTATATTGAAATGATTGATTGTAGTACTGTGAGTCACCCAGAATGGTAGATGGTGCAGATTATAAATTTTGTAAATAAATAAAATGAAAATATAGATCAGAATGAATACAAAGGCTCTAATAAGGGATAGGGAATTATTTACAATCGCTGTGTGTGCATGTGTATTTATGTTGTGTGTTGTGTATGTGTTCAGGCAGTAGGGAGGTGCAGGGGAGGTTTTGGAGTGGAGGGACAGTTGCAGGGGTTTGTTTTGGGGGTTGTGGAAATTTGGGGGACAGGGCAGTTTGGAGTAGTAGAGTAGTTGCAGGGGGTAGTTTTGGCAATATGGGCAGTTTGGGGATGGTTGGGACAGTTATGGAAGGGTTGTTTAGGAGGCTGTGGAAATTTAGGAGTGATGGGGCAGTTGTGTGTGCGAAGGAGGCTAGTTTTCCACTGGAGCAGTTTGGGGTGGTTGGGTTTTAGGGGGTATAGTTTGAGGTGGTGCTGGAGGAGTTGCTTGGGGGGAGTCAGTTGGGGGAGTAGTTTTGGGAATGGGGAGAGTAGAGAGTAAGTAGAGGCAGTTTGAAAGGAGCAATTCCCTGTTATTTTACTGTAATATGGCTTTTGTGCTGCAGAAGCTGGGACTGCTTCTTCCATAGAAATGCTTTGGGCCATTTGTGTGTGTGTGTGTGTGGGGGGTGGGGGGGTCGATCTGACCCCTTTTTGAATTCAGTGTGTCTTTTCACCAGTTTTTCCCCCATGCCGAGTTTTATGGTTTATTCAGGCTTGCTATATCGCCTCATTTGCAAGGCAAGTCTAGGCGGTTTCCAATTTAAAGAATTGAAGAGAAAAAAGGACAAGAAATACTTTTTAGATAGGAAAGAGAAACGTTTAAAGGGTACAATTATACCAAGAGAAGCAGAGTTCCATTTTGCAACATCCAAAACACCTGCTGCCCATAGCATCCCGAGCACAGTTTTAAAAGGAGAAATTAGGTCTTACCTGATCATTTTATTTCCATTAATCCATCGCACTATTCCAGAACGTGTGGGATAGTAGTGTCCATCAACCAGCAGGTGGAGATAGAGAACTGAAAACTGAGCTGAGACATCTCTCTTGGCATCCAGTCCAGCTCCTCAGTATTTCCGTAGACAAGCAGTAAGGAGAAACTCAGAATAAACACAACGGTCTTAAACACAAAGAGAACCCATAGCCTTACAAAACTACCTCACCAACCCACCCAGTTATTAAAATCCACCATCTATACTATCCTGCCCAACACCTTCCTTCTCTCTTCCCTTTCTTAATCTCTGTATATTACTAATTGTATCTGATATCCTGGAATGACTATGTCATAACAAAACTCTGTAAGCCACATTGAGCCTGCAAATAGATGGGAAAATGTGGGATACACATGCAATAAATAAATAAATAAACAAACAAACAAACAAACAAACAACTTGCTAACCTAACAAGCAAACGTGTGTGGACCTCTGTCATCTCTGAACAACCTGTAGAGAACAAGAGATATGCAGGAAGCACCATGCAAGGTGACAGTCTTTATTTGACCCATTACTTCGCACTGACTAAACATCTTGGAAACCTTGGGCATGCCTCTGGAATAGTGGGAAGCTATGTAATGGAGGAAGAAATTAGGTCTTACCTAATAATTTTCTTTCCGTTAGTCCTTCCCACTATTCCAGAACCCGTGAGATGTTCAAAAGCAATCCCTAGAGTAGGTGGAATCCTGGCACAGCCGCCCTGAGGACTGAAGCCCCAAAAGTGGCTTCCAAGCACACTGCAATCTCCACCCTGTAGTGCTTGCAAAGGTATGTTGCGTCGACCATGTTGTTGCCTTGCAAATATCGCCAGAGAGAGTAAGGTAGTCACCATCCAGGATGTTGCTGTATGCCTCGTAGAATGAGCCCACAAGGCCTGAGGAGCCTGCTTTCCCGCAAGCAAATAAGCTGATGCGATGGTCTCCTTCAGCCATCTAGCAATTGTGGGCTTTGAAGGCATGAAGCAAGCCTCTGTTTACCAAAAAAGCACAGTTTGTCCGATTTCAAAACTCATTCTTGACTTTCAGATTTCTAATGGGGACTCTACACACATTGAGAAGCATCAAGGAAGAATACTGAGCCTCCTCAACCTCTCTGTGAAAGGATGGAAGCTCCACAGATTGGTTGAGATGATACCACTTTCGGAAGAAAGGAAGGAAGACCATGCGAAGGGAGACTCCTGCCTCCGAAAAGCGAAGAAAGGGATCCTGAAGCTCCGAAACCCTACGAGCTGATGAAATAGCCACCAAGAACACTTTCTTAATGTAAGATCTTTCAAGGAGGCCTTCCAGAGTTGCTCAAAAGGAGGTTTCTGAAGAGCCCGAAGGACTAAATAAAGGTTCCACTCACAACACGGCATGTGAAAGGGAGGCCACAAGTGGCCCACTCCTCACAAGAATTAAACAATATCCAGATGAGCCTCAAGAGATGTCTTCTGTGGTCGGCCTCCTGAAACAGGCCAAAGCCACAACTTGAACTTTTAGAGAACCCAACACCAATCCTTTCTGAAGACCTGCCTGGAGAAACTCTAGGATGTGCACGATCTAAGCAGAGAAGGGAGAAAGTCCACACTCAGAACACCAGCCCTTGAACATCATCCACACCCTTGCTTATGCCATGGATGAAGAGCATATCTGAGCCTGAAGCAAGGTAGCAATGACCGAATCAGAATAACATTTTTATTTCAACGAGCCCTTATAATTGCCAAGTCATAAGACCAAAGGGGTATAGATCCCCATGAGCATTGGGTCTTGCTTCAGTGGGACGTGTACCTGTGGAATATGGAGAAGGACCCCAATCTAGCAGTCAAATCAGGTTCGAGTACCATGATTTCTGTGGCCGGTCCGGGGCTACGAGAATTATTCAACCTTGGTGCAGTGCGATCCTTTTCAACATGCAACCTACCATGGGCCAAGGAGGAAAGACATACAGTAGACACGTCTCTGGCCAGAATCCCCATCAAGCCCAATTCTTTCCAATGGCTGAAGAACTTGAGCACTTGCCATTCCTTTTCATCGCCATCAAGCCCAGAAGTGGAGAACCCCCATCAGTCCACTATTTTCTGAAACCCCTGAATGGATAGTTCCCATTCCCCTGAGTCCAAGGAGTGCCTGCTGAAAAATGTCTCCCAACTCATGAGGGAGGCCGCCTCCACTGCCATTGGACAACTGCTGGTCCCGTCTTACTTGTTGATTATAAGCCACCACCGTCAAATTGTTGGAGAAAACTCAGACCAGGGCACCTGCCAGAAAGGGGTCAACGTCACGTAAGGCATTTTGGAGTGCTTTGAGCTCCAAGTGATTTATCAACCACTGAGACTCCTGTTCTTTCCAGTGCCCTGTGCCAGATGGAACTTGTAATAAGCTCCCCAACCTGACTTGCTGGCGCCTGTTGTCACTACCTCCCATTGTGTTATGTTAACAGAAAGGGAACTCCTTTGGTCAAATTCCTGGGCCACAACCACTGCTGCAAACTCTGTCTGCCATGACTGAGGAAAAGACGAATCTGTTGAACCAGCTTCAATCTCCTGCACTCCATGAGGAAAATCCTCTCCTGTGCTATGTCGAATAGAACGCCCAGATACTCCAGTGTCTGCATATTTTATCAGGAGATAATGAAGCTGATGGAGAGGAGTTACATTATTTATTTTATTTGTTGCATTTGTACCCCACATTTTCCCACTTATTTGCAGGCTCAATGTGGCTTACATAGTACCGTGAGGCGTTAGCCACCTCCGGTGATGAAACAAATACAGAGAGATGTTATAGAGAAATGAGATATATGCGTTACAGATACATTAGAAAATCAAGAGAAGAAGAGTTAAAGTAATGTTCGTTGCAAGTTATGGTTTTGTTGTGTAGCTGAGTTCGGCACTTAAGTTGGATCTGTAGGGTATGCCTTTTCGAACAAAATGGTCTTTAATGATTTCTGGAAGTTGAGGTGGTCTTGGGTTGTTTTTATGGCCTTTGGTAATGCATTCCATAGTTGCGTGCTTACATAGGAGAAACTGGATCCGTAAATTGATTTGTACTTGAGTCCTTTGCAGCTAGGATGGTGAAGATTTAGGAATGTTCGTGATGTTCCAATTGTGTTTCTGGTTGGCAGGTCTATGAGGTCAATCATATAACCTGGGGCTTCTCCATAGATAATCTTGTGGACATAAGGACATAAGTATTGCCATACTGGGAAAGACCAAAGGTCCATCGAGCCCAGCATCCTGTTTCCAACAGTGGCCAATCCAGGTCACAGATACCCGGCAAGATCCCAAAAATGTACAAAACATTTTATACTGCTTATCCCAGAAATAGTGGATTTCCCCCAAACAGTCTATGGACTTTTCCTTTAGGAAGCCGTCCAAACCTTTTTAAAACATTATCATACCTTTGGGCCAGGCAAAGAAAATGAGCGGCTGTATCTGAAGTGATTGTAGTCTTTTCAGATCAGATTTAGCGAAGCCTGCATAAATCAAATTGTAGTAGTCAAGCTTGGATCTGATGAAAACGTGAAATAGTGTATGTAGGGCATTTAAAATCTAATCCCATTCTATTACATTTTTTTGCCCCTGAGAATGGACAGACAGACTTTCTCGACCCCTTTTTGTATAATTCTTTCCAGCTTCATTCCACCCCACTCATCTCTCTATATAAAAGGCAACCCCAATGTTCTGAAGCCTCCACGGAAGTTGAGGCGCCCGAGATATTCGGTGTGCACTGGAGTGTCTGCACCACCCTCGCGTCAAAACATCATGACGTCGAGGGCGGAGCTATGACACTCGACGAGGGCCGAAACGGAAACGCCACAGCGAACAAGGCAAGTAGCTCGGAGGGACGGAGGGAGGGGGCTCCTTGCTAGCGCCCGTTTCATTGCGCTCAGAAACGGGCATTTTTTCCTAGTGATTATATAAACCTCTGTCATATTTGCCATCAATATTTAGTTTTTCTTTATAGGGGAGCCATTCTGATCACTTTATCATTTTTGTTGCTCCTGTCTGAACACGTCCTAATTCTGCTATTTTTTTTTTTTGTGGCAACTAAAACTGCACCTTGTACTAGAGGTGTGGTTGCTCCATGAATCGATACAGAGGCATCGTTGTTCTCTGTTTTATTTCCTCCCCCCACCCCCAAAAAATAATTCCTAGCATTCTGTTTGCTTTTGTAACTATAGTCTATAGTTAGAATTCTTTTTCATTATATGTATCACTTTTCATTTGTCTACATTAAAGTTCCTCTGCCATTTGGATGCTCAGTCCTCCAGTCTCAGCGTTCTCCCTCACAATCCATTTGTGATGTAACTACTTTGAATAATTTTGTCATCTACAAATTTAATCACCTCTCTTATTCAGATCACTTATAAATACATTAAAAGGCACCAATCCCAGTACAGATCCCTGGGACACTCCTTTATTTACCTTTTTCCACTGAGAAAACAGACCATTTAGTCCTACTCTCTGTTTCCTATCTTTAAACCAGTTTCCAATCCACAGCGTGGCATTGCCTCCTATCCCGTGACTTTATTTCCTTGTTGAGAGTCTCATAAGGGACTGTCAAACATTTTTTGAAAATCCAGATAGAAACATAGAAACATGACCACAGATAAAGGCCATATGACCCATCCAGTCTGCCCATCTTCTGTAACCCCTAATTCTTCATGTTCCTAAGTGATCCCACATGCTTATCCCATGCCTTTTAAAATTCTGGAACAGTCCTCGACTCCACCACCTCCACCGGGAGGTCATTCCATGCCTCCACCACCCTTTCTGTGAAATAATACTTTCTTAGGTTACTCCTAAGCCTATTTCCTCTTAACTTTGTCATATGCCCCCTCATTCCAGAGCTCTCCTTCATTTGAAAAAGGCTCTCTTCCTGTACATAAATGCCCTTGAGATATTTAAATGTTTCTATCATGTCTTCTCTCACCCTCCTCTCTTCCAGCGTATACATGTTGAGGTTCATAAGCCTGTTCATATAATTTTTGCATTCAAGACTGCTTACTAATTTCGTAGCCGCCCTCTGGACCGACTCCATCCTGTTTATATCTTTCCATAGGTGCGGTCTCCAGAACTGCACGCAGTACTCCAAGTGGGGCCTCACTAGAGACTTATACAACGGCAGTATCACCTCCTTTTTCTGCTGGACATGCCTCTTTTTATGCACCCAAGCATCCTTCTGGCTTTCACCGTCACTACTTCTACCTGTTTGGAAGCTTTAAGGCCATCAGACACAATCACCCCCAAGTCCCGCTCTTCCTTTGTACACTGAAGCACTTCACCCCCTATACTGTACCGTTCCCTCGGATTTTTGCGACCCAAGTGCATGACCCTGCATTTTTTGGGATTAAACCTTAGTTGCCAAATATCGGTCCATTCCTCCAGCTTTGCTAGGTCCTTCCTCATGTCATTCACACCCTCCAGGGTGTCCACCCTGTTGCAGAGTTTAGTATCATCCGCAAAGAGACAAACCTTACCAGACGGCTCTTCCGCAATATCACTCACAAAGACGTTAAAGAGCCGGCCCTAGGACCGATCCCTGCGGTACTCCACTGACGACATCCTTTTTTTCAGAGCAAGCTCCATTTACCACTACCCTCTGTCTCCTACCATTCAACCAATTTTTAACCCAATCAGTTACTCTAGGTCCCATACCGAGGGCACTCAATTTATTTATCAGTCGCCTGTGCGGAACCGTGTCAAAGGCTTTGCTGAAATCCAAGTATACCACATCAAGCGCCCCTCCCACATCCAACTGTTTGGTTACCCAGTCGAAGAAGACAGATTAGTCTGACACGACCTGCCACTAGTGAAGCCATGCTGCCTAGGGTCCCGCATTCCATGTAGTTCAAGAAATCTCACAATCCTCCTCTTTAGAAGCGTTTCCATTAGCTTACTCACCACTGAGGTCAGACTGACAGGTCTGTAATTCCCAACCTCCTCCTAACCTCCACTCTTGTGCAAAGGAACCACATCCGCCCTTCTCCAGTCCACCGGGACCACTCCAGTTTCTAAGGAAGCATTGAAGAGGTCCGTCAGCGGAGCTGACAGAACTTCTCCAAGTTCCTTAAGCACCCTCGGGTGTATCCCATCAGGCCCCATTGCTTTGTCTACTTTTAGTTTGGCAAGTTCCTCACGAGCACAGTCCTCCGTAAACAGGTCCTGGTCTACCAAGATGCACTGTCCTGACCAGCTCGCCTTTAGCCATCTTTAACTCCTTAAAATAAATCTTACAGATTGATAAAGAAAGACTTATTTTGGCTCAGCCTTATTAAACCTGTCTATCTGTATAGTCAGTAATTTTTGTATTTCAAAATAGCTTCTACTATTTTGCCCAGCAGCAACACCAGGCCCACTAGCCTATAGATTCCCGCATCACCCCCCTAGAGCTTCTTTAAAAAAATTGGTATTACATTGACCACCCTCCAATCCTGAAGTACTTTAGTTGATTTTAACGATAGACTACAGATAACTAGTAATAGACCTGCAGTTTAATTTTTGAGTTCTTTCAGTAGCCTAGGGTGTATACCATCTGGTCCTGGTAAGTTGTTACATCTTGGTTTGTCAGTTTGCTCTATTACATCTTCCATGTTTGCTATGATGTGCTGTCATTCTTCTGAGTCATCAGCATCAGAAAGTGTTTCCTGACATCCTCTCAATAAAGACTGAAGCAAATATTTATTTAGGTTTACTGCTATGGCCTGATCCTTGTTGGGCAGTCCTTTGACCCCTTGGTTATCTAACAGTCCAATCAACTCCCTCATAGGCTTTTTGCTCTTTAAAAAAATCTTAGTATGTGTTTTATTTGGTGAGCTGCTTTCAGTCTTGTTTGGCCTGCTTTGTTAAATTGTCAAACTTACCAGTACTTATGCTCCTTTCTATTTTCTTCATTTGGATTCACTTTCCATTTTTTTGAAATAGGTTTTTGGCATATGGATCTCTTGTTCTGACTTATTTTTTGGTAAAGTGTTTGGTTATTTTTATCCTTTTTTTTGCTGGAGGGGTTTCTCCTGCTGCCTGTGGGATATCTTTATGTGGGCCTGATTATCTGTGTGTTTGTGTTAGGCTTTTCTATAATTAATGGAGTTCTTTTCTTGCTTCTGTATTTTTAATGTATTGTACACCGCTGAGGTTTGTAAAAGTGCGGCGGTATAGTAAGTCTCGGTAAATTTTAAACTATGCTGGGATTGAGTGTTCTGCCATAAGTACTCGGATATGTGGCTCCTGCTCAGAGGGTGGGAATGTAGATCCTGAAAGTAATGAATGCACTGGTGTGTAGATCTTATTGTACTCAGAGGCTGAATGAGATCCTTGGCACTAGTTGTTTTTAATGTCTTTTTCCTGAGTCCTCATTTGGCTGGATAATACTGTTTTTAGATGTTACACTATCAGTGTGAATGTTGTGCCAGAGGTTCTGATAAGGATCAGCATAACCGCCCTTTGTGTTCCTTTTTAGGCTTCTTGCAGTATTGAATCTTAGGAGGAACTTTTGAAAAAGCTTACACACCAGTCTGTCCCCAGGCATGAGATAAACGTCAGGTCACAGGAAGGTTTATCTTACTGCCTTCATTTGGCATAACAGGTTTTGTCAGCTTCACTGCGTGAACTGTAGTTGCAAACAGCTGTACACGTGTTTCTGCTCGCGAAGTGGTGTAACAGGTTTGTTCAGTTTGGGGGGAAAATACCCACACCGCTAGAACTTTCGGCATCGGACAAATATTCCTCAAAAGTAGTTGGTACAATTCCAGGAGTCTTATAAAACGGGCCATCACAGGCCTGAGCAGGGTCGTTGTGAGAAGCATTATCCGGCCTGCCAAGAAGCAGTGGCTCTCGCATGTTATGCTCTCTGTTTCTGGCCTGGGCACACGGCCTTCCTGATAATTTATCCATGTCTACAGTGTGACCTGGCGGGTTAGTGTGCTCCCTTAAAAGAGACAATAAAGATGGCTGGACCGAGGTAATCAAGAATTATGCTCTAAATACCACTTCTTGATATTGCTGGTGTTTAGGAGGAGAGGGAACTTTAGTTATCTGCCTGCAGGAGCTTCTTAAATCTCTCATGGAAGCACATCTAGCCAGTTGAGTTTTCAGGATTACCACAGAAAATATGCGTGGGATAAACATAAAGGAATCCTGCTCAGAAGGAATGGATCCTAAAGAGCTTAGATGAGATTGGGTGGCAAAACCGGTGGCGGGAGACGGAGATGGTGCTGGGCAGACTTATACGGTCTGTGCCAGAACCGGTGGTGGGAGGCGGGGCTGGTGGTTGGGAGGCGGGGATAGTGCTGGGCAGACTTACACGGTCTGTGCCCTGAAGAGGACAGGTACAAATCAAGGTAGGGTATACACAAAAAGTAGCATATGTGAGTTTATCTTGTTGGGCAGACTGGATGGACCGTGCAGGTCTTTTTCTGCTGTCATCTACTATGTTACTATGAGAGATTTGCATACAATGGATCTTCAATATATGCAGATTTCTCATGCATATTCATTGTTGTAAGCTTGGAAACTTGGCTGGCTAGATTTGCGAATAATGAGTCTTAGATTTGCATCTTGTGCATATTCACTGGTAATCCTGGAAACCCAACTGGGGAAAGTGTTGTTTTATTTCCTAGCCTCCATGAGAAGATTGCGAAATACCGGTGTAGATGAGGTATGCACTCTGCTTACTGTAGGTGAGGTATTACTGTAGGTGCAGAGTCTGATACATGTAGGAGAGCCCAGGAACTATTACATGGTCTGTACACTTGATGAGCACTTGGGATGACTAGATTACTTGTGCTGTTCAGGCCCCTGTGATCTCATAAAGTGTTGTTATGGCGACATATTTGCCTCTAGGTCTCCATGAGTATAATTAGCCTGTGGGCTGTGATTATGGCACTCATTCATTGCTGCTGGTGTTTAAACATAATTATGGTCACTCTTGAGCTGCCCACATTTTATTCATACTTTGGATATCGCAGGATGCAGTTGTTTCTTTCCTTGAGGCCGCCATGCTGTGTTCATACATTGGATTTCTCCGGGTGCTGAAGTCCTCGCCTCTAAGGTCTCTTTTTAGCTGATGTTCCTGTACACATAGTGTATCGAGTAAAAAAGGAAGTAGGTGTGGTTGAATGGTGCAGAAGGCACTGCATGGTATGGGGGGGGGGGGGTTGGGGGTGGACTAGCTTTGGGTGACTGGAAGGGAGAGGTGCAGAGGATGATGATACAAGAAGAGCGTAGGGTAACATGCAGAGAGTAGTTCAGGAAGCACGGAGCACGGTTTGGTGTAGTACAAGCAAATAAGTAGAAAATATCATGGTGAAGACTTTGCAAAGAATGGTATGGGAGGTCTTAAAGGTGTGGCGCAGAGATGTAAATTTCTAGATGCCATAAGTGACTGCTTCTTAGAGAAGCTTGTCCTGGAACTAATGAGAGGGGAAAATATACTAGATCTAATGCAACATAGACACATAGAAAAATGAAGGCAGAAAAAGACCATATCGCCTATCCAGTCTGTCCATCCATACCATCTACTATCCATTCTGTCTTAGAGGTCCTATGTACTTGTCCCAGGCTTTCATGAATTCAGATACAGTATTTGCCTCTACCACATTCACATGGAGGCTGTTCCATGAATTCACCACACTTTCCGTGAGGAAGTATTTACTCAGGTTACTTTTAAGTCTATTTCCTTTCACCTTCATCCTATGCCTCCTCTTTTCAGAGCTTCCTTTCAACTGAAAGAGACTCTCTTCCAGTACATTTATGCCACGTAGATCATCTCTCTTGCCTTTCTTCCAAAGCATACATACACTATGACAAAGACCACTAACCATTTTAGTAGCTGCTTTCTGGATCAACTCCAACCTGTTCATATGTTTTTGAAGGTGCGGACTCCAGAATTGTACACAATATTCTAAATGACGTCTCATCAAAGTCTTATACAGGGGCATCATCACCTCCTTTTTCCTACTGGCCATTCCTCTCCCTATGCACCCAAGCAACCTTATAGCTTTCGCCGTCACCTTTAGATCATCACATACTGTCACACCCAAGTCCTGCTTCTCTTTCTTGCACAAATGTTCTGCATCCGCTAAACTGTACCATTCCCTCAGGTTTTTGCAGCTAGAATGCATGACCCTGCATTTTTTAGCATTAAATCTTAGCTGCCAAATTCCAGACCATTCTTTAGGCTTCGCTAGGTCCTTCCTCACATTATGTACGCCATCAAGGACATCTACCCTATTGCAGATTTTGGCATCATCCGCAAAGAGGCAAATCTTACCAGACAGCCCTTCAGCAATATCGCTTACAAAAATGTTAAAAAGAACAGCCCAAAAACCAAACCTTGCGGCACACCACTGGTAAACATCTTTTTTTCTCAGAGTGAAATCCTTTTACCACTACCCTCTGTCGCCTTCCACTCAACCAGTTCCTAACCCAGTCTGTCACTTTGGGGCCAATGCTGTGGGCACTCAGTTTATTTTTAGTCATCTTTGCGGAACCATGTCAACGGCTTTGCTAAAATCTAAATACATCACATCTAGCACTGCCCCTCAATCCAACTTTCTGGTCACCCAGTCAAAGAAATTAATTAGATTTGTCTTGACAATACCTGCCTTTAGTGAACCCATTTTGCCTCGAGTTCTGTAATCTATTGTATTCCAGAAACTTCACTAGTCACTGTTTTAAAAGCATTTGAATTAATTTACTTACCTCAGAAGTCAGACTTACAGGCTTTTAGTCCCCATCCTCTTCTTTACTTCCGCTTTTGTTGAGAAGGACCATATCTGCCCTTCTCCAGTCCTCCGGGACCACTCCTAGCCCTAGAGAAGCATTGAAAAGGTCAGCCAGCGGAGCCGCCAGAACTTCTCTAAGTTCTTTCAGTACCCTCGGATGTATGCCATTTGGCCCCATTGCTTGTCCACCTTTAGCTAGCTCTTCACAAACACAGCCCTCTGAAAATCGTTTAGGAGCACACCTCCATTCCTATTTGTCTTCTATGGTCCTGTTCCTGGCCCTTCAGCTGTGAACACAGAACAGAAATATCTTAACCAATTCCACCTTATTTTTATCAGCTTCTACATATTCCTCCCCTTCACCTCTGAGTCTCACAGTGCCACTTTTGCACTTCTGTTATCATTAATTTATCTAAAAAAATGTCTACCCATCTTACTGTATTTGCTAATTTTTCTTCCACTTGCATCTTTGCTTTCCTGACTATTCTACCAGCTTCTTTTAGCTTTTCCAGGTCTTTTCACCTGTCTTCCTCTTTCTGTGATCTCTTGTAGTTTATGAAGGCTAACCTCCTCTTCCATATCATCATGCTGATCAATCCATAGACTGGTGGGTTGTGTCCATTTACCAGCAGGTAGAGATAGAGAGCAATCCTTTTGCCTCCCTATATATGTGGTCATGTGCTGCCGGAAACTCCTCAGTATGTTCTCTATCTCAGCAGGTGGTGGTCACACACAGCAGCATCTCTGGCTAGGTCTCCAAGCCTAATCTTTAGGTTTTGTTGAGTACCTGGGGTTGAGGGCTCTTCTTGAGCAAGTGCAAACCTGGTGGTGCCAGGTCCCTCCTTTTCTCCCCCCTCCCGCTGGCTCCGTTAAAAAAAAAAAAAAAAATTTTTGGACGTCCTTTAAGGACGTTTATTTCAACGTTTATATCAGCGTTTATTGCAGCTGCTCACTGGGACACCAGTTTGTTACAGCTCGGAGCGAGAAGCAGGTAATTTTTACCTTTTGTAGCGGGCAGGGGGTTCCCTGATCGGTCTCCACGTGGCCTATGGCGTCGGAGGGCGAGGGCGCGAAGATTCGCTCCCCGGGCCGCATGTGCGCTTCTAGCGGGGATGCAGGGGTTTCAAAACCTGAATCGCCTTTTTTGGGCGTCAGTTTGGAGGCCGGTCAGTGTCCTGGTTCTTTCTCCGGTGCGGCGGTTTTTCCCGCCATAAACGCCCATCCCCCACTGCTCGCCTCCCCCATTTTGGCCGGCCACTCTGCTCGGACAGCTTCTTCTTGGGCCGCCCTCGAGGTGGGAGACGTTAATGCTATGGTCGCCCTTGATTCGGGCGACGGCAAGAAAGCGGCCAAAGTTAAGCGCCGTTCTTCCCGCGCGGCTCCTTCTCGGAGTTTCACGCCGGACGCCATTTTGGATGCGCAGCATGTTTCTCCCCCGCTCTTGCGAGCGCCAGTTGAGGGTGCGTCTAGGACCGTGGCCCAGGCTGCAGAAGTGCACAGTCTGGGGGGTTTCTCCCCTGAGTTCATTTTACTGCTGCATCAGGCTTTCCTTATGCAAAACGCTGCCCCTGCTCCCTTGTCCGATAAAGGGGTTGAGGCCTCCGGAAGCAAACGCCCTCGGGTGGATTTCCAGGCCCTAGAGGACTCTGTCTCCTCGGATGTAGATGAGGGCAGCGTATCTGAGTTCTCCCAACGGTCCTTTGGGGATTCCTTGGAGGAGACGGATTCCCGCTCGGATGGAGCGGATGACCCCTCTGCAGCGCGGATCTTTCGCTCAGAGGATTTGCCCAACCTGTTAGTGCAGGCCATAAGCATTTTGAAGATTTCTTCTCTGTAGGACGTCTCTCCCTCAGCCTCTGCTGGCTCTGCCATTATGCTGGGGACGAAGCGCCCGCCTAGAACCTTCCACGTACATAATTACATAAGTAGTGCCATACTGGGAAAGACCAAAGGTCCATCTAGCCCAGCATCCTGTCACCGACAGTGGCCAATCCAGGTCAAGGGCACCTGGCACGCTCCCCAAACGTAAAAACATTCCAGACAAGTTATACCTAAAAATGCGGAATTTTTCAAGTCCATTTAATAGCGGTCTATGGACTTGTCCTTTAGGAATCTATCTAACCCCTTTTTAAACTCCGTCAAGCTAACCGCCCGTACCACGTTCTCCGGCAACGAATTCCAGAGTCTAATTACACGTTGGGTGAAGAAAAATTTTCTCTGATTCGTTTTAAATTTACCACACTGTAGCTTCAACTCATGCCCTCTAGTCCTAGTATTTTTGGATAGCGTGAACAGTCGCTTCACATCCACCCGATCCATTCCACTCATTATTTTATACACTTCTATCATATCTCCCCTCAGCCGTCTCTTCTCCAAGCTGAAAAGCCCTAGCCTTCTCAGCCTCTCTTCATAGGAAAGTCGTCCCATCCCCACTATCATTTTCGTCGCCCTTCGCTGTACCTTTTCCAATTCTACTATATCTTTTTTGAGATACGGAGACCAGTACTGAACACAATACTCCAGGTGCGGTCGCACCATGGAGCGATACAACGGCATTATAACATCCGCACACCTGGACTCCATACCCTTCCTAATAACACCCAACATTCTATTCGCTTTCCTAGCCGCAGCAGCACACTGAGCAGAAGGTTTCAGCGTATCATCGACGACGACACCCAGATCCCTTTCTTGATCCGTAACTCCTAACGCGGAACCTTGCAAGACGTAGCTATAATTCGGGTTCCTCTTACCCACATGCATCACTTTGCACTTGTCAACATTGAACTTCATCTGCCACTTGCACGCCCATTCTCCCAGTCTCGCAAGGTCCTCCTGTAATCGTTCACATTCCTCCTGCGACTTGACGACCCTGAATAATTTTGTGTCATCGGCGAATTTAATTACCTCACTAGTTATTCCCATCTCTAGGTCATTTATAAATACATTAAAAAGCAACGGACCCAGCACAGACCCCTGCGGGACCCCACTAACTACCCTCCTCCACTGAGAATACTGGCCACGCAATCCTACTCTCTGCTTCCTATCTTTCAACCAGTTCTTAATCCATAATAATACCCTACCTCCGATTCCATGACTCTGCAATTTCTTCAGGAGTCTTTCGTGCGGCACTTTGTCAAACGCCTTCTGAAAATCCAGATATACAATATCAACCGGCTTCCCATTGTCCACATGTTTGCTTACCCCCTCAAAAAAATGCATTAGATTGGTGAGGCAAGACTTCCCTTCACTAAATCCGTGCTGACTTTGTCTCATCAGTCCATGTTTTTGTATATGCTCTGCAATTTTATTCTTAATAATAGCCTCCACCATCTTGCCCGGCACCGACGTCAGACTCACCGGTCTATAATTTCCCGGATCTCCTCTGGAACCCTTCTTAAAAATCGGAGTAACATTGGCTACCCTCCAGTCTTCCGGTACTACACTCGATTTTAGGGACAGATTGCATATTTCTAACAGTAGCTCCGCAAGTTCATTTTTTAGTTCTATTAATACTCTGGGATGAATACCATCAGGTCCCGGTGATTTACTACTCTTCAGCTTGCTGAACTGACCCATTACATCCTCCAAGGTTACAGAGAATTTGTTTAGTTTCTCCGACTCCCCCACTTCAAATATTCTTTCCGGCACCGGTGTCCCCCCCAAATCCTCCTCGGTGAAGACCGAAGCAAAGAATTCATTTAATTTCTCCGCTACGGCTTTGTCCTCCTTGATCGCCCCTTTAACACCTTGATTTTGGCTCAATGGGATGTCCCAGAAACGAGCCTGAAAGTGGCTAGGGCTATGTCCCGCCTCTATCCTCTGCCTGAAGGTGAACGGGAGGCCTTTCTTTGGCCTACCGTGGATTCTTTAATCACTGCGGTGACTAAGAAAACGGCGTTGCCGGTGGAAGGTGGCACGGCCCTAAAGGACGCCCAAGACAGAAGATTGGAGGCGGCTTTAAGGTCGTCCTTCGAGGCGGCTGCGTTAAGTTTGCAGTCCTCAGTTTGCGGCTCCTATGTGGCCAGGGCGTGCCTGACAATTGTGCAGCGGGCTTCCCCCTTGGATCCTTCCTTGAGGGCTGATTGGCCGGCCCTGGAATCGGGCTTGGCCTATTTGGCAGACTTGCTGTATGATGTCTTGAGAGCCTCGGCTAAAGGTATGGCTCAGACAGTCTCTGCACGGCGTTGGCTTTGGCTGAAGCATTGGTCTGCTGACCACGCCTAAGTCTCACCTGGCTAAGTTGCCTTTTAAAGGCAAGCTGCTCTTTGGGGTCGAGCTGGACAAAATTGTGACCGATCTCGGCACGTCTAAGGGCAAGAGGTTACCAGAAGTCAGGGCTCAGGCCAGTGGGGCCCGCCCAGGTTCCTCCAAAGGACGGTTTCAGGAAGCCCGTCAGTATCGCACGGGCAAATCGGGCTCCTCTGCCCTCTCTTCCTTCAAGAGGAACTTCTCCCCCAAGCAGCATTCCTTTCGCAGAGACCGCCGTCCCGGAGGTGCGTCCTCCGGTCCTCCCCCAGGGTCTCGTACCCAATGACTGTGCCCTGGCCCATGGCCCAGAGCAGATTGGAGGACGCCTGTCCTCGTTTCTGGGTGAGTGGGCCAGGGTAACTTCAGATGCTTGGGTGCTGGAAGTCATCAGAGACGGCTACAAGCTAGAGTTCTGCCAACCCTTAAGAGAAGGGTTTGTGCTCTCTCCCTGCAAGTCTCCGGTCAAAGCTGTGGCAGTGCAGCAGACTTTGGACAATCTGATCCGCCTGGGTGCGGTCGTTCCGGTGCCAGAAGATCAGCTTGGCAAGGGACGTTACTCCATTTACTTTGTGGTACCAAAGAAAGGAGGTTCGGTACGGCCTATTCTCGACCTCAAAGGGGTCAATCGGGCCTTGAAAGTTTGGCACTTCCGAATGGAGACTCTCCGCTCTGTTATAGCGGCAGTGAAGGCAGGGGAGTTCCTGGCATCCTTAGACATCAAGGAAGCTTACTTGCATATTCCCATCTGGCCTCCTCATCAACGCTTTCTGCGTTTTGCAGTCCTGGGCCGACACTTCCAGTTCAGAGCCCTCCCGTTTGGGTTGGCTACTGCTCCGCGGACCTTCTCCAAAGTAATGGTGGTCATCGCGGCCTTCCTACGAAAGGAAGGAGTACAAGTCCATCCTTATCTGGACGACTGGTTGATCCGAGCCCCCTCTTATGCAGAGTGCGGCAAAGCTGTAGACCGGGTGATTGCTCTTTTGAGCTCCCTGGGGTGGATCATCAACTGGGAGAAAAGCCAGCAGCGCCCGACTCAGTCCCTGGAGTATCTGGGAGTTCGTTTCGACACCCAAGTGGGCAGAGTGTTTCTGCCAGACAATCGGATTGTCAAGCTTCAGGCTCAGGTGGACCAGTTCCTAGTAGCCTCTCCTCTTCGGGCTTGGGACTATGTGCAGCTGTTGGGCTCTATGACGGCCACGATGGAAGTAGTGCCCTGGGCCAGGGCTCATATGAGACCACTACAACACACTCTGCTGCAGCGCTGGACTCCGGTGTCGGAGGATTATGCTGTGCGCCTTCCCTTGGACCCAGCAGTGCGCAAGGCGCTGAGCTGGTGGCTGAGGACAGACAAGTTGTCCGAAGGAATGCCTCTTTTGACCCCGGAATGGGTTGTCGTCACGACGGACGCCTCTTTAACGGGCTGGGGAGCCCACTGCTTGGGAAGGACAGCGCAGGGGCTCTGGTCTCCTGCAGAGGCAAAGTGGTCTATCAACCTCCTGGAACTCAGAGCCATTCGGTTGGCGCTTTTGGAGTTTCTCCCGGTACTGGCGTTGAAGCCAGTATGGGTCCTGTCGGACAATGCCACGGCTGTGGCCTATGTCAATCGCCAGGGAGGTACCAAGAGCGCCCCTCTAGCCAAGGAGGCCATGAATCTATGCCAGTGGGCGGAAGCGAACCTGGAACAGCTGTCGGCGGCTCACATTGCGGGAGTCATGAATGTCAAGGCGGACTTTCTCAGTCGCCATACCTTGGATCCCGGAGAGTGGCAGTTATCGGCTCAGGCGTTCTTGGACATCACGAAGCGCTGGGGCCAGCCAAGCCTAGATCTGATGGCGTCATCGGCCAATTGCCAAGTGCCGTGCTTTTTCAGCAGAGGACGGGACCCTCGATCTCTGGGAGTAGATGCTCTTCTCCAACAGTGGCCGACACAGGAGCTTCTCTGTGTTCCCGTACTGGCCCATGTTGGGCAGGGTGCTAGACCGGGTGGCAAAGCATCCGGGCCGGATAATCCTGGTGGGTCCGGACTGGCCCAGACGTCCCTGGTATGCGGACTTTGATCAGGCTCTCAGTGGACGGCCCTCTGCGGCTGCCAGCGGAGCAGGGCCTGTTGCATCAGGGTCCCTTGGTGATGGAGGATCCCTCCCCCTTTGGTCTTACGGCCTGGCTATTGAGCGGCAGCGTCTGAGGAAGAAGGGCTTCTCAGACAAGGTCATCGCCACTATGCTGAGAGCGAGGAAGCACTCTACTTCTACTGCTTACGCCAGGGTTTGGCGTACCTTTGCATCGTGGTGTGAGGCAGGCTCTCTTTCTCCCTTCACTGCTCCAATTTCTTCAGTGTTGGCGTTCCTGCAAGAGGGTCTGGAGAAAGGCCTGTCGCTCAGTTCCCTTAAAGTCCAGGTAGTGGCTCTGGCTTGCTTCAGGGGTCGCCTGAAGGGTGCTTCCCTGGCCTCGCAGCCAGATGTGGTGCGCTTTCTCAAAGGAATTAATCACCTACGCCCTCCTCTGCGCTCGGTGGTGCCTGCGTGGAATCTCAATCAGACCCTTGCTGAATTCTTTCACAACAAGGTTCAAAAGATAAACCTTGCTTTCTCTACCTCCACTAGTCCGTTCCCCTCTCTCTCCTTCCCCTCATTCCCTTTCCTCCTTTCCTGAAGTTACTATTGAGGAAACTACACTTCTCCTTTCTTCCTCAAAATGTACCACCTGTTCCTCTGATCCCATTCCCACCCACCTTCTTAATGCCATCTCTTCTACTCTTATTCCTTTTATCTGTCACATTCACTTTCCACTGCGACTGTCCCTGCTGCCTTTAAACATGCTGTGGTCACACCTCTCCTTAAGAAGCCTTCACTTGACCCTACTTGTCCCTCTAATTACCGACCCATCTCCCTCCTTCCTTTTCTCTCCAAATTACTTGAGCGTGCTGTTCACCGCCGCTGCCTTGATTTTCTCTCCTCACATGCTATTCTTGACCCATTACAATCTGGTTTTCGCCCTCTCCACTCAACCGAAACTGCGCTTACTAAAGTCTCCAATGACCTATTACTGGCTAAATCCAGAGGTCAATATTCCATCCTCATTCTTCTTGATCTTTCCGCTGCTTTTGACACTGTCGATCACAGCATACTTCTCGATACCCTGTCCTCACTTGGATTCCAGGGCTCTGTCCTTTCCTGGTTCTCTTCCTACCTCTCCCTCCGCACCTTTAGTGTTCACTCTGGTGGATCCTCTTCTGCTTCTATCCCTCTGCCTGTCGGCGTACCTCAGGGTTCTGTTCTTGGTCCCCTCCTCTTTTCTATCTACACTTCTTCCCTTGGTTCATTAATCTCATCCCATGGCTTTTCCTACCATCTCTATGCTGATGACTCCCAAATCTACCTTTCTACCCCTGATATCTCACCTTGCATCCAAACCAAAGTTTCAGCGTGCTTGTCTGACATTGCTGCCTGGATGTCTCAACGCCACCTGAAATTAAATATGACCAAAACCGAGCTTCTCATTTTCCCCCCCAAACCCACCTCCCCGCTCCCCCCGTTTTCTATTTCTGTTGATGGCTCTCTCATTCTCCCTGTCTCCTCAGCTCGAAACCTTGGGGTCATCTTTGACTCTTCTCTCTCCTTCTCTGCTCATATCCAGCAGACCGCCAAGACCTGTCGTTTCTTTCTTTACAACATCCGTAAAATCCGCCCCTTTCTTTCCGAGCACTCTACCAAAACGCTCATCCATACCCTTGTCACCTCTCGTTTAGACTACTGCAATCTGCTTCTTGCTGGCCTCCCACTTAGTCACCTCTCCCCTCTCCAGTCGGTTCAAAACTCTGCTGCCCGTCTCATCTTCCGCCAGGGTCGCTTTACTCATACTACCCCTCTCCTCAAGACCCTTCACTGGCTCCCTATCCGTTTTCGCATCCTGTTCAAACTTCTTCTACTAACCTATAAATGTATTCACTCTGCTGCTCCCCAGTATCTCTCCACACTTGTCCTTCCCTACACCCCTTCCCGTGCACTCCGCTCCATGGATAAATCCTTCTTGTCTGTTCCCTTCTCCACTACTGCCAACTCCAGACTTCGCGCCTTCTGTCTCGCTGCACCCTATGCCTGGAATAAACTTCCTGAGCCCCTACGTCTTGCCCCATCCTTGGCCACCTTTAAATCTAGACTGAAAGCCCACCTCTTTAACATTGCCTTTGACTCGTAACCACTTGTAACCACTCGCCTCCACCTACCCTCCTCTCTTCCTTCCCGTTCACATTAATTGATTTGCTTACTTTATTTATTTTTTGTCTATTAGATTGTAAGCTCTTTGAGCAGGGACTGTCTTTCTTCTATGTTTGTGCAGCGCTGCGTATGCCTTGTAGCGCTATAGAAATGCTAAATAGTAGTAGTAGTAGTGGTGCTAAGAGCCTTGCAGAAGCCGCCTTTTGAACCCTTGTCGAGGGCATCTCTGAAAGACCTGATGTTGAAAGCAGTCTTTTTGGTGGCTATCACTTCAGCCAGACGAGTTTCCGAGCTCCAGGCGCTATCATGTCGGGAACCCTTCCTGCAGTTCACTGAGGCAGGAGTGTCTATTTGCACGGTGCCTTCCTTCCTGCCCAAGATTGTTTCTCGCTTCCATGTGAATCAGCAGCTCTGCCTACCCTCCTTTCGTAGGGAGGACTATCCAGAGGAGTACTCTGCTCTCAAATATCTAGATGTGAGACGAGCCATCATCAGATACTTGGAAGTGACCAATGATTTCTGGAAGTCGGATCATCTGTTTGTGCTGTTCGCAGGTCCTCGTAAGGGTCTGCAGGCATCCAAGCCTACAGTGGCACGATGGGTCAAGGAAACCATTGCAGCGGCTTATGTGGCCGCGGGGAAGATGCCGCCTATCCAGCTGAAGGCTCACTCCACTAGAGCACAGGCGGCCTCGATGGCAGAGGCCGGGTCCGTCTCCTTGGAAGAGAATTGCAAGACGGCAACTTGGGCATCGGCTCATACCTTCTCCAGACATTACCGCTTGACTGTGACTGCTCGGGCGGAGGCCCGGTTTGGAGCCGCAGTGTTGCGGTCAGGGATTTCTATGTCCCGCCCTGGGTGAGTACTGCTTCGGTACATCCCACCAGTCTATGGATTGATCAGCATGATGATATGGAAGGTAAAATTATGTATCATACCTGAGAATTTTCTTTCCATTAATCATAGCTGATCAATCCATAGCCCCTCCCAGATATCTGTACTGTTTATATTCTGGTTGCATTTCAGGTTCAAGTTTAGTCTTCAGTTCCTGTTCAGGAGGACTTCGTGTTCAAGTTTTTTCAATTGGATTCTTCAGGAGTTGAGACGAGTTTGTGTTACAGTGAGCTGCTGCATTTCCTGTCCCCTCCGTTTTACAGGGCTGGATTGAGACCTAAATTCTGCCAGCGCTCCCTCCCGCTTCGTGCGGCTGTAGGGCAGCTTTGTACCCCTCTCGCTTCGGCGGTGTTGGGGTCAGTCAGCTCCTCCCGCGGTTGCGGTTGCAGGATAAGCCAGATCCCCCCGCATCGGCAGGTGTGGTGTCCCTCCCCCGCTCCACGGGGATGAGCTAGACGGATTCCCCTCCCCCACTTGTGTGGGGATGAGCTGGGTTAATTCCCCTCCCCCGTTTCGGCGGTGGTGAGCTGGGCAGAGTGTCCCTTTGTGGGTGTAATTCTCTAAGTGCTGAGTCCTGCGGATGGAGCTTTGATATCGACATACTGAGGAGTTTCCGGCAGCACATGACCACATATAGGGAGGCAAAAGGATTGCTCTCTATCTCCACCTGCTGGTAGATGGAAACAACCCACCAGTCTATGGATTGATCAGCTATGATTAATGGAAAGAAAATTATCAGGTATGATACATAATTTTACCTTCCTTACCTTTTCAGCTACTACTTTTGAGAACCAAAGCAGCCGTCTTTTCCTTTCCTTTCCTTTTCTTTACTTTCCTTTCAAAAAGGTTTGTTGCCTTTACAATGGTTCCTTCAGTGTTTCCCACTGCTTTCCTACTTCTTACAGATGTTCCCATCCAGATTATCCTTGAGATAATCAGAACAAAGTTTTTTTTTGAAGTCTAGAACCTTCACTTTTCCATGAACCCTCTCCACACCTGTCTTAATTTTAAACCACAAGCAAAAAAGAGTGTGGAAACAAAAAGATGAGGAAGCCAAATTTGAGTGATGGTAAAAAATACTATTTATTTCCAATGTGCTGTAGGCGTACAATCAAAGGACTCGACATGGCCATGTTTTGGCAGTTGTGCCTTTGTCAGAACACTATGAGGTTCATTTTCAAAAGAGAAAAAGTGGCATAAATCTGCATTTGGATGGTTTTCTTATAAAAACATCCAAAGTGGTATTTTCAAAACCAATTTTTTAGATGTTTAAATCCATTAGAAGTGCATTCAAATCACAAGGGTGCGTGTCAGGGGTGTGTTAAAGGCGGGATCTGGTTGTTCCTAATGTTTGGACATTTT
Source organism: Microcaecilia unicolor (assembly GCF_901765095.1). Taxonomy (NCBI): domain Eukaryota; kingdom Metazoa; phylum Chordata; class Amphibia; order Gymnophiona; family Siphonopidae; genus Microcaecilia; species Microcaecilia unicolor. The sequence goes on along the minus strand of NC_044031.1, from coordinate 649,414,133 downwards.
TTCTGCCATAATGAAACAAAACAAAAACATCTAGGGCTATAAGTTGGACGTTTTGGTCTAGACTTGTTTTATTAACGAATAAGCCACAAAACATTGCCCAAAATGACTAGATGACCACTGGAGAGAATCAGGAATTACCTCTCCTTACTCTCCTAGTGCTCATTAATCCCCTCCCACCTGCCAAAAATGTGATTAAAAATACTCCTTGCCAGCCTCAGATGTTATACTCGGGTCCATTAGAGCAGCATGCAGGCCCCTGGAGTAGTCTAGTAGTGGATGCACTGCACTGCAGACAGGTGGACCCAGGCCCATCCCAGGCCCATACCTCCCCCTATCTGTTATACTTATGGTGGAAACTGTGAGCCCTCCAAAACTCACCAGAAACCACTGTACCCACATATAGGTGCTAACTTCACCCACAAGGGCTATTGTGGTGTACAGTTGAAGGTACTGGGTTTTGTGGGTGCAACAGACAAGGGAGCAATGGTGAGATGTGTGCCTGGCAGCATTTATTTGACGTCCACTGCAGTGACCCCTTGCTCTCCTGGGATGTCTGTGTGGCCAGTCTAGTAAAAATGCTAGCTCCCCTTACATCCCAATGGCTTGATTTTTGGGGGGATTTTTCACTTGGACATTTTTTTTTAATGAAAGTGTACCAAAAAGATAAAAGCACAGAGCACAAAAACAAACATGTAGCAAATAGCCATTAAAAACAAAACAACAAGAAGACGTTTTTCTGTTTTGAGAATGGCTATATTTCTTACTTGAATTTTGGACATTTTTGGCAAAACATCCAAAGTTGGACTTAGACGCCTTATTGAAAATGCTTCTCTATATGTAGCAGTCACAAAGTTGACAAATGTAAATCACATCAAGCTGAACTTAACAAAGCAAACACAGGCGAACAAACTGACTGTGTTTGCTGTGGGTTGATGTGATTTACATTTGTCAACTGCACATTGGAAATAAATAGGATTTTTACCGTCACTCAGCTTTGGTTTCTTCACCGTTTTTTGCAAGTGTTTATGTATTCATGAGGACTGGAGTTTCTCCTTTTGCTTTTTAAAAAAATATTAATCCACACCATCTGGGGATCACTAGACGCCAGATGATCATCCACTATAACATCAGAAACACGTTCCCCATTTGTAAGCACTAATTCCAATATGCCCCATCCCATGTGGGTTCCATTATCAACTTCTGGAACATTCTCCCTGTAGAGAATCCAGGATCTCCCTTCTTATAGAATACCCCTTAGTAGGGATACCCCAATCAATATTTGAAATATTAAAATCCCTTGTAGCAGTAATTCCTCTTTCACAGCTAGATTTTGCCTAATGGTTAGTGCAGTGGGGTGAGAACCTGGGGAACGGGGTGTGATTCCCACTGCAGCTCCTTGTGACCCTGGGCATGTCACTTATTTGTCCCAGGTTCAAGCTTAGATTGTGAGGCCACTAGGGACAGAAAAAAGTACCTGCATATAAATATATGTAAACCACTTTGGTTGTACCCACAGAAAGGCAGTATATCAAATCCATGACCCTTTACTTCTGTCTGTGAAGGAGACCTGTATATCACACTAATATAATTACATTTTCTATTCCCTCTTTCAGGGTTGATCCACAGTTACTCTTCCGTACTCTGTGGGTCCTGCAATTGTGTGGCTTTAATATTATCTTTAACATATAAGGCCACCCCCTCCCTTTTCTCCTACCCTGTCTTTCCTGAACAATGATAATACAGTTTAACTTTATCTTTATTTAAAACCTGATATACCACACACCTTTTCAGATCTGAGCGGTTTACAAACAAATTCAAATATTCAATTAAAACAAAATTAAAAGAAAGAAAGGAACTCCATTATTACAGGAAAGACCTGACGCATGTACACCAAAGAATCGTTCATTCTTTCATACTCATTCATAACCACTGCTATCATAGGGGGTCTTTTACTAAAGCTTAGCTCGAGTTACTGCAGCTGGGCCCATAAGAATAAAATGGGCCCTGCTGCAGATAACTTGAGCTAAGCTTTAGTAAAAGACCACCATGATATGGTTTACTCCATGCAAGCTAGAACTCCCTGTCTCCTAGGACTACAAACCGAAAGCCAACTTAAGAACACACTTTATTAATAAAACTTTAAATGTCTTATAAACAGGTTCAGCCCAGATCTCCTTGGGCAGACTAGTCCAAAGGACTAGTTCTCTGTGAACCTTGTTTCTGTGATCGCCACTAAATCCAAATCAGCCTCTTCCATACAGTCTGTACATCCAGAACCTTATTTCCCGTACTATGGGCAGTAGTATGTACTGCTTTATAGACGTTGCCCCTTTTTCCCATTTGTGTAGAGGTATTTAATTCTTCACTTACCTAAGGGCTTATACTACCTGGGGGTTTGATCACCGAGTCCCAACAATTCTAGTTTAAAGCCCTCTTCAGTAGGTTAGCCTTTACCCTCGACAGGGAGGATTGACGAGAACTCCATCTGTGCACCTGTCTGCTTATTTCAGAATACCTGATGGTAAATGCCTCACCAGCCAGAAGTACTAAACCTGTTTTCTATAAGCAGGAAATAAGAAAATTTTTTTAGTACAGTACTTATTACTACTACTACTACTAATCATTTCTATAGCGCTACTAGACGTACGCAGCGCTGTACACTTGAACATGAAGAGACAGTCCCTGCTCGACAGAGCTTACAATCTAATTAGGATAGACAAACAGGACAAACGAGATAAGAGAATATTAAAGTGAGGATGATAAAATAACTTATTACTCTGCAGATCTTTATATTTGGATTTTTAGATCAGGCTACACACTTTTCAAATCCAAACTCCAAAGCTAGTTGCGTACAGCTACAGTAGATCCCAGAGGGCTTTCAGTCTCTCTCATGGAGGCAATGGAGGAGTAACCGTAGTGGGTTCATTTTGCAATAGTAATCATAATGTAATCAGATTTGGCACAGCTACAGTAACATTTAATTTTAAATAGGGAGACTGAGATAAAATGTGAAAGCTAGTTAAGGCACTAAAAAGAGCAGTTGCAAGCATTTAAAGGTCTGCCTGTAACATTATGAAATTTCAGATAAGATGTAGTTCACCAATTAAATCTGAAAAAAAGTGTGTTTGCCAGCATGACTACATGGTACAATGAAAGAGGCTTTTAAAGATAAAAAGCAGGCTCTAATGAGAAAAATAGAAAAGCACTGGTAAATCAAATGTAACATATTAATAAGGCAGGTCAAGAAAGAATTTGAGAAGAGACTTGCCAGTGAGGCAAAAACTTTTCAAGAATATCAAAAACTAGGCACCTGCAAGGAAGTTAATTGGGCCATTAGATAACTAGTGAATTAAAGTAGCCCTCAGGGTGGATAAGGCTATAGCAGAAAATTTGAAATGCATCAGTCTTCATTGCTGAGGATGTTGAGGAGATGCCCATACCAGAACCATTCAGTGTAAGTGGGATTCAGAAGGACTGAAACAAATCAATGTGAATGTGAAGAAGAGCTAGAGCAAATTTTCTGTTATTCCCTATGACAATCACAGGGACCAGATGGTATTCACCTCAGAGCTCTAAAGGAACTCGAATATGAAATTACATACCTACTACTGGTACTCACCTGCTGTACAACTCTGCCACTGTACTCAAGGCCTAGGAAATTTCCAGTGTAATTAATAAGTTAAACAATACCAGTCCCAGTACTGATCCCTAAGCCACTCCACTGTTTCTTTCTTTCCATCAGGAAAACTAACCAGTTGCAGTCCAGAACAGGGCATTGTCTCCTGTCCATATTTCAAGTTCCCATGGATTCACTCATGAAGCTTTGTATCAAGCGGTTCACCCTTATCCGCATGCTTATTTAACACCTTCAAACAGATTAATAAGACAACTTCCCTAATTTATTGTTATCCATATAAGCAGTAATTCTGTCCTTTACGATAATTCCCACTATTCTATCCAGCACTGACGTCGGGCTCACTGGTCTGTAGTTACCTGGATCACTTCTGGCCCTTTCTTTCCAACACAATGGAAATGGGAAAGAATTATACAAAAAGGGGCTGAGAATGTCTGTCCATCTGTTAGCAAAATGACTGTACAAATGTTTAACAGAATGGAATGAAACTTGGTGTGTGTATATATGTGGGTGTGTGTGTGGGGAATCGGTAAAAACAGCCCTCCCGATCAATATTCAGCTGGTGGTGGTGAGTGGTTTTTTTTTTTTTTTTTTAAAACATTCACTGCCACTAGCCTAATTAGACCTAGATATGCAATGTTGGACCATGTCCGAGTACCAGAGTTAAATATCCAGGTCAGCAGTGATACCTGGAAGTTATGCAGGTATAATCGATATTCAGTGCCAAACATGCCCAGCTCAACTGGGCAAAATTAGGACTGCTATGTGGGCAGCATCATTGAATACTGCTGATGCCTGCAAAACTTCAGGATTGCCCTGGCACTGCCTGGATGGTGTTGCAGCAGGCAGAGGAGATTATCAGCGGCGTTGTCTGGTTAAGTGGAAAATGGAGCAAAGAGGGAGATGATCAGAGTTGCAAATGGCACAAAAATATTCAAAACAAACTGAAGTGCAGAAGGACATTTTGGAGTCTGCCAAATAAGGCAATGATTCTCTTATTTGGAATATTGACCCCCACCTGGTACATCCCAATGCACTGTGCGCGAGGCACTGCCGTTTTCCAAGATGTCATGGAGGCAGGAGGTGGACTGGGGCGAGTTTGGGAGTTCACCTGGACCCCTCAGGGTATTTTTGTGAGGTCTTGAAAAGGGGAGAGTAGAAAGTGCAAGAGCACCCACTTAGGCCACCAGGGATATCTTCAGGGTGAGGGTTGGGGGTCTAAGGTGCTATTAGACTAATAGGAAATTTTTTGGTGTTGTATGATTGGTGTGTCAGAGGCCACTTGGGCCACCAGGGATTTTGTTTTTGTGGGGGAAGGGGTTTCAGGGGTCAACCTGGACCACTGGGTTCTTGGGTCATCTGAGGTGACGTGCAGGAATTCACCTCAGATGACCCCTTGTTTTTTCCACATTTCATTTTTACTCTAGTCCTCAGTTGGTGTAAAGGTTCAGCATTAAAGGAAAAGAAAAACTGTGTTAGGTTTCAGTGCAGTTTTTTTTTACATCAGGAATGATTGCCTATACAGCTGTTTGCATGTGATTTGCATGCCCACTGTGCTATCCTTCAGTACAGATTTTCCTGTGCTACAACTCTTTCTGCATTGGGAGTAAGATGCAGAAAAATCTTGTATAAATCACTGTAATTGTCTGCTTATGGGACTGCCAAATTATCAAATACGTAGATTGCAAATAGTACAAAACACTGCCATTAAGTTACTTTATGGATGCAAGAAATATGACCACATGATCCCTCTTTTCTTGTCTGAACATTGGCTTCCTGTGGCCTACCAGATTCCTTACAAAATCATCTGCTCTCTCATCAAATCCAATCTGCTGGGCTTGCTTCCTTTTATCAAACTTATACCTTATTCCCCCAAGAAATCTCTTCGCTTGTCCACACAACGTCGTTAGGTTATTCCCAACTTTCTTTAAATTCATTTGGATACCATGAGGACTTCTTGCCTTGGTTGCTCCTACCCTTCGGAATAATCTTCCTTCCTTTCTTTCTTAGACTTGAACGTTCAAAGCTCTACCGAAGTCATTTTATTTTTCTATTGCTTTTAAGATCTTGGAGAGTTTTGGATGGGTAACAGATTCTACTTGTTGTGTCTCTGCAGTACTGAGAGTTTAGAAACCTCCCTCTTGTTTCTTCCTTTCCTAAGACAATATTTAAATTTCCCACTCCCTCGGTGGCATATTTATATTAGGTGCATCAGTGGTGTATGCACCCCCTGTCAGACCTAGCCCCCTGCACCCACCTTAATATCCTCTCTGCTGCAGTTGTCATCCGGGTAGCAGCAGTGGCAGTCGTAGGCTAGAGAATCACACAGGGACAGGGACCCGCGGTAACTGCAGGAATGGGGACGGGGACAGAGCCCACAGGGATAGGGTGGAGACAGATCATGCGGGGGCGGGGTCCCTGTGTCATTTTCTACTTTGAAGCCCATTAAGTCAACTGGACTGTTGTTTGATTGATTGATGCAGACGACAATATTTTTTCTATTTGTAATTTAAACACAACAGTTGCACAGCATATTGTTCCTTTTTTTTACTTTAATAAAAATATTTAAATATAAAATCATAAGTGTTCAAGGCTTCTGCAGATGAGAACAGAGCCAACGGGGATGGGGCGGGGACGGGGTGGGGACGGAGACAGAACTGACGGGGACAAATTTTATCCCCCTGTCATTCTGTATCATAGGCAGCCTGCACTGGGACTGCCTCCTTGAACCATCGTGCCCTTCACAAAACAGGAAACTGCGTTAGAAGGGGCGGGACAGTTCAGGGAAGAAGTCCTGGTGCAGGCTGCAGGCAGCTTATGACTGCCACAGAGAAGATTTTAAGATGTGTGTGCGTGTGGTGGTGGTGGTGGGGGGATGTACTCCCTGGAAAAAAATATTCCTGCCTACGCTACCTCACTCCCTCTCCCCATTGCATATGTCCGTATTGTACTGGCTTGTTGTGTTAGTAAGTCCATCCACACATTTTATCCCTGTAAACTGTTTAGATTACCTTGGATATACAGGCAGTTTATCAAATAAATTGAACTTGAGCTACTGCATCGACCTCTGGGTGGGGTGGATTGGATAAATATGGAACAGCTGTTCACCCTTTCAAACAGGGTATATTCCAGGAAATTAATGTGTAGCACATTTACAATAGGAAAGGAGTATTTTTTTTTTCATTCATCACACAATTAAGTTGTGGAATTTGTTGCTGGAAGATGTGGTCAAGGCAGTTCACACATCTGGTTTTTAAATTGGTTAAGCCAATTTCCTAAAGAAAAAGTTCATGAGGCCGATATTCAGACCGCGGGAGTTAGACCACCTAACTCCAGCGGTTTGTGCTGAGCCTGGATATTCAATGTTGGGCTGTTTCCGGTGATCGGCATTACATATGTGGTTTATTTTTGGTCGGCTTAAAGATAACTGGCTAAGTCAGACTTATCCGGTTGTCTTTAATCCAGCCAAAGATATCCCACATTTTCAGGTGACCAAATATGGCCGCTAAACTGACTTTAAAATTAGGCGGATAGTCGGTTATATCGGGTGATATAACTGGCTATCTGCTAGCCGCTAACCGGGGGTATTCAGCGGAGAATAGGTGGTTATCCCCTCGCTGAATACCAGCAGATAGCCAGTTAAGCACTATTTAACTGGTCAGCAGCCGTTCTGGCTGGTTAAATAGAGCTGAATATTGGGGGGGGACATAATCCATTTCTCTCTAAGCTAAGTGGAAGTCCTCCACCTAAAGTCCTGCCAGATTCACAATCACATTTTCAATAGTGAGGGAAAGGCATAAGGCAAGATCTGCAGTGTTGCCAGGTGGAAAATTTTTTTCCCACCCAATCCAACGCAAAAACAGCCCAAAACCCGCCCAAACTCAAACCCCACCCCTGACACCCCCACCCCCGCGTCATCACCCCCGCCGTCATCACCCCCGTCACCGGCCCCGCCTCCCCCGTCACCGGCCCCGCCTCCCCCGTCATCGGCCCCGCCCAAAACGTCACTAACCCCGCCCCCCGCGGCCGAAAAAAACACCCGAAAAACCGCGGAAAAGAAAAAAAAGAAGCCCAAAAAACCGCGACCCGCCGTGGGCAAAAATTTCCCGTGGCAGGTCGCGGAAAACCGCCCACCTGGCAACACTGAAGATCTGGTGGACTCCAGGCAACCTGCCTGTTCCTAGTGAGTGAAAACACAATATTGAAGCACTTCCCCCTACTGGCAGCAATCCAGTTGGAGGACTCCCACTCTGCTTAGAGGGAACAGTGTTAGGTAGTCTTGGGAAAGTCACTGCTCATCTCTGGGTTTGAGGAAGGGACATACTCTCTGGGATCCTGCTGGGTACTTATGACCGGGATTGACCACTATTGAAGATGAGATGTTGGACTCACTAAAACTTTAGTCTGCCTTGAAACATGTTTAAAATCAACAAGGCTTGATTAGAAGAGCCAGGATTTTAAGATTTTAAAAAAGTACCTGGAAAGACATGGCCTGATTATTAAAAGCGATTTAAATGGCCTGGAGAGGCTCCAAGCTATTTAAATCACTTGTCTGGGGCTAACCGCGAATATTCAGCGGCACTTAGAGCCAGTTAGTGCCACTGAAATACCCACAGTTAGTGCCTGAGCTGAAACCAGCTAACTTGTGGGCATTCTAGGAGGAAGAGTTGGAACTTATGCAGTTAAGGGCTAAATATTGCAACTTAACTACATAAGTTTAGCCGGCAACATAGAACTGGATATTCAGCACCGGTGCCCAGACATAACCTGGCATTGAATATCTGGGAACATAGCCGGCAGCGCAGGGGCATAGCTAGGTGGGGGCATGGGCCCCCGCAGATTTAGCCCTGGCCCCCCTCTACTTTCAACCCCCCGCTGCTGACCCTCCCTCGCCACTTTCGATCCCCTCCCGCCGCCGCCGACCCTCCTTTGCTGCCGCTGCCACCAGGTACCTTTGCTGGCGGGGGTCCCCAACCCCCGCCAGCTGAAGTCCTCTTCAGTGCCGGTCTCCGGCGTGTTCACTGATCTGTTTCTGTGAGTCTTGACTCCTGATGTCCTGCACGGACGTGCAGGACGTCAGGAGTCAAGACTCACAGAAACAGATCAGCGAACGCGCCGGAGACCAGCGCTGAATGGGGTTGGGGACCCCCGCCAGCAAAGGTACCTGGCGGCAGTGGTGGTGGGGGAGGAGCGGCGGCGGAGGTGGTTGAAAGTGGCGGGGGAGGGGTCGGTGGCACAGGGGGACTAAAATGTGCCCCCTCAACTCAGGCTCTGGACCCCCCTCCCACCGAGGTCTGGCTACGCCCCTGCGGCAGCGGGTATAAAAATCTTGACTGCCTCAGCTGAATATTGGCTAGACAATTTTGAGATGGGACTTGAAAGCAGCCAGAGAGGAGAGTACGACGCATCTGCTCAGGAAGGCTGCTGCAGCATGGAAAGAGTCGAGGTTGGATCTGGTGATGGAGGGAAAGGGAATGGTTTTTCTGTGGGGTTTGCAACTACATTCAAAGCGGTTTACATAGTTTATACAGGTACTTATTTGTAACTGGGACAGTGGAGGGTTAAGTGACTTGTTCAGAGTCCCAAGGAGCTGCCGTGGGAATCGAACCCAGTTCCCCAGGATCAAGGTCCACTGCACTAACCACTAGGCTACTTCTCCACTCCAGGTGCAGATAATTGCACCTCGTCCAGGAGCAGAGGTTGTGAAGGGTGAGGTAGAGGGAGAGAAGAGGTATTGAAGAGTCACAGAGGGAGAACGCTATATGCAGAAGTGGGTAGGAGCCAGTGTAGTACCCTGAGAAAGGGGATTACGTCACCCACAGGGTGGCCAGCCATCATCAGTGTATTAATAAATCCTCTGGTTAATGTGCACCAAAAACAGTGCTGTCTGTAAGATCAGGAAAAAAAGTCAGTCGTCTGAAACTGTGATTTTGTGAGTAATTCGAATTCCTGCATCTTGCTTAATCAGATTCATGCACTTTGCCAGCATCGTAGTTGCAGGCCACCATGGCCATCCTTGCAGTGATAATGTGGACAAAGTGTGCAGACTTGTTCCTATTGTGCACTGCGTGTCAGGGTATATATCCTGGTTAGTCTCCCCTTCCTTCTTCTGCGGCCAAAGGAGAATGGAATGCAGGATCCAACAGACATCAGGCAGGTCTGATCTGTGAGTCTGGTGCCTATTGCTCTCTTTGAGAAATGCTGCTGGCTGTGATACTTAGTCTGTTTTCATATAAACAAAGATGCATGCTTGATTAGGGTGGAAAATTTCCAAGGCACCACCAGGTCACCTGGGCTCCTGAAAACTGCTGCTGTTCTGGGTCCAGAAGGAATCACTTTGACTGACTTATGAAAGGCCTACGGCTGGGACTGGGACATGGGTGTAGTTTGGGGGGGGGGGGACAATGCCCCTCCCCCCAAATGAGCTGCCACCCCATTTTTCTGCCTGGCATCCCCCTGAGTGGTGTAGCTGCAGCGGTATTTCTCCCTCCCCCCCCCCCCCCCCGGTCCTTCAATCCCCCAAGCTGCCGGCAGCCTCAACAAGAAAGCAGTTCGCATGCTGCTTTAGACCTGCCCCTAGAAACCTTTCTTTCTCTTTCAACTTCCTGTTCCCACATAGGCAGGAAGCTGTAGGAGAGAGAAGGGCTTCAGGAGCAGGTCTAAAGCAGCATGCATACTGCTTTCTTGTTGAGGCTGCCGGCGACTCGGGGGATTGGAAGACTATGGAGGGGGGGGGGGGGAGAAGCGATACCAGGTGCCATGGGGCTGGAAGGAGAGAAAGAGATTGGAAGACTCCAGTGCTGTGGTGGTGGTGGGGGGGCAATAGGAGAGCGAGAGAGACAGGGTGGGCCCGGGCAGGGAAGGTTAAAAAAAATGATACCACTAGGGGGTGGGGGAGTAAACGAGAGAGATGGAGAAGGAGCAGAAGATGGATGGGACTAGGGGGTGTCGGGGAGGGGGAGGGAGAGAGTGTAGAAGATGAATGTGACTGGGGAGTGTGGGGGGGGGGGGAGAGAGAGGGAGCAGAAGATGGATGGGACCGGAGGAGCTGCCGTTGCTGGAGGTGGGCATGGGAGGAGCATGCTGCTGTGATTAGGGCTACAAGAAGGTTCACTTCCATTGTGGTGGGCTTGGCACAGAAGCCCAAAAACACATGTAAACAGTGGTTTGGATATGTGTGGTGAAGATGATCTTGGTTATTGGCTGCAAGAACTGGGAGGATGACAGAGGTGGAATGGGGGACATGTATCGGGTATCAAAAGTTTAAGGTGGTGGTGGGGCTTCCATGCAGTGATGGTATCAGAGGTGTACTAGAAGATGTTATAGGGAGATAGTATGGGAAGAGGGGGTATAATGGGAGATGCTGTAAGAGGTCCTGGAAGGATGGAGAATAGTGCCCGGTGTGTGTGTGTGTGTGTGGGGGGGGTGATAGGTAAATGGTGCAGGGGCTCTGTGGGGATAGTATTGGACAAGGAGCTTCACAATTTTTCAAGCTGGGGTTGTTCTGGCTTAAAAAGCATCTAATATTAGGGTCAAAATTGTCATCGCACAAAGATGCCCTACTGCCCTGGGCAAGGAGGTGGGGGGAGAAAGTCAGTGGGGCACACTCACTGAAGTGCTGCCAGACCTTATGATGAAAAACTCTGTTGTAGGGTATAGTGTACTGCAGGGGGCATCGAGGGGATTGATGCTGGAGAGGTACTACAGGGGATTGTTTGGGGAGGCTGCTGTGGGAGTGTTCAGGGGATACTGTAGAGGCTAGTGCTATGAGGAATTATAGTGCAGGAGTGCTATGAGGGCTGTTGTGAAGGAAGATAAAAGGGGAAACTTTGGGGGATGGTGAAAGTACAGGGATGGTGGGGGGGGGGGGGGGGGGGGGGGGGGGGGGGGGGGGTCAGTGCAGGATATTCTCCAGGGGGAGGGATGATGTGGGGATGGCACAGAAAGTGCGGCAGGGGGAGAGTGTAAGGGTTGCTGTAGGGATTCCTAGGGGGGGGATAGTACAGGGTTGTTTCAAGGGATAATGTGGCAGACAGTGCAGTCCCCTGCTCTGTCTTGGAAAATATAACAGTGTGACAATGGCCGTGAAGTTATTTGGAGAGTTTCTGCTGCTAATCCACCAGTTAACTGAGCCGTTTATCAATAAGGTCTCCCAGACTTTCACAACTGTTATCACTGACTTGCCTTTTCCTGTTTTGTTTGTGTGAAATGAAATTTTAGCCTGCCAATTTTAGCATGGCACCACAGTGCCCCAACCCTCTCTCTCTCTCGCTCTCTCTCTCTCTCATGTGCTCCCTTGATCCCTCTTTTTCTTCATTTCTTTCCATGTCCCTCATGTTGTCTATCCCTCCCCTGTTCTTTCCACTTCACACAGTCTCTGTCACTCTCATTCTCTCTCTCTCTCTCTAGTGTGCATACTGTCTCGCAGAGTTTCCTCTTCACTTTTTCATCTTGTGCAGAACTTCCTTCCGAGCAAGGTGGGACCCCAAGATCTTTCCACTTTCTGTTCCTCCTAGCAACAAGGGCACAAAACCTCCTTCAAAGGACCCCAGCCCTGCCCATTGCTCGATACATTTTATTTATAGACTACTGCAGTTTGCTGTGAACTGAACTCCAACAGTCCCAGATCTAACGCTTTATGTTTTGACTTGTTAATGACTTCTCTGTAAATGTTCCAGCTGTAACTACAACAGAGCAAGTAGCTCACTCTGTTGTACTCGGTAGAGATTTTAGGCCATGTCACCCACCTTGCATATTTTTGAACTTGCTTCCTTTTCCCTATTGCAGCTGGATTAGAAGGCGGAGGCCGCTGCAGGCCACTACCTGATAACCATCTTTTTTTTTTTTTTTTTTTTTTTTTTAAACAAACATTACCACTGGTTCTGGTCTGATGGGTGTGTGTATCTTGTGTTGTCCTCCCTTCTGGTGCAATACTCTTCTCATGCTGCCTCTTATGAGTGGATTCATTTTGGAGGATCCCTTTTAAATGTGAGAGCAAAGTAGCAGACCAGAGAAGATTACTACTACTACTACTACTACTACTATTTAGAATTTCTATAGCGCTACAAGGCGTACGCAGCGCTGCACAAACATAGAAGAAAGACAGTCCCTGCTCAAAGAGCTTACAATCTAATAGACAAAAAATAAATAAAGTAAGCAAATCAAATCAATTAATGTGAACGGGAAGGAAGAGAGGAGGGTAGGTGGAGGCGAGTGGTTACAAGTGGTTACGAGTCAAAAGCAATGTTAAAGAGGTGGGCTTTCAGTCTAGATTTAAAGGTGGCCAAGGATGGGGCAAGACGTAGGGGCTCAGGAAGTTTAGTCCAGGCGTAGGGTGCAGCGAGACAGAAGGCGCGAAGTCTGGAGTTGGCAGTAGTGGAGAAGGGAACAGATAAGAAGGATTTATCCATGGAGCGGAGTGCACGGGAAGGGGTGTAGGGAAGGACGAGTGTGGAGAGATACTGGGGAGCAGCAGAGTGAGTACATTTATAGGTTAGTAGAAGAAGTTTGAACAGGATGCGAAAACGGATAGGGAGCCAGTGAAGGGTCTTGAGGAGAGGGGTAGTATGAGTAAAGCGACCCTGGCGGAAGATGAGACGGGCAGCAGAGTTTTGAACCGACTGGAGGGGGGAGAGGTGACTAAGTGGGAGGCCAGCAAGAAGCAGATTGCAGTAGTCTAAATGAGAGGTCAGTAAATTAATTTATAGATTAACTACAATACATGGATGGGTTAAAAATCAGTGTCCATCACGGCAGTGTTTCGCCCTCCACTAGGGCTGTATCAGGGGCAAATAAAACCAAAATGGTGCCTGAAAGGGGATGTACCACCAAGGTAAAAACAGCTTGTTGCTTCCTCAATCAGGCAAGGACCCCCCCCCCCCTCCCGTTAATCCCTACAGCACCTCCTATACCTTCCCCCTGCAGCTGATTTTATTTATTTATTTAGACTTTGCTCACACCTTTTCAGTAGTAGCTCAAGGTGAGTTACATTCAGGTACATTGGATATTTCTCTGTCCCAGGAGGGCTCACATTCTAAGTTTGTACTCGTCTGGTCTGCTAGTTTGCGCCCATCTTGGCGTTTTCAGACCGACTGCCTTGTTGTTTTCTTGGACCTCCCCTTTTAAATGTGACCACCATTGCCCTTTTCAGACTTCTGCTAAATGTATCCCCATTTTGTCTTTAGCCTTATGGAACATGCTCTCCTACTAGCTAAATAGCGAGATGGAAGGTGTGCAGTCTGGAAATAAGACAGTGGGAAAGGGAAATGGGAATTGATATACCACCTTTCTGTGGTTTTTGCAACTACATTTAAAACGGTTTACATAGTATATACAGGTACTTATTTGTACCTGGGGCAATGGAGGGTTAAGTGACTTGCCCAGAGTCACAAGGAACTGCAGTGTGAATTGAACCAGTTTCCCAGGATCAAGGTCCGGTGCAATAACCGCTAGGCTACTCCTGGGGGGGGGGGGGGGGGATGAGGAATGATTCCTAGCTAAATATGAATAAATAATGCAGAGGAAACATTTGGATAACCTTTTTGAGGTGATGCTTGTAAGGGGTTCTGTTGTTTTCAAGGGCAGATGGTCTTCCAGCCCATTGTGCCAGTGAAAATCAGTATTCTATACACAACCCAAGGTACACTTAGCCAGTTAGAAAGAAATTAAGACCTGAGCCAAACCCCTAGGTTGTGGGCACTTCAGTGAGCACAGATGAGAATGTTTACTTATTAAGTAACACATTTATTAACCACTCAGCTGGTACAAGACCATTCTGTGCAGTGATCAAGTAATTGCCAGAATGTATAAACACAAAACAGGACAATATGTCATAACAATTTCTTTCCAAATCCAATAAAAGATCATCTTCTTAAAGAATACAAGGATTAGGAGTCGAGCTTTAGCAAATAAAAACATTTCCGTAGTTTCCTAAAGCACTTTGCTTCAGATTTAGCCCTTAATATTTTCAGGTGGTGCATTCCATAATCTTGGAGCTGTGAAAGCTCTACTTCTGATTCTCACCAACCTGCCAGCTCGAAGAGAAGACGCGTCCAACAAACGAGACAAGCTCAAATAGAGGCTGCAACAGGGGGCATACCAAGAGTACAAGGTAGTTAGTTACTGAGTAGCCCTCATACCTTCTCTCAAAACTTTAAATACCAACCGACGTACCTTAAATGTAATTCTTTGGGTCAAGGCAATTTGGGTAAAAACATTTTGCTCACAAAACTTCCTGTCGACAACCTTGCTAAAGAATTTTGAATCAACTGGACTGAGCAAATAAAGTGAACTGTAAAATAGTTATATCCCGCCCGTCCCTAGTTCTGAGTGGAGCAGATCCCTAGATTGTCTTATGTGACTTTTCTGGAGTGGATCTTTTCCCTTTTAGGGGGAGCATAAATTTGTTAGGCCCCTGGTGAATGTTGCATTACTGCGTGCCCCTGAGGCCATTGTTATCACACTTAATGTAACCCTCTGCATGTAAGAAACATCCATGAAAGTGCCACGGAAGATCACTGATGGTTGCCATGAGGTTAGGATGTCTTTTGACATTAGTGAAGGGTAACAAACATAGTAACATAGTAGATGACGGCAGAAAAAGACCTGCATGGTCCATCCAGTCTGCCCAACAAGATAAACTCATATGTGTATACCTTACCTTGATTTGTACCTGCCTTTTTCAGGGCACAGACCATACAAGTCTGCCCAGCAGTATTTCCCACCTCCCAACCACCAGTCCCGCCTCCCATCACTGGCTCTGGCACGGACCGTATAAGTCTGCCCTCCACTATCCTCGCCTCCCAACCACCAACCTCTCTTCCCCCACCTGCTCATGCCTGTGGAATAGTACAATTATTATGTCTTACCTGATCATTGTTCCTTGAGTTGTGCCAGACCAGTGGGATATATCCTTCCCTCCAGCAGGTGGAGAGAAACTGCTTGGCCTCTGAATGTAGCCTGCTGCGGCCAAGGAGTCGGTTAATATTCTTGTGCCTTAGCTATTTTTTCCTCTTATCTTCTGCTACTTAAATAGCCATTTTGTTTGTAAACTGCCTTGCTGTGTGCTTGATTGGTGGTATAGTAGATGTTCATAAATTGGCCCAGGCAATACTTTCTATCAGGCGCTATTGGACTACTGCCTCTATGGGAAACCATAATTGTTTTCCTACTGGTTATTACTATGCTACAGTTCTGTGCTGCTTTAGCTCCCTGTTATCCTGTACTTTCTGGGCACCCTGTTCTTGTCAGGTGGGAACTCAGTCTGGCCTGGAAGAACTATGGAGCAACAATTAATCAGGTATGCATAATTAAACTTTCTTCATCCTTGCCAGACCAGTTGAGGCCAGTGGGATGTACCAGAATTTCCCCCAAAGCTGGGTGGGAGAAGGCCATACCTGCCTTTTATAGTGCTGTGCCAGGTGCCCCTTCTCAGCTGCCTGTTAGCTCAGGCCACCATTTCAATCCCAGATGCTGTTATTCACAAATGGACACACTTCTGGCATGTTCTGCTGTTGGGTTTTCTTGACAGTTTCCTATCGCCTGTTGACCTCTACCAATGCAGGCCCAACCACTTACAGCCCTAGCTGTTACAGAAATGGAGGCCAGAAACAACATATCTCCCTTTCAGAGTACCTGGAGCCCCTGCCTAACCTGCTGAAGGGAGAGGTGCTGTTTCCCTACTGGTCTTACTTTCAGCCAAAAGCAGATTATTCTCTGTAGCAAGCAACCCCTGCTCCTTCAAGATAAGCCTGTGAAGGGCCAGGCTGACTGTGAGGATGTACGAGAGGAGGAAGACCCTGGATCTCAGCAGAGTGAAGCCTTACCTGTGGAGGAGTAGTCTAGTGATTAGTGCAGTGGACTTTGATCCTGGGGTTCGATTCCCACTGCAGCTGCTTGTGACTCTGTCTTGGCAAGTCACTTAACCCTCCATTGCCCCAGGTACAAATAAGCACCTGTATATACTATGTAAACCGCTTTGAATGTAGTTGCAAAAACCACAGAAAGGTGGTATATCAAGTCCCATTTCCCTTACCTGCACTTTTAATTTACCAGGCCATCCAGCCTCCGATCCAGGACAGATTTTTCACCTGTGCTGGTTTGCTTGGAAGAGATCATGAAAGAGATCATGAGGCTGTTATAAATCTGCACACCATTCAGACAGCACAAAGGCCCATCAAACTCATATCATGGGGCTGGCCTGAACGAGCCAGCTGCCGCATTAGCCAGCTGCGCTCACAGCTCTACTGGGGCCTGCAATACAGCAACCTACTGCTATTGCATGTTCTCCCCTTTGTATGTAGTGTCTCGCTTTTTGTGTTGTGGGCAGTGTTTCCTGTGTTGGCCAGCCAAGAAAGGTGTGAGCAAAATCTAAGTAAATAAATTTTACCCTGGCAGGCCTTTGGGTCTTCTGAGGCCTGCAACAGCACTGGAATTCCTGTTCCTTCTTTCTTTTTTTTTTTTTTTTCCCTCTCTCTGGATGTTTTTCCCCATAAGTTTATCAGTTCCATGTAGGAAGCCCTACATAAGAACATATAAGCCTTTCCATACTGGGACAGACCAAAGGTCCATCAAGCCCAGTATCCTATTTCCAACAGTGGCTAGTCCAGGTCTGGCAAGATCCTAGAACAGTACAACAGATTTTATTCTGCTTATCCTAGAAAAAAGTAGTGGATTTTCCTGTCCTTCTTAGTAATGGCGTATAGACTTTTCTTTAGGAAATTATCCAAACCATTTTTAAACCCTGCTAAGCTAACTGCTTTTACTACATTATCTGGCAACAAATTCCAGAATTTAATTACACATTGAATGAAGAATTATTTTCTCCAGTTTTTTTTAAATTTACTACTTAGTAGCTTCATTGCGTGACCCCTAGTCCTAGTATTTTTGGAAAGATTAAACAAGCAATTCATGTCTACCTGTTCCACTCCACGCAGTATTTTATAGACTTCTGTCATATCTCCCCTCATCCGTCTCTTCTCCAAGCTTTGAAGAGCTCTAACTTCTTTAAATTTTCCTCATAGGGAAGTTGCCCCATCTCCTTTATCATTTTTGTTGCATTTCTCTGTACCTTTTCTAATTCTGCTTTATCTTTTTTGAGATGTGGTGACCAGAATTGCACCAGAATATATGAGGTGTGGTCGCAGGAAGGAGCGATACAAAGGCATTATAGTATTCTCACTTTTGTTCTCCTTAAGCTAAGAGGATCCTCCCTGGGCCTTTGACTCTGCAGAGCAGGTACAACAGTCAGTCAGCCTTCCCCTCCGGAGCCTTCCTCTGCCTTCCTGCACCAGTCAGATGTCTGTTCACCTGCTGGAGACACTGATTCACTTCCTGGCTGCAGCAGGCAATATGCAAAGGTCAAACAGTTTCTCAGTCTCCACTTGCTGGAGGGAGGGATATAACATTACATTACATTAAAAAGCACTTATATTCTGTGTTATCTAACTTGGTTCATAGTGGATCACAATCAATTGCTAGGCAACCCTAGAAAATTATATTTATTTATTGCATTTGTATCCCACATTTTCCCACTTCTTTGCAGGCTCAATGTGGCTTACGATGTGTCGTTATTAGTAGAAAGTAGATTAGGAGATAAGTTAGTGTTACATAAAGAGAAGCATAATCGAAATTTGAACAAGTAAAAATAAGTAGAAAACATTACCGGTAATAGAAAATAGCGTGATCGAAATTCAAACAAGTAGATATAAGCAAGAACATTGTTGGTAATAGGTAAGGTTGCGATGTATTACATTTGTAGTTGCTGCTGCTATTGGTATGCCTTGTTGAATAGGTGGGTTTTCAGGGATTTGCAAACACCATAATAAAAAAAAATACACAATAGCAAATCATAATGTATTTGTGGCAGGGGCAGCCAGGACCTTTGGAGGACACGAAACCCAGGCACTAGAGGCCAGTTTCCAGGCACTATGGTGTCTCAGTTCCTGGGATTTGTTGAGCCCTATTCTACAGTTTGGTCAGGGTCATGGTCCTAGTGTTTCTGCTATAATAATTTTTTGGAATTTACCGAGTTTCCAATGGATGAGCCATGCTAACACCTACCACGTTATGCTGTTTGACATTAGCACATATGTAATGGTTTCCAGTTCTGTGTTACAGAATCTGCATTGTACTGGCTGTGAACCGTTATGTCCCTGGCTGTAGCCAACTGCAACCATCAATCTTTCATCTTCAAGTTTAAGTTGAACTCCCCTTAACCATTCTTGTGTAAAGTTTGGATTTTCTTGTGGCCGCTGAAGTACCTTGTATTTCCTACTGCATTTGTAGTTTAGTCTTTTGGTTTTACTTGTTTACTGGGTCAACTTTTTAGAGAGATTTTTTTTTTTACAGATTTTGTTGCCTCTTTCCCCTCATGAGATTCTTACTCATAAGAGCATAAGAATAGCCATAGTGGGTCAGACCAATAGTCCATCTAGCCCAGTATCCTGCTTCCAACAATGACAAATCCAGGTCACAAGTACCTGGCAGAAACCCAAATAGTAGCAACATTCCATGCTACCAATCCCGGGGCAAGCAGTGGCTTTCTCCATGTCTATCTCAATAACAGTACACAAGTATTGCCACACTGGGACAGACCAAAGGTCCATCAAGCCTAGCATCCTGTTTCCAACAGTGGCCAATCCAGGTCACAAATACCTGGCAAAATCCCCAAAATGTTCAATACATTTTATGTTGCTTATCCCAGAAATAAGCAGTGGATTTTCCCTAAGTCATTTTAATAATGGTATATGGACTTTTCCTCCAGGAACTTGTCCAAACCTTTTTAAAACCCAGATACGGTAACCGCTGTTACCACATCCTCCAGCAATGAGTTCCTTAGCTTAACTATTGTTTGAGTGAAAAAATATTTCCTCCTATTTGTTTTAAAAGTATTTCTATGTAATTTCATTGAGTGCCCCCTGGTCTTTGTACTTCTCTGAAAGAGTGAAAAATCAATTCGCTTCTACTTGTTCTACACCACTCAGGATTTTATAGACCTCAATCAAATCCCCCCCTCAGCCGTCTTTTTTTTTTTTTCCAAAGCTGAAGAACCCTAACCTCTTTAGCCTTTCCTCTTACTGGAAGAGTTCCAGCTCCTTCATCATTTTGGTTGCTCTTCTTTGAACCTTTTCTAATTCTGCTATACCTTTTTTGAGATACAGCGACCAGAATTGAACACAGTACTCAAGATGAGGTTGCACCATGGAGCAATACAGAGGCATTATAATATTCCTGGTCTTATTTTGCATCTCTTTCCTAATAATTTCTAGCAACCAGTTTGCTTTTTTGGCCGATAGCCCTAACAAGAGCACCGGCGCATGCCATTTTGGAAGTAAAACAACGCTGTGGAAATTTGCCGGAGTTCTTGTTAGGGCTATCACCCTAATGCAGGGTTAGCGAAACATAGCCGTGTTGGTGGCAGTCTTAAAACAAGATATTTAAAGATAAGTAAAGAAGGCTTTTATGATTGAAATGAAATTACAAAGTGGTTTTGTAAAAATTTTGAGTTTAATATTCGAATCTCACATCAGCTTTCATTGGGCCGATGATGATCTAGGTAAATCACAGGGCTTGTACCCTGTGTGAAACGAGTTACCTCTGAGGCTCTGCTAGTGTGTGATAATAGAATTTACCACCTTGCATATTCATTTGTATTGTATGTGTTGGGATTTACAACACATTACAGCTTTAGTGCCCCTGTATTTAAAAACATTCTTGGGAGCATAATTTTTGATTTATCAGACTCCACCCCCCCAGCAGCACCCTGTATAATCACTTCATTATCTCTCCCTCTCTCCAAAGCCTGATCCAGATATATCAAGTTACCTAGTTCCAGGCAGGAGATTTTGGGACAGTTCTGGTTCTGAACTTGCGTCCCAAAGCAATGTAAAATTTATAGCCCACTGAAATTGTGGCTACATGTTTCACCCAGGATGGGGTGGTCATAAGTCCAGGACTGTCCCAAAATCGAACTGGGTAACTTGCTATCTCTGATCTCTCCACCTGGCAGGAGCCAGTGAGCAGTGTTTACTAGCTACTGTGGCCTCCTCTGTTAGCTTTTCTCTGCCTGCATTTAGACTACAGGTCAGGAACCCATGTGATTTTGGCTGCAGAGGAGAAACCAGCAAGTAAGAAGTGCTGCTCGCCAGCTCCTCCTCAGTGTTGCCAGGTGGGCGGTTTTACCGCCCAATTGGGCGGTTTTCCGCGACCCGCCGCGGGAAATTTTTGCCCGCGGCGGGTTGCGGTTTTTTGGGCTGGTTTTTGTGCTTCGGGCGGTTTTTTCGGCCGCGGGGGGGCGGGGTTAATGACGTTTTTGGGTGGGGTTAATGACGTTTTGGGCGGGGTTAGTGACGTGGGAGGCGGGCCGATGACGTGGGAGGCGGGGCCGATGACGGGGAGGCGGGGCCGATGACGTGAGAGGCGGGGCCGATGACGGGGAGGCGGGGCCGGTGACGTGGGAGGCGGGGCCGGTGACGGCGGGGGCGGGGTTGATGACGGCGGGGGCGGGGGTGGTGACGCGGGGGTGGGGGTGTCAGGGGCGGGGTTTGTGTTTGGGCGGTTTTTGGGCTGTTTTTTGGGCTCCAGTGGGCTGGAAAAAAATTTTCCACCTGGCAACCCTGCTCCTCCTGCAGATTGGAGGCCAATATAGAAAGGGTGGAGAGGAAAGGTGGACTTCTGCAGGTGGCAGTGACTCCAGCCCACCTCTGCTGGCCTTTGTGCCAGCAGCTGACTTACCAGGGCAGAAATTTGCCTTGGGAACCACAGCATTATACATCTGATAGGGTTCTTAAAATATTCAAGTTCTAGGCACAATGTGTAGTTTGTCTATGCCGTAATCCTAGTAGTAGTAAACAGATGACCCCTCCCCCCTCCTTGATCCCTACACTCGCTCCTGGAGATGCTAATGCACATGTCATTTATTTATTTGACATAAATAATATATATATTATTATATATATATTAGAACACAAGAATTGCTTACTGGGTCAGACCGCAAAGTTCCATCTGGCCCAGTATCCTTTGATCCAGCAAAAGGCCGTTTCCTCATCTGTAGGGTGAGTTTTTTTATCAGGACACTTTCTAAGTTAGTTAACAGGCTTATGTTGCAGTTTCTGTCGCCTGTCATTGTTAAGCATAGAGTGGGACCCCATGCTGAAACTGATGCTCGACCCATCTGGACAGGTTAGCAGTACAGTGACCCTGTCCAGTATGAAATATTTTTAAACGGAGCCTATTTCCAGTTTGGAAAGTGAAAGCCTGGAGGGCAGATGATTGAATCCTCAAGATGTTTTTTTTTTTTGTTCTATATGAAGCAGTGACCAGTTCCTTCTCCTCCCCTGTTTACACCAGTGTTCCAATGTTGACAAGTTGTGATTTTGAGAGTGCAGTAGTAAATCACCATTTACTTGTGTTTCCTTGAACCATGCTGCTGTTACAATTCTTGTTTAATGTAAGGTGACATAATACTGTAGAGATCTGGAAGCCAGCTGGTGGGGACACATACTAGAAATGAAAACAGTTTTCCTAATTTTTTCACTTATTTTTTTAATGTTTTGCTCACTTTTGTCTATTTTCTTTTTGCTTATGTTCCTTTATTTTACTTTTTCTTGCGTTATCTTTCCCTCTCCTCAAGGAAGTAGAAGGATTAGCCTAATGGTTAATGCAGTGGGCTGAGAACCATGGGAACTGGGTTCAGTTCCCACTGCAGCTCTTTGTGACCCCGAGCAAGTCACTTAACCCTCCATTGCCCCAGGTACAAAAAGCTTAGATTGTGAGCCCTCTAGAGACAGAGAAAATACCTGAATATAATAAATGTAAACCGTTTTGGTTGTACCACAGAAAGGCAGTATATCAAATGCATTACCCTTATCCTTATTCCTTCCCTTCCCTCCCCCATTTGTTTCCTCCCTTCCGGTATCTTTCCTCTCCTTCCAGACATCCCTCCCTTCCAGCTTTTTCCCCTCTGTCCCTGCTGCTTCTTCCAGATTCTTCTTCCCCCTCCAGTCTTTCTCCTACATGGCCCCAGCAATGATGACAGCAAGTGCTTTTTTCCTTGAGCCCTGCCCGTGGTGACAGCAGCCATTTTTCTTCTCAAACCTTATTGGCAGTGGCAGTGTCATCTCTCCATAGCTCCCTCTACAAGGAGCAGTGTCTTTCCTATTCTGGATGTCAGATTTTAGGAACCCAGGCAGCCCGGTGCCTGGAATTTTACCTGCACAGAAACTCAAGTGCATTTCTGTGAGTTTGATGATGGACACACACCTCCAGATATCCTGTATAGGTCGCCCAGAGTTGGGCGTGCAATTTTGGGCACGGATCGCAGATATGCAGGCAAACAAATTAGCTAATTTGTTATTGGCATTAACAGGCACTTAATTGACAATAATTAGGAGTTACACATGGATCTGCTGTCTTCTAGAACATGCACGCCTAATTTTCGTAGCATGTAACTCCAAAGGGGGCATGGGTGGGTTGTGGCATTCCCAGATATTAGACGCAGTGTCTAATGCCATCAATTGGGTGCAAGCCTTTACACCACCTGTGGGCAGGTGTAAATGTTCACCCCCAAAGTTAGGCCTGAAGGGCTAGATTCTATATATGGCACCTTAAAAATCGACATGGAATAAATTTCTGTTTAAGCGTATTCTATAAGTGGCACCTAGATTTAGGCGTGGTATATAGAATACGCTTAGTTCCTAACATAAGACATAAACATCGCAATTCTGGTACAGACCAAGGGTCCATCTAGCCCAGCACCCAGTCTCTGACAGCGGCCAAAAGAACAAGCATTTCATCCCGCCCATCCCAGAAATAGTGGATTATTCCTACGTCCATTCAATAATATTCTGTGTCCTTTTCCTCCAGGAAGCCGTCTAACCTTTTTTAAAACTCTGCTAAGCCAACTGCCACAACCACCTTATCTGGCAACGAATTCCAGAGTCTAACCACGCGTTGAGTGAAGAAAAACTTCCTCTGATTCGTTTTAAATTTACTACACTGCAGCTTCATCGCATGCCCCCTTGTTCTAGTATTTTTGGAAAGTGTAAACAGACGCTCCACATCAACCCATTCCATTCCACTTATTATCTTATAGACCTCTATCATATTTCCCCTCAGCCGCCTTTTCTCCAAGCTGAAGAGCCCTAGCCTCTCAACCTTTCCTCATAGGGAAATCATCCCATCCCCTGAATCATCTTTGTCACCCTCCTCTCCACCTTTTCCAATTCCACTATATCTTTTTTGAGGTGTGGCGACCAGAATTGAACACAATACTTGAGGTGTGGTCGCACCATGGAGTGATACAATGGCATAATAATATCCTCATTTTTGTTTTCCATCCTTTTCCTAATAATACCCAACATTCTATTTGCTTTCCCAGCCGGAGCAGCACATTGAGCAGAAGATTTCAACGTAACATCGATGATGACACCTAGATCCCTTTCTCGGTCCGTGACTCCTAACGCGGAACCTTGCGTGACGTAGTTATAGTTTGGGTTCCTCTTTCCCACATGCATCACTTTGCACTTGCTCACATTAAACGTCATCTACCATCTAGACGCCCAGTCTCCCAGTCTCGTAAGGTCCTCTTGTAATTTTTCACAATCCTCCTATGATTTAACAACTTTGAACAACTTTGTGTCATCAGCAAATTTAATTACCTCACTAGTTACTCCCGTCTCTAGGTCATTTATAAATATGTTAAAAAGCAGCGGTGCCAGCACAAACCCCTGGGGAACCCCACTAACTACCCATCTCCATTGAGAATACTGACTATTTAACCCTACTCTCTGTTTTCTGTCTTTTAACCAGTTTTTAATCCACAATAGAACCCTACCTCCTATCCCATGACTCTCCAATTTCCTTAATGCACATCCATTTACACCAAAGGAAATGAGGCGTAAATACTGGCGCAGAGGGGCATATTCTATAACTGTGTGCATACATTTTTGAACACCCACAAAAACGTCCATTTCCCTGCCTCTTTTTGGCTCCGCACGTTAGAATTTACACACTGTGCGGTTGCAGAATATGCTTAGCGAGTTAAGCCCATAAATTCTAATTATTGCCAATTAGTGCTCATTATTAAGTGCTATTAAAAGCACTAATTGGTTTGTTAGCTAATTAAGTTACACTTGTTGTTATAGAATACGCTTGCATTTCAGCACAGAACGCTAGCAGCCTTATTTTCGAAAGTGATGGGTGCCCATATTTCAACCCAAATCGGGAGATGGGCGCCCATCTCGCAAAGGTGCCCAAATCGGTATAATCGAAAGCCAATTTTGGGCGTCTTCAACTGCAATCTGTTGTGGAAACGGACAAAGTTGACGGGGGCGTGTCAGAGGCGTGGTGAAGGTGGGACTGGGGCGTGTTTATCGGCCGAGGAGAGATGGGCGCCTTCGGTCGATAATCGAAAAAAGGCGTTTTTAGCGCTAATTTGGGTCATTTTTTGGACCCTTTTTTTTCCACGAACAAGTCCCAAAAAGTGCCCTAAATGACCAGATGACCACCAGAGGGAATCAGGGATGACCACCCTCCCACCATAAAAAAAACAACTTTACCAACTTTTTTTCCAGCCTGTATGCCAGCCTCAAATGCCATACCCAGCTCCATCACAGCAGTATGCAGGTCCCTGGAGCAGTTGTTAGTGGGTGCATTGGACTTCCAGGTGGACCCAGTCCCATCCCCCTGCTACCTGTTACACTTGTGGTGGTAAATGGGAGTGCTCCAAACCGCCCCCAAAACCCACTGTTCCCACATCTAGATGCCCCCTTCAGCCATAAGTGCTATGGTACTGGTGTAGAGTTGTGGGGAGTGGGTTTTGGGGGGGGGGGGATTTGGGGGGCTCAGCAATCCAAGGGAAGGGAGCTATGGACTTGGGAGATACTTTACTTTTTTTGTTTAATTGTTACAAGTGCCCTCTAGGGTGCCCGGTTGGTATCCTGGCATGTGAGGGGGACCAGTGCACTACAAATGCGCTCCCACGACCAAATGCCTTGGATTTGTTTGTTTTTGAGCTGGGCACCTTTGGTTTCCATTATCGCTGAAAAACGAAACCCGCCCAGCTCAAATCCGCACAAATCCGATGCATTTGCCCGGCACAAACTGTATTATCGAAAAAAAAGATGGACGGCCATTTTTTTCGAAAATACGGTCTGTCCCGCCCCTTCACTTACCCGTTCTCAGAGATAGACACCCATGGAGATGGGCATTCGCGTTCGATTATGCCCCTCTAGGTGCGATATATAGAATCCATCAGGAAATGCGTGCTGCTAGTATTCTGTAAAGGTTGTTCTGCTCAGATCGCTGTTTAGAGAATACTAACTCAGTGTGCATCATTTTGGCGCCTGTCTTTGCGCACCATTAACGGAGCCCACATCTTTTAGCAAATGAGTAGCAAATAGATGCATGTGGGAAAAAAGAACCCGAATTATAGCTACGTCATGCAAGGTTCCACGTTAGGAGTTACGGACCAAGAAAGGGATCTGGGTGTTGTCGTCGATAACACACTGAAACCTTCTGCTCAGTGTGCTGCTGCGGCTAAGAAAGCGAATAGAATGTTGGGTATTATTAGGAAAGGTATGGAAAACAGGTGTGAGGATGTTATAATGCCGTTGTATCGCTCCATGGTGCGACCGCACCTTGAGTATTGTGTTCAATTCTGGTCGCCGCATCTCAAGAAAGATATAGTAGAATTGGAAAAGGTGCAGCGAAGGGCGACTAAAATGATAGCGGGGATGGGACGACTTCCCTATGAAGAAAGACTAAGGAGGCTAGGGCTATACAGCTTGGAGAAGAGACAGCTGAGGGGAGACATGATAGAGGTATATAAAATAATGAGTGGAGTGGAACAGGTGGATGTGAAGCTTCTGTTCGCGCTTTCCAAAAATACTAGGACTAGGGGGCATGCGATGAAACTACAGTGTAGTAAATTTAAAACAAATCGGAGAAAAATTTTCTTCACCCAACGTGTAATTAAACTCTGGAATTCGTTGCCGGAGAAAGTGGTGAAGGCGGTTAGCTTAGCAGAGTTTAAAAAGGGGTTGGACGGTTTCCTAAAGGACAAGTCCATAAACCGCTACTAAACGGACTTGGAAAAATCCAAAATTCCAGGAATAACATGTATAGAATGTTTGTACGTTTGGGAAGCTTGCCAGGTGCCCTTGGCCTGGATTGGCCGCTGTCGTGGACAGGATGCTGGGCTCGATGGACCCTTGGTCTTTTCCCAGTATGGCATTACTTATGTACTTATATGTAGATGTCTGAGCTAGTGTGAGCTTTTGAACATCATGTTAAGCTTATAAGATTGCTATGATGTAAGTGATTGATACACAGGACATGGATCACCCTTTCAAGGATGTTTATTAGGAAAAACATTTGGGTTCAGAACCTGCCTTGAGGGTGTGTAGATGGAAACTGACTACTATAAAAGGCTCTGGGTAGCATCTGGCAGGGTTTTGATACTGAATTTCATGACCTTGTAGCTGGATTTACCTTTGCTGTCATTGCTCCATACTGTGAAATTCAAAGACATCTGAACTGTTCTGTCTTGTGTATACTCCATCAATCAGGGCCACCAAGGGGGGGGGGGGGGGGGGGGGTCAAAAATCCCCAGACCTCCAAGGGGGGCCGTGCTGGGGTCTCTCTCTCTTTCTCTCTCCAGCTCCTGACGGGACCCGGGTGTTTGCATCCCGACAGGAGCAGGAGAGAGAAAACTGCGGCACTGGGCCCGCCTTGTATTGCCTGCCAAGCAGCTGCTGGGCCTTTAGGCTGCACTTGCTCGGTTTTGAAACCAAGCATGCGTAACATGAGAGAAAAGCAGCCACAGGGGCAGGCAAAGTGGCAAGAGGAAAGACCAGTGTTGGAGGAAGACCTGTTCTGCTGGTGAGGCCTTGGGATCCCCGTCAGCCAAGGTACTTACAATCCTGCCCAGCCCCGCCTCCTGCCCCACCCCAGGCCCTGCTCAGTCTCTTAGTGGCCCTGTGGAGTATAAATTCCCTACACAGAGTGAGTGAGTGGTGCAGCCCACATACTCCCTAAATTTATAACCGGCCACCAGTTGTGCATGTCTGTCTATCGAATATCAGTACATAGGCATGTGTATGCATGCTTACACACATGTGCAAGCTGTGTGCTCAGCTCATCGTTGTTTTATAAGCTACGTGCACAAATGCCTTAGTGTGTAAATGCAAGGGGGTGTTCATTGGGTAGGAGTAGGCGGAGCTAATATTTATGCGCGTAACTTACAGAATGCTGTAAGTTTTATGTGCTAAAGAGCCACATATGGCGCTAACATTTACGCCAGTCACAGACTTGATGTAAGTGGACACGCCTAAATGCAGGTGCCGTTATAGAATAGGCAGACAACCCGTCTACCTTTGGTGCCCTGTTCTAGAGTCGCCCTCTAGTGAGCACCATTAAAGCATCCTCTATGTGTGTGGGTGCTGCATGCGTGTGGCCTGTGCAGTGAGCACTTTTTAAAGCGTGCTGTGTATGCAGCCTGTGCAGTGAACACTATAATATATGAGTATGCGTGTACACTAGTAAGGCAAGTTTCAGTGTACTGTGCATGCGCAGTGCATACGTTGTGCACTTGTAAAGTGTGCAGGGTGTGTTACCTGTACAGTGAGCAGTATTATAGTCTGTGCTGTTCAAGTAGCCCTTCTGTCACTCTTAAAACTTGGGAAAAGAGAGTCACTTAAAAAATCAAAATAGGAACCAATTAAGTATGCCCTGCTTCTCTCCTCAGGATGAAGAGCGTAACAGGAGGAGTCGGATGCAGAGGCGGTGAGAGACACCTTTCCAGCCCTCTTTTCTCTTCACCTCACCTCTTTCTTCTTTTCATTTCTTTCTTCCTTTCCCTTTTACTTTTTCTCTCTCAATTTTTTCTTTTCTTTTCTCTCCACTTTGCCCTTTCCCTTTGCTTGCCTCAGGTTCTCTTGTATTCCCATAATATTTTTCTCCTTTTCTTTTCCTGCTAACAGTCACAGCTTTGTCATGGTGAAAGGGGCGGCATTGTTACTTCAAGAAGAAGAGGAATCTGATAATATCCAGAACATTCCACTTTCATCCCTGGGCCACAAGAGGACAAGGAGCGCTCAAACTCAGGACCAGCAGCAGCGCTGTCACCTGCAGGCTATGGTGGGCCTGCTTCGGCCACAGGACAACATTAGACTGGTGAGTGAATGTGGAAACCAGAAGGCTCTTCCACAACACTTCTATTTTCATCCCTGCTTTTGGTTACCAATGAGTTCCATGCCAGCTAGACATTCACCTTTAATTTTTTATGGACTTATAGACAGGGGCATAGGCCAGAGCCCAAGGTGGGGGGGGGGGGGGGCACAGTTTAGCCCACTGACCCCCCCCCCCTGCCACCGCCAGGGGTCCCAAACCCCCACCAGCCGAAGTCTTCTTCAGCGCTGGTCGACTCCGGCGCCTTCGCTGATGATCTTTTTCTAACTCCTGACATCCTGCATGCATGTCCTGTTTGTAGCCCCGTGCAGGATGTCAGGAGTCAGAAACAGATCATCAGCAAAGGCGCTGGAGTCGACCGGCACTAAGGAAGACTTCGGCTGACGGGGGTTGAGGATCCCCGCCAGCAAAGGTACCTGGCGGCGATGGGGGAGGGTCGGCGGCTGGGGGGGGGGGGGGTCAAAAGTAGAGGTGGCCAGGGCTTAATCTGTGGGGGCCCATGCCCCCATGGCCCCACCTAGCTACGCCCCTGCTTATTGGTAGAAATTTCAGATTCATAATGGGGAATCTCAGCTGGTTGGTAACCCTTGTGATGTGATATCTCGTTCAGAAGAAAGGGGCAAATCAGTCTAGGTTTTCCACTCTCGTTACAAAGCATGATAGGTATTTCTCAATATGGGAACTTTGAAAGGGGTGGGCAAACACAGGATACATATGTTAAAAGGAGCTATGGTCATTGGTAAAACTGATTGGGCTAGATGAGGGAACATTATAAAATATGGAAAATCCCTGCAGAGCTATGAAAGAAAACTTGTGGTGCTGTCGCCTCGTAGATCAGAAATTCTTATCTTGGGGACCTCACAGCCAGTCAGGTTTTCAGGATATCCACAATGAATATATGCATGAGACAATTTTATATACTAATGCCTATAGTAGGGGAAACAAGATTCTGGATCTAGAGGCTGTGACGGAAGAGGCTCTTTGGATTTAGTGCCGGTCATGGAAATATAGATCATGGAGAACCGTGATTGGGATATAGTTATACCAGGCTATAATTTATTCAGGAAGGACAGGATATCAAGAAGAAAGGGAGGAGGAGTGGCTTTGTATGTTAAAGATAATGTTAAAATGACAAAATTGCAGGACCTACAGGGTAAGGAAGAGGCATTGTGGGTTAATCTGGGAAGAAAGACTGGAAAGTCTGTTTATATTGATGTGATACTCAGGCCTTCTTTACATGGAGAAGTGGACAGAGGTTGAATTGAAGACATTCACGATATAGCTATGAAAGGCGAAGCAGTGGCATAACTAGCTTGGTTGCCACCCAGAGCAGAGCACTCCCTCTTCCAGGCGCGTCACCCCCTCCCAGCAGTAAAGCGGGTACACTGAGCAGTTGCGCAGCTGTCGGCTCTGCCAGTCCCATGCCCCGGGATAGGAAGTTGACATCACATGGGACAGGGGACTGGCAGAGCCCACAGCCACGCAACTGCTCATTGCACTCCCTTACTGCCTGCACTCAGGGCAGACTGCAACTGTCGCCCCGTCCTTGGTACACCACTGAGGAGAAGTACTACCAATAGTTGATTTTAATATGCTAGATGTTGATTGGGGCATCTCTGTGCAGTGTTGTGTAGAACAGTGGCTTTCAACCCAGTCCTCAGGGACCACCTGGCCAGTCAGGTTTTCAGGATATTCACAGAATATGCATTTGAGAGATGTGCATGCCACGAAAGCCATGCATGCACATCTCTGTCATGCTTTATTCATTGTGGATATCCTGAAAACCTGACTGGCCAGGTGGTCCCTGAGGACTGGGTTGAAAACCACTGGTCAAGAAGTAAGAAGATTCTGGATTCTCTAGATAACTATTCCAGCAGTAAAGGAACCCACGTAGGATGGGACCTTCCTGGACCTAGTGCTTGGAAAGGGTTTCTGACAATAAATGTTATAGTGGATGATCATCTGGCATCGAATGATCACTGGATGGTGTGGTTCAATTTTAACACACCTGTGGAGAGGATTCATTCAAAAGTGAAGGTTCTGGAATTTATTATTTTTTTTAAACTGACTTTTTCAAGATGAAGGAATACCTTAAGGAGTTGTTAGCTGAATGGGGAACATCTGGGAGAAGAAGAAAAGCGGCAGACAAAACTGAAAGGCAATAAACATCTTTGTAAGGAAAGTAAATAAAGGTAAGAAAAAACAGGAAGGCAGCTTTAGTTCTCAAAAGAAGTAGCTGAAAAGCTAGAGAGTTTAACCTCCATAAACTACAAGAGTTTGTAGAAAGAGGAAGACATGCAGTATCTACTGTCTGGAGAAGTTAATAGAAGCTGGTAGTCAGGAAAGCAGAGATGGAAGTGGAAATAAAAGTCCCCTCATTTACTGTATTGGCTATAAGACTTTGTTTTGGTATATTAGTGATAGGAGGAAGTTCAAAAGTGGCATTGTGAGACTCAATGGTGAAGGGGAAGGATATGCTCTTATATACAGTGGGGGAAATAAGTATTTGATCCCTTGCTGATTTTGTAAGTTTGCCCACTGACAAAGACATGAGCAGCCCATAATTGAAGGGTAGGTTATTGGTAACAGTGAGAGATAGCACATCACAAATTAAATCCGGAAAATCACATTGTGGAAAGTATATGAATTTATTTGCATTCTGCAGAGGGAAATAAGTATTTGATCCCCCACCAACCAGTAAGAGATCTGGCCCCTACAGACCAGGTAGATGCTCCAAATCAACTCGTTACCTGCATGACAGACAGCTGTCGGCAATGGTCACCTGTATGAAAGACACCTGTCCACAGACTCAGTGAATCAGTCAGACTCTAACCTCTACAAAATGGCCAAGAGCAAGGAGCTGTC
The DNA here is from genome assembly GCF_901765095.1 of Microcaecilia unicolor. Classification (NCBI taxonomy): domain Eukaryota; kingdom Metazoa; phylum Chordata; class Amphibia; order Gymnophiona; family Siphonopidae; genus Microcaecilia; species Microcaecilia unicolor. Next base: position 649,382,446 of record NC_044031.1, on the reverse strand, counting down.
TAAGGATGTCAGGGACAAGATCATACACCTGCACAAGGCTGGAATGGGCTACAAAACCATCAGTAAGACGCTGGGCGAGAAGGAGACAACTGTTGGTGCCATAGTAAGAAAATGGAAGAAGTACAAAATGACTGTCAATCGACAAAGATCTGGGGCTCCACGCAAAATCTCACCTCGTGCGGTATCTTTGATCATGAGGAAGGTTAGAAATCAGCCTACAACTACAAGGGGGGAACTTGTCAATGATCTCAAGGCAGCTGGGACCACTGTCACCACGAAAACCATTGGTAACACATTACGACATAACGGATTGCAATCCTGCAGTGCCCGCAAGGTCCCCCTGCTCCGGAAGGCACATGTGACGGCCCGTCTGAAGTTTGCCAGTGAACACCTGGATGATGCCGAGAGTGATTGGGAGAAGGTGCTGTGGTCAGATGAGACAAAAATTGAGCTCTTTGGCATGAACTCAACTCGCCGTGTTTGGAGGAAGAGAAATGCTGCCTATGACCCAAAGAACACCGTCCCCACTGTCAAGCATGGAGGTGGAAATGTTATGTTTTGGGGGTGTTTCTCTGCTAAGGGCACAGGACTACTTCACCGCATCAATGGGAGAATGGATGGGGCCATGTACCGTACAATTCTGAGTGACAACCTCCTTCCCTCCGCCAGGGCCTTAAAAATGGGTCGTGGCTGGGTCTTCCAGCACGACAATGACCCAAAACATACAGCCAAGGCAACAAAGGAGTGGCTCAGGAAGAAGCACATTAGGGTCATGGAGTGGCCTAGCCAGTCACCAGACCTTAATCCCATTGGAAACTTATGGAGGGAGCTGAAGATGCGAGTTGCCAAGCGACAGCCCAGAACTCTTAATGATTTAGAGATGATCTGCAAAGAGGAGTGGACCAAAATTCCTCCTGACATGTGTGCAAACCTCATCATCAACTACAGAAGACGTCTGACCGCTGTGCTTGCCAACAAGGGTTTTGCCACCAAGTATTAGGTCTTGTTTGCCAGAGGGATTAAATACTTATTTCCCTCTGCAGAATGCAAATAAATTCATATACTTTCCACAATGTGATTTTCCGGATTTAATTTGTGATGTGCTATCTCTCACTGTTACCAATAACCTACCCTTCAATTATGGGCTGCTCATGTCTTTGTCAGTGGGCAAACTTACAAAATCAGCAAGGGATCAAATACTTATTTCCCCCACTGTAGATGCTGTGTTCATGAGGAGCTAGCTAAACAAAAGGTAGACAAAGTGATGAAGCCAGATGGGATACATCCAAGGGTATTGAAGGAGTGTAGGGAAGTTCTGGTGGTGCTGCTATCTGATTTTTTTCAGTTCTTCTCTAGAGTCAGGAGTGTCCCGGAGGATTGGAGAAGGGTGGATGTGGTCCCTCTCCGCAAAAGCAGAAGTAAGGAGGAGGTTGGTTATTCTGATGTCTTTGTTGAGTAAATTTAATGGCAATGTTTCTAAAACAGAGGATAGTGCATTTTCTGGAATCCAGTGGATTGCAGGACTGAGGCAACATGGTTTTACTAGAGGTTAGATGACTGTTTAATTTCTTTATTGAGTGATCAGAGAATTGAGTGCACTAGACATGGTGTACTTAGCTTCAACAAAGCCTTTGATATGGTTTCACATAAGCGACTTATTTATAAATTGAGAGCCCTTGATAAGGGCCCTAAACTGACTGGGTTAGAAACTTGTAGAGTGGAATAGATATTTTTTAAATAAATAAAACAAATACCAGCTCGTGCCTAAACTGTACATGTGTATCTAACTTATTACACTAGTAATAAAAAAGAGTGGAGGAGTGACCTAGTGGTTAGAGCACTGGTCTTGCAATCCAGAGGTGGCCAGTTCAAATCCCACTGCTGCTCCTTGTGATCTTGGGCAAGTCACTTAACCCTCCATTGCCTCAGGTACAAACTTAGATTGTGAGCCCTCCTGGGACAGAGAAATATTCAGTGTACCTGAATTTAACTCACCTTGAGCTACTACTGAAAAAGGTTTGAGCAAAATCTAAATAAATAAATAAATAATAAATAGTATTCTATAATGGAAAGCATTCACCATTGTAGAATGTGCTCCAATTAGGAGCCCTTGGCCTCTAGGCACTTTATATAGGCTCACTGTTCATAGAATATGTGTGTGTGTGTGTGTGTGTGTGGGGGGGGGGTAGTGAAATAGTGTGTTCTGAAACTACATAGACAAAGCCTGACTGTTCTTCTCTCCTACAGCCTTAATCGGTGTGGTTCAGGATCATCTGTTCTGAAATATGTAAGCCCAGTATTACCTTGTCCTCTCTGGAAAAAAAAACCCCAGTTCCGAGAACAGCTTTCCTAAGAGCCAGGATGTCCTCTTTTAGTTAATAATTGAACATTTTGTCAGTCTGGCTTAGGCACATGTGTGTCCTTATCTATAAGGTGAAATGAGTGTGGTGGGGAGGGGGAAGGTGAGAAGAGTATGTGTCTGGGATATTGTATAGGTGGGTCTGGGGGTTGCATCCATGATCCTTGATAGCTCCTGTTCATATACAAAACCTCAGAAGCAGACTACAGTAATTCTTTCACTGGTGAAGGTCAGTCTCTAGGGAGTGTGGTTCTGAACTCTTTCCTGGAGGCACATCTAGCCAGTTGGGTTTTCAGGATTACTGTAATGAATATGCATGAGAGTGATGTGAATACAGTGTGTCTCACTGCAGCTAGATGTGCTTCCAGGAAAGGGTTGAGGATCGGTGTCCAAGGTTTGTCTCCTGGGTCTCTGGCTGTCTCTTTACTCTCCAAAGTTGCGTTCCTAATTTTCTCCCACGCTTTTCTTTCTTAGGTGTGGCTTGACTTTTCCAGGTGTCTCTCTCTTGCTCTCAATTTGACATTCTTTTTTGTGTCTTTCCCTCTTAGGATTCTGTCTCTTTCAGGCATAGTCCAGCTGATATTCAACCTGCGGGAGGCAGGCTGGCTAAGTCCGACGATTGTCGCTGAGACTGGATATTCAGTGCCAGTCCGTTTCCAGTGACTGGCATTGAATATCCGTTTTTTTTTTCCAGCCAGCTTAAACTTAACCAGCCAAGTTAATATTCAGCACTGGCTGGTTAAGTTTGTAGTGGCCAAAGACAGGCCTGTTATTTAGAGGGTCCTATTTGGCTCCTAAACTTAGGCCCAGATGCACTAAATGTTTTTCATCATTAAATGAGACCTCAAGGAAGAATTTCCTATCCTTTCCATGCACTAAAGCCTATTTTCCGACGACAGTAGCAGCTAACGAAAACTGAATGCAGATGAGCAATTCTTCTACAAATCCCATTGAAATGACATGCACTAACCTTTTCCGATTCGTTTAACGCAGGAGAACACCGTGAAATCTAACGAGAGTATGTACCTCTTGTTAGGGCTGTCTGTCTGCTAGAAGTTAGCAAAATCCAATAAAAAAAATAACTGGGGGGGGGGGGGCGAAAACGCATCAGGGGCATCCTATATTGACGCCCCAGGTCGCCGCTGCTCCTCTCTCCCTCAGCACCAAAAAAAAAAAAAAAAGGATCGGGAGGGGGCAAAGGCACTCGTCATGAGCGTCCCGTATGGACGCCTTGCCCCCCCCCCCGCTGCTCCCCACTCCCCCCCCCCCCGCACGAAAAATCTCCAATTTTAGCAGCCCCGGGCCGGCCCTCCTCCCTTCCTGTATTCTCCCACACTAGCTCCGCCTCCTGCCATGCTCCGGTCCCGAGCCCCGCCCCCGCTGCCCCCCCTTTGGTCGTGGCTGCCGCTCCCCCCGTCCAACGACCCCCCCCCCTTTGCCTTACCTACGTCAGAGGAGGGCGGGCCCAGGAAGAAAGAAGGGACGTCTGAGGAGGCCTTCTGACTCGCCGATCAGCTGTTCTTGCCCATGCAGCAGAGGTGAGAGGCGCTGCACGGGCCGGTAAGGCAAAGGGGGGGGTCGTTGGACGGGGGGAGCGGCAGCCACGACCAAAGGGGGGGCGGCGGGGGCGGGGCACGGGACCGGAGCATGGCAGGAGGCGGAGCTAGTGTGGGAGAATACAGGAAGGGAGGAGGGCTGGCCCGGGGCTGCTAAAATTGGAAATTTTTCGTGGGGGGGGGGGGGAAGCGGGGAGCAGCGGGGGGGGGCAAGGCGTCCATACAGGACGCTCATGACGAGTGCCTTTGCCCCCTCCCGAAACACACGTGTTTGTGTTTTTTTTTTTTTTTTTTTGACAGCTGGGCCTTTGTGGCATGCGCAGAGCAGCCAGCATAACACTTGGGCTGCTCTGCGCATGCTTTAGGCGCTGATTAACGACGGGTTTAACGATTCTGTGATACATCCTACTTTGCAATACCGATCCGAACATTTCTGGAGTGTTTTTGTAGTGCATGCCTCATTTTTAAAAAATCGTTAAGCACTTTTACGATTCTTATTTTTTAACGTTTGGTTGATGCATCTGGGCCTTAGCCAGCAATATAGCCGATTAGCCACTTATCTGCTAAGCAGTAATATTCAGCAGAGATAACCAGCTATCTCGCGCTGAATATTAGCAATTAGCTGGTTAAGTGCTATTTAACTGGCCAGGAGCCATTCCTGGGTGGTTAAATTGCACTGAATATTGGCCAGACTGTTCCTTTGTTCTAGATATCTCACTGTCTCTCAGATTCAAGAAACTTGCTTGATGTACAACACAAGTGATGTATAAAATAGGAGAAGAAATAATCTCTCTCTCTTTCTCTCTCTTTGAGTCAATACCATAAGTGTAAAGCAACACAAAACATGATGCCCATGCGATTTTTGTAGTCCAGTTTCTACTAAGGCATCACGTTTGTGTTGCTTTACACTTATGGTATTGACTCAAAGAGAGAGAGATTATTCTTGTACAATAACAGACTCCTGAGGTAGGTGGTGACGCCGAAACACTGCACCGTTTCGAGTCTTATGCGTGATAAATAAATCTTTCTTTGATTAACTGTACGTGTGTTAGAAGACGCATCTATAACCCTACTTTTTTCACTTCCTTTGAGGTTTCTGTAGTGGTTTTTCTTTTGCTCCTCTGCTTCGGTGGTGGTGTTCTTAAAAGAAATTACTAGCACTACTACTTTCTGTAGAGCTAGTAGACTCATACAGCAGTGTACATAAACAGGCAAGAGAGAGTCCCTACTTGACAGAGCTTACAATCTGTTCAAGACAGAACCAGTTCCTGGGTTCTGATGTTGACCCCTTATCTCTAGTCAGATTGTATCCCACCAGCAGGCCAGAAATTTTATCAACTTTTTGCTGCTCTTTCTCTTATTTTTCCTGCGTGTTATTTTATGGGAAATCTTTAATGGTTTCTGTCAGCTTTGGGAAATGTGCATCACTTATAGTTGTGTATTTTCTGCAGTATAAGAGGAAATTGATCCTTGGTTGAGTTCTTTTCACAGTTTTCTGAACTGATATTGCAGAAGGCCTGTCAGGAAAGAGTTGTCTTTTTTGTGTTTGATACCAATATCTGTAACAACATAGACACCCTGGAAGGTATGAAAAATATTCCATTTACTGGTATTAGATTTATTAACCACATAAGCAATACAAAATGCGCTAAGCAAAGAATGTTATGAGGAGGGATCTAGTGCAGCCTGAGGAACAATCTAGATTATGACAGCTGAAAAATGCAGTCACACATTTGGGCTGCAAAAACACAAGGTATTTTATTTATTTTTGTTACATTTGTACCCCGCGCTTTCCCACTCATGGCAGGCTCAATGTGGCAGGCAATGGAGGGTTAAGTGACTTGCCCAGAGTCAGAAGGAGCTGCCTGTGCTGGGAATCGAACTCAGTTCCTCAGTTCCCCAGGACCAAAGTCCACCACCCTAACCACTAGGCCACTCCTCCACTCCACTAGCATTACAGTATAGGGGGTGAAGTTTTGATATGTACAAAAGAAGAGAGATCATATGTGATAACCTTAATGTGGCCAAACAGGTAGAAAAGGTGACAGCAAAAGCCAGAAAGGAGCATAGGGAGAGGAATGGCCAGCAGGCAAAAAAAGGTGATGATGCTTCTGTATATGACTCTGGAGACCACACCTTATGTAAACAGATTAGAGCCCTTCCAGAGGGTGGTGAGTAAAATGGCCAGTGGTCTTTGTCATAAAGAGTATAGAGACAGACTTAAAGATCTCAGTATGTATACTGTGCAAGAAAGGCAGGAGAGGGGAGAATTGATAGAGATGTTTAAATACCTCCGTGGCTTAAATGCACAGGAGGCGAGTCTCTTTCATTTGAAAGAAAGTTCTGGAATGAGAGACATAGGATGAAGGTGAAAGAGGACAGACTAAGGAGTAACCTGAGGAAATAATTCTTCATAGAAAGGATGGTGGTTGCTTGAAACAGCCTCTTAGTGGACCTGGTGGAGATGAGTACTTTATCTGAATTCAGAAAAACATGGGACAAGCACAGAAGTATGTCTGAGGGAGAGGAAGGGATTGTAGATGGGCAGGGCTGCCGAGAGGGGAGGGGCAGGGGGGTGCCACAGTTCCTCCACCCGCCCCCCTCCGTCCACCACCGGGCTTGGTCCCCCTGAATTCAAATCATAGCGCCTCACCTCGACCTCGCTCCGTGTGAAAGAAGTGCAGCAGCGGCAGTATGCAGATCGCCTCCCTTCGGGCCTTCCCTCCCTGTGTCCCGCCCTTGTGCAAGTTACGTCAGACGAGGGCGGGACACAGGGAGGGAAGGCCTGAAGGGAGGCGATCTGCAGACTGCCGCTGCTGCGCTTCTTTCACACGGAGCGAGGTCGAGGTGAGACGCTATGATTTGAATTCAGGGGGGCCCGGCCTGGTGGTGGATAGAACAGGGTTGGCGATGACTACGGCCTCGGGGGGGGGGGGGGTTGGCCTTGTCCCGGGCCCGGCCCGGCCCAGTCTCTCGGCAGCCCTGTAGATGGGCAGACTGGATAGGCTGTGTGGTTTTCATATGCTGTCTAGTTCTATGACATGCATTTCTGTTTCTGTTTCTCCAGTACTACATTGCAGGCAGAATCTGACTTTCTGGGGTTTCCAGTTGAGTTTCTATCTGTATGTTTCTGTTTCTAGTTAGTTGTTCCTTATGCAGTATTTGGTGGGGGTCTGTCTGTGTTTGGTGTGTATATGACCCAGGTGAAGTAGTCTAGGGGGTTTAGGGTTTGTATAGTTCTCTGTAGCAGTCCTGCTTGCTCAGTTGTACTGATGTTCTAGGGCTGGGTGTACCAGTTTATTTTCTATAGAGGCAGTGAATCATGTTGTCGTAATCCACTGTCCAAAGCTGCGGCTATCAATCTCTCATCCTTAGCTGTTCAGCTATATGGAGGGATATATATCTGCAGCATGTTAGTGCTTCCCAAACTTTTGTGAATGTGATCCTAGCTCTGCGTTGTAAATAAATGTGTGTTGGTATGTTGTATTTGTTTGTGTTGCCATGGTTATGATCCCAAATTCACAACCCACGGTTTGGGAAATACTGTCTGTGTGCCTTGGTAGGGGGGAAACAGTGGTGTTTGACAATGTGTTAAAATGTTTTACTCAGACTGCTGTGGTGAGGGATCAGGCTGTGGCATACTAGACTTAGCCTGTGCATGTTGGGAGTGGATATGTGTGATCTGTTGGTCAGGGACTGTACGTTTATGCTAGAATTGCCAACTGGCTAGTTTTCAGTCTGCCTGGTTGGTTTTTCAGAGGCTATACTGGCTGCTGGCAGGCCCTTAAAATTGACAATTGACAAAACTGTATTTTGTCACTGACAGGACCCAACTTCCTCACTCCTACAGTCTGGCATTATTTCTCTCTTTCTGATTCTCAATCTCTCTCTCTCTATCCCCACCCCCCCATTTTCCTTCCCCCTAGCAGTTTACCAGTCTTGCTCAAGTGGTCAGCAGCACTCAAACACACTGCCTCCACTGGCTCAAGGTCTTCCCTCTGCTGCATCTCTCTGTCAACTTTCTGTTTCTGCTAGGAGGGATGTGGCAGAAGGAAGGCCTTTCACTGACACTGACAAGAGCAAGGTTGGCAGGCTTTTGAGTGGGAGGGGAGAAAAAGGAGAGGGAGAGATGCTCGACCTGTGAGGTGGGGGGAGAGGCAGCGGAAGAGATGCTGGGACGTGGGGGAAATAGGCAGAAGGAGCAATGCTGGACTCATGGGGGGGGGGGGGGGAGGAAGTTGCTGGAGCCCCAGAGAAGGTGCCAGGAAGAAGGCCTGTGCTGCCCCTTGACCCCCTTGCCATAGTGCTTGGTTTATCTGAATTACATATTCATTAAAAAAAATTAACCTTTCTCTTTTTTTATTTATTTATTTTTGTTACATTTGTACCCCGCGCTTTCCCACTCATGGCAGGCTCAATGCGGCTTACATGGGGCAATGGAGGGTTAAGTGACTTTGCCCAGAGTCACAAGGAGCTGCCTGTGCCTGAAGTGGGAATCGAACTCAGTTCCTCAGTTCCCCAGGACCAAAGTCCACCACCCTAACCACTAGGCCACTCCTCCACTAGGAGTAAAGTTTGTGAAATAGTAATAGAACCATATGTACATGTGGCAGTCTTTTCTTCTGAGCTGGTAACTCTAGTGTGAACAGTTGGTTGTAGAGGGGTGCAGGGGAGGAAGGGTGTGCAAAGGGACTTGGGGCAGGGCAGGTGTTGGGTGTGCCTCTGTCAAAAGGTTGGTGACCCTGCCTGTTCTGAAGGAGAATTGTACCTGTGCTGAGGTGTGTATATATATGTTTGCTGCACTTTAGCATTGGGTAGGCCCTTATTATTGTCTGCTATTTCAGGAATTTTTATTAAGACAGACCAGAGCCTGTGGCTGTGTCTTTGTCCTTTCACTTTTGTGTACGAGCATGTTCTAAGCCTAGTGATTTTCAAAAGGTAGTAAATAATCTTTTCCATGTCTTTCTTTTTCTGCAGTTGTCTGCTTGTCCCGCTTTCCTCTGTTTCTTCACGGTTCTGTGTCTCTGTTTCTCTCATATGCACAGGAATGGGAATGTGTCCAGAGTACCAAATGCTGGTGTCTAGGCTGGCCTCTGTCCAAGGTTGTAACGTCACTGCTCTTGATGCAGAAACCCTGTCTCGCTCTTGGCAGTTACCACCAAACTCATTTCAGGCTTTTACCTCTATTAGTCTGGGTTTACTAACTATTTTTCCAGACACACAATCAGTGAAAAAAGCTTTAGTAAATCAGGCCTTTAAACTGCTATCCGAGGAATTTGGGAGGTAGAGCCAGGGAGGACTCTCAGCCAGAAAAATTTGATCCCAAATTTGGAAAGGTTGGCTCCTGTTGTCTGTTTCTCTGGCTTTTAAAAATTGTTTTTAGGTTTCTCTGAGGAAAATTCTGTATAGTTTCGTTTTCTGAAAACTTTTATTTTTCTCCTTAGCATCTCCTTCGCTAGCTTGTACTGCTACGAGGACAAAGCTGAAAACAGCTGCAGGCCCTCCTTTCTACTTCTCATTAGTACAATTTTTTAATGTAGAAGATCCATGTGCGCATACGTCCAGTGTCATCTTCTATGGTAGTGCCAGTTTTTGTGCTGGGTCTGTTTGCATATTATTTGGCTACTTGCATTGGGGAACAAAACTTTGGTGTTAACTCTTGCGTTAGGAAGCTGTGTGCTAAGTGTCTTTGCACAACTGCAATGCAAAATTTCTTCATCAGCCCCAGAAGGCAAGAATGTTGAAGAGAGAGAGCATGACAAAAGAGGATCAACAACCTTACAGCACAATCTGATCCCATACCTCATATGTACACCCCACAAATGCCCACACTGAATACATGAAGAAATAAGGCAAGAGTAACGAATCGAAGCAAATCCCAAGAGGAGGTTTCTAAGTCTGTGCTGGACACTCGCCCAGAGTCGTGACATGTCCTATTTTGTCCAAAAATGTAGAGCAGCTGTGAGTAAGGAATCAGGCAGGCTACAGAGAACCTTCCCCCTCCCCCTAGTACTACCTCAGACACACACTTACATTTATTTATAACAGGGGTTGAAGAAAGGGCAGGTCTCCTTTGTTATATGGACTCCAAGGTGCAGTAGAATACCTTTTGGGGGAGGGTAAATAAACCAAACTCTGTCCCTGCCTCCCAAGTTCCCCAGTTACTAATGCTGGGCAGAACAAAAATTGGTAGGGTCGTGGCCTGCCCCATTCCGCTGCTTATGCCTACTCCAGCCCAAGGAGAGGGCAGGTTTCTCTCTTATTATTACTTGCTGATTCCAGTACAATTCTGTATTGTGGAGTGAGGTGGACAGCGAAGGCTCAGTTCTCATCTCTCTCTCTGGTTTCCTCAGGCTGTGCGACTGGAGTCAGTGAGGTCTTATAGGATCAGGTATCTGCTGGTTGTTTCCACCCTTGGGAGCTACAGTGAAGACGAGACCATTCTACTGGGGGTCAACTTTCCAAGTGATGGGTAATAAAAATTTTACTTATCCTGTGGTCTAATTGTTGGTTGTTTGTCTTTTTCTGTGACCATGTTCTTAAAGTTCTCCAGGGTGAATGGAGTTCTTTTGCCAAACGTGTCCTGGGAAAAATTTAGCCAAATGTGTCCTGGGAAGAAAGCCATCTCAATTCCATCAGTCTGCTGCTGTCACTACTTATTTCTATAATGCTGCTAGACACATTCAGTGATGTACAAATATGTATGAGAGATTTATTACATCTGCATGATTAAAAGACTGTGACAAGGGAGAGAGCAGGACTGAAGAGTTAAATCTTCAATTCCATGTCTTCCCAGTGGGGAGTCACACTAGAGACCGATCCTTTGGGATCTTATAGGTTATCAGCAGCTGCTGAAGGTATCTTTTATAGCAACACATCACCATGTGCACACTGGACTTCAAAACCTGTCAGACAATCTAGGCAGGAAGGCTTGGCAACTGAATGTGTACATAGTGATGTCATTCTATAATAATAGAAAAAATCTCCACTGATTTCTGGTTGTAAAACAATTCTATGCCCAACATTTGGACAGAAAAATATCTGTTAACAGTTTCATCATTTGAGCTATGATAAGTGAAAGATATATATATATATATTTTTTTTTTCTATTTATTATGAAGAGATTTGATACTGATTTTTTAGGAAGGTGAAACATATTTAAGATGTGTGCTGTTTTAAGAAGAGATTACTGAGGCTTTTCCCTTTCCATATTCTAAAGTTGATGTGAAAGGGTACTTTATTTATTTATTGGGATTTATTAACTGCCGTTATGAAGAGATTTACCCAAGGCAGTGTACAGTAGGTACAGTTTTTAACATCAAACTTACAATTTTGTTAACAGATTAACAATAATAAAATGTACAAGTGTAAACAAAAATACAATGAAAGAGGAAAACTTGAAAACAGCAAATTGAAACCTAATAATAAGACTACCATGAAATAGGATCAAAATATACACATTTAACAGCACTGAAATTCAAATAACAGAGATATGCTTACATCGTATTATAATAGTGGTGGAATATCTAACAAGCACACAATTAGATCATTCAAATAACATTGCTATGATACTCATGCTTTTCTAAAATACTGCTTACCATATAGCTGAGGGGCCAAATGCAGATATATGGATGGGGACAAGATGTGTGGTACAGAGTCAGTTGAGATAAATAAATGGGTGGCTAAACTAAAGGCAAGTTCTTTGTACAGTTGATCAAGAGATAAGGAACTGGTCTAAGTTACAGTGTGTGTAGCGAGCTAGTCCAGTTGCAGAATAGGTGTATAGTCAGTCAACCTATGTATTAAAGGCTTGGTAGAAGAGCCAGGCTTTTACCTGCTCTTTAATTTGATATATAGTTGATTGTATAAGAGCCATCTGAATAGTCATTTTTGTTGGGAGTCTCTGTGCCTGACCTATAAATATGAATCAAATATGACAGAGAGGGCAGGAAGACTAGACAGATTTCTTAACGTGTGGGTCCTGCTTAAGCAATATATTAGAGATGCTTGATTGGATGTTACACCTTGCTATGAGGCCTTGGATATCTGATGGTTTGACCTTAGGCCTCCAATGTGCTAGATGCCTTGCAGAGGGGAGGGGATAGGGGTGGGTAGAGTGGGGCGGGTTTTTGAGGAGATATTTGATAGATTACTTTATTGTTGAACAAATGTATATTTTCTCTTTTTTTTTTTTTTTTTTATTAAAAACTAATAAAGATGGAACATCTCAAAAAAGATATAGTGGAATTAGAAAAGGTACAGAGAAGGGCGACAAAAATAATAAAGGGGATGGGATGACTTCCCTATGAGGAAAGACTGAAGCGTCTAGGGCTCTTCAGCTTGGAGAAAATATGGCTGAGGGGAGATATGATAGAGGTCTATAAAATAATGAGTGGAGTGGAATCATTTGTTTACTCTTTCAAATAATACTAGGACTAGGAGACATGTAATGAAACTACAAAGTAGTAAATTTAATACGAATCAGAGAAAATTTTTCTTCACTCAATGTGTAGTTAAACTCTGGAATTTGTTGCTAGAGAATTTGGTAAAGGCGGTTAGCTTAGAGCGGTTTAAAAAAGGTCTGGACGGTTTCCTAAAGGAAAAGTCCATAGACCATTATTAAATTGACTTGGGAAAAATCTACTGCTTATTTCTGGGATAAACAGCATAAAATGTATTGAACGTTTTCAGGCTCTTGCCAGGTATTTGTGACCTGGATTGGCCACTGTTGGAAACAGGATGCTGGCCTGATGGACCTTTGGTCTGTCCCAGTGTGACAATACTTTATGTACTTATGTAACTTAAAAAAAAAAAAAAAAGAGCTATCTGACTATAAAGCACCTTGGTCTTATCAGTTGTATTAATGTTTGAAATGTTTCCTCACGTGTCCCAGGAATATCTTGGGGGGGAGAGAGCGAACATGCAGTGCTGGAGGGGGCTTCCAGCACAGCGGTGGGATCTGCTTATTCAATTATTCTTTGAAACTGGCAGCATATCACTGTGAATGGCCTCCAGTGCATAGATTTCATGACACAGCACTGCTTGCTGCTTTATGATGGTAATGTTTATTCTTGGGATGCCATTCCTGTCCCTGGACAACTGAATTTAAGCCACCGAGGGCCAGGTGGGGGTATTAATTCCTGAGATTCTAGGACTTGGAGTCCTGAATGGTATCATTGATTAAAGGAAAACTACATGTCCCAGAGTTTTTATTTTATAGTAAATTCAGGCGTAGAATTATCTTCTGTGGAGTGCACTAATTCCACTTCTGTTAGCCAACAAACTAAGCTAAGACTAAAGCTTGATCAAAAGATGATACAGTTTTGTTCAGGTGATCTATCAAGATTTACTGACCTGAGAAAAGTAAATATTGAGTGAGGTGAAACAGTAGAAAGATTAGGGAAATGGGACTTGATATACCACCTTTCTGAGGTTTTTGCAACTACATTCAAAGCGGTTTACATATTTTCAGGTACTTATTTTGTACCAGGGGCAATGGAGGATTAAGTGACTTGCCTAGAGTCACAAGGAGCTGCAGTGGGAATCGAACTCAGTTCCCCAGGATCAAAGTCCACTGCACTAACTACTAGGCTACTCCTCCACTGTAATAATAAATATCCAGCACTGTATATTTATTATTACGTATCACTTTCTGTTCAACTAATGGACCTGCTGAGTAAGCTTTCTAAGAACTTGTAATGATTAGCATCGGACATTCCTGAATCCAGTGAAAGTAATCTGGAGCTTTCAGGAACCAATCAGAAGCCATCATACACAGTGCTTTGTGACATCAGACATTCTGATGAAACCGATGTTGACACCAAGGAGGTTTTTATGACAGGAGATGGCATGACATCAAAAAGTTGAAGCCATCTCCCCCGTGAACCCACCATATTGGGGAACCCTAAACAAAAGATCAGCATATGGATGTACAAAGAGGAACTGTCAGAACTGTAACCTGAGGTTAAATTATTTTTACCTCTGGGGGGGAGGTCCTGAGGGTAAAGAGACTTCCATTGGCGCCTGTGGGTGGGGGCTGCGTTAGTGTGCACTCCAGAGCATCAAACTTGATTTTCGAGCTGTGGGAAGCTTGATTTTTCTAGGGGGCAGTTTTAAGAAAGGCCCCGCTCTGCCTGAGCCTCTGGACTGAGTTGTGGGAACTCCTGCAGCTCCAAAAACAAGTCTGCTGCTCCAGAGCGCCTGCACCTGCAGTGGGACTGCGTCTCATGCCCCAGGACCCCACCCCCCAACAGTTAAGATGAATCCATCAGGAAACAGGACATCCTCACAGAAATTTGGCCATGTATTACTGTATTCTATAGAACAGTGTAGAAAAAAAGAGCAAAAAATACAGAGAATTTATTAGTACTGTTTCTACCAGCTACAATAATTTTTTATTCTGTTTTAGTGATTTTTAATTTTATTTCTTGATATATATCTACACTAGGAAAAAATGCCCGTTTCTGAGCGGAATGAAATGGGCGCTAGCAAGGGGCCCCCTCCCTCCGTCCCTCGAAGCTACTTGCCTTGTTCGCTGTGGGCCGTTTCGGCCCTCGAGTGTCAATAGCTCCGCCCTCGACGTCATGACGTTTTGACGCGAGGGCGGTGCAGACACTCCAGGGCACACCGGATATCTCGGGCGCCTCAACTTCCGTGGAGGCTTCAGAACGTTGGGGTTGCCTTTTATATATATAGATATGGGAAGCTTTTAAATAAATAAAAAAAGCTGTCAAATAGGTCAAGATGGTGACTGCAGCTTAGTCTGGTGCTCTGCTTCTCGTTATGATGAAGAAAAAAGGGAGAATGAGGGCTTATCCCTCTGAACCACAGCCCCAAGTCTCTTCCCTGATTGTTGGTCCGATGGACACTTACCTTCGTCAGAGCCAAACTCCATCTTCTTCAGTTGATGAGCTCCTGTCTGAGCTGACGCCACGACCAGGAGGTGTGTCACCAGGCTTTGGAACTGACATCTTGTTGACTCCCAACTTACAGACACCCTCGCCACAACCGCTCCTTGATGCATCACTGGTTCCAGAGTCTGGTGCCTGACGCAAGACGCCGGCATCTCCAGCCCGTGGAGGGATGGGGTCAGTGTCATAGGAAGAAGCTTTTGCTTCTTTAGTCAACTTTCGCTAGGAGTGGTGTCGGATACCGATGTGGCTTCAGCTGCTGCTGGAAGCAGACCAAAGGTTGCCAAGCTTGCTGAGGTTTCGTTCCAGAGGACCCCTATGTTTTCCTTGGAGACGATTTGGATTGCAGTTGCAAAGATGGGTAAGGCCCTCTTGGTACAGATTATGGCAGTAAACATTAATATTCAAATAAATGCTTTTTCGTTGACTGCCTTACAAGTGCAGGTGACCTGTGTTGAGCAAGTGGACACCAAAAATGTTGTTCAGATTAAAATGCTTCAAGTAGCTAATGTATCTATTATAAATTAAAATAATATTATGAAGCAGAAGATTGAAACTTTAGAAAATCGCACTAGATTAGGAAAATTTATTACCAGAAGGTTGCTTAAACTACCTTTAAAAGATATGAGAGAGATTCTACAGGTGCCAGAGGAATCTTTCCTGTATTTATTATTTGCCTTCAACTATAAAAGAGACACTTGCACCTCAAGGGGAGCAAGTTCCTGAAGTTGATGTTTTGAATATCTCTGAAATACTGGAGACTTTCAGAACTGAAGCAGTATCCTTGGCTACCTTGGTATTACCAACAAGATAAACTCATTTTACATGGTATGTGATACTTTATATGTATACCCAAGTTTGATTTGTCCTTGTCATTCCTCTCATAAAATCTCCTTGGTTGATAGCGTTTTGTTTCCTGTCATCCCACTGGTTACAGTGCACCAGGACTTCAGTTATACTGACCTCTGAAGAGGTAACTACCAAGAACTCTTCTGCCTCCCCTCTGACATACTCGGTCAATCCTAAGTGAGGCAACGCTTTCCCTATCCCATAAGAAGGGGTGAGGACTCAGGAGGCGGTAGCAGCCAACTGTGTGGCCTTGGTGTATGATACCCACTCGACTGTAAGATTGCCTCAGCAATAAATGAGAACAAAGAATTAAAAATAAACTTTGGTTCCTGTTCTGACTCCCATCTCTCAACAAACAGAAATAAGAACTGATGAAAGAGGTACCTGAGTAAACAGCTTTGGTATTTGTCTTCTGGGCACCTGCTTCTCTGTTTGCTTCTTTTTCATTCCAACTAAAGTTGGTAGATTTGTTGCTGTTTATGCCAGAAATACTTGAACTTGTTTCCAAACCAAACAGTGCTGCTTTGCCACTCTGGAGCAAATGGGCTAGCTGTGGAAAGTTTGGGCAAATGGCACTTCTTCCACTTCAAGGCATGAGCTTGTACCAAGTGATTCACTGTTTAGATTCTGAAGTGTTTTCTGAGTTTACGTAAGAACGCTGACAGAAGTGAATATTAGCAGCTTCTCTGCTGCCGGGACTGAGCTATGTTCACTAATGTTTCTCTTTCTCTGGTTTTAGGTGCAGTCAGTGCACTATCGGGATGGTCCTACCTCTCTGGAGTAATACCCAGGTGTTCCTTGATGGAGATGGGTAAGAGCCTCTGAGACAGAAATATACCTTGTGTTTCTCAATCAAAACCTTTTTATCTCCCTTGTCTTCTTCAGGGCCAGCCTTTGGTGGAGTGCGCAACCCTACTCCTGCTGGAATTCTGCGCAAAAAAATTCAAAACGTCTGCGCACAAAATTTGCAAACCCTGCAAATTTATTAGTCATAATTTAACAAGTATTACAGCCCCGTCCCTGTACACAGACAGATACCACCATTTTTTCCCCAGCATTCATATTGTTTTCCAACCCCTTCCCTGCACCCACGCATAGCATCCACCTTTACAGCAACCTTCCCTTCCTCCTTCCACCCACACATAGCATCTACTTTTTTTTTACAGCCTCCCTCCAAACACGCGCACACACAATATCCACCTTTTTTAACAGCCTCCCTCCCTCCCTCCATACACACACACACACACACACACACCATTCACTTTTTTACAGCCCTTCTTGCACCCATAGCATCCACCTTTTTTACAGCCCCTCCCTCTAACCACCCACACATAGCATCCACCTTTTTTTTATACAGCCCCCTCCCCCTATAGCACTTACCTTTTTTTACAGACCCCCACACACATGTAACATCTACCTTTTTTTTTTTTTTTTTACAGTTCCCTCCTTCTCTCCCTGTCTTTCTCCCCCCTCCCTGCACCCACACGCTATCCATACTTTTTTTTTTCAGCCATCCCTGCACTTACGCATGAGGAAGGAGCAGGAGGAGCTGCATAGAACTACCTCTTCAGGGCAGGAAAGAACCCCACTCTTTCCTACCTTCTGCCGCTGCTCTGGGCCAGTGCTGCCACCTTTTCCAAATTGCCACCAAGACTTCCTGTGGCAGTCTCACAAGATTACCGGTTGAAGTCTCGGTGGCCATTTGGAAAAATCGACAGCACCAGCCCAGAACAGTGGGCAGGAAAGAGTGGGGTTCTTTTCTGTCCCCAGTGAGGCCTCTAGACCACCAGGGTGGACTCAGGTAGGCCCAGGCAGAGCCCACCAAGGCTTGAGGGGGGGGGGGGGGCGGCTGTGGCGAGGGAGGCCAATTCCTCTTGGAGCGCAGATTCTTTGCAAGAAAGTGCAGAATTCTGGCAGGAGTATAACCTCTACAGCCCAAATGGGGCACCCTGCATGAGTAGTGCCACCATGCTGGCATCCTCTCTTTGTCACAGGGGCAAAGAAAGGGGCTCGGTAATTTAACAGAGCAGAGGATAGGGAAAACAAGGGGGTGCTGGGTAAAAAGAGAGCGAGTCACTGCCACCACTGAAGGAGGATGTCCTATGCTAAAGTTGCAATCACTGATGAGAAGGATGCCAATTTCAGTTTTGCACAGGGTACCAGTAGAGCCAGCCATGATGACTATCCCTATCTTTTTTTTTTTTTTTTTTAACCCAGCAATTATCTTCCTGCTTTTTAAGGCTGTGACCTTGCCATAAAGAACCTTCATTTGCAACTTTTCCATTTTATATCCTACTCCCTCCCCCCCCCCCACCCCAAAAAAATACCTAGGGTTTCATTTACTAATGTGCTTTACTCAATTAATGCATGTTAATGTGAGTTCAATAACTTCTTAGTAAATAGGCATTGCTGAGAATAATGGGACTTGCATTGTTTAGCATGCCTTAAATTACGACATTGAATTAGCATCTGTGGAGTGCATGAATTCTATTTCTGCTAGGTCTCACTCCAGGCTTAGACTAAAGCAGATTAAAAGGTGATACAGAGTTTTGTTGAGGTGATTAATCAAGGTTTACTGACTTGAAAAGTAAATATTGAACGAGGTGAAACAGAAGACAGATTAATGCTATATGTTTGTTATTACGGATGCAGAGGTTGGTGCTAGGGAAATATGGGTCAGAGGAAATGTATTGTCACATGGGGTGCCCCAGTGGTCGCTATTATCGTCATACCTCTTTAGTATCTATGTGTAGGAAGATTAGAGTTAGGTTTTTCATACTGTTCCTCTGCTTATATCACTGCCTACAACTGTATAAGAGACTTTGGGAGCTTTTTTTAAAAAATATATAATGTGTTATGTACTGCCTGGAAGTTCGAAAGCAATCGAAGCAGTGTACATTCTGGTCCAGAAGGTATTTTTTCTGTTCCCAGAGGGCTCCCAATCTGAGTGTGTACCTGAGGCAATGGAGGGTTAAGTGACTTGCCCAAGACCATGAGGAGTTGCAGTGGGATTTGAAAGCAGCTTCCCTGGTTCTCAGCTTTCTGCTTTAACCATTAGGTTACTACTTCACTCCTGAATTCTGGTTAAACAGGAACAGACTGAAATTAAGTTTAAAAAAAATCAGAGGTGTTGTATGTGGGGAAGTGGGAGTTACATCCACTGGTTCAGGTTTCCCTGGAAGGGGAAATTCTATCTTGCAGTTTTGTGGTGAGACATTTAGGGATCTATATAAATACAGACTTAACTTTTTCCAAAACAAGGTATCCAAAATGGTATAATATTCCTTTGGGATCTTGCATAGTGTCTTTCTATTAGAGCCCAGCTGAAACCAGGATCTTCAGTTTCTGCTGAAACCAAATCTGCAACCGAAATTGGCTGCTCAGCTTCGGCAGAAACTGAAATTGCCGACCTGGACCCAGACCTGGCGGCAGCTCTCCCCCCACCCACCCATGGCAGACCCCTCTTGGACCTACCTTTTTGTTGGTGGGTAGTGGACGCAGGAGTGTCTCTATTCATTCCTGCGCATGCCTGGCCTAGAAAATGGCTTCTGAGACTGCCATAGAAGGTCCCGACAGCCATCTTCCTAATGGAATCGGCACTGGCAAGAGCAACATATGCTCCTGCACCCACTACCCACCAACGAAAAGGTAGGCCCAGGAGGGGGTTACCGTGGGGGGGGGGGGGGGGTCAGAAGGGAGAGTTGCCACCAGGCTGGGGGGGCTCGGAAGGAGGGGAGGTGCAGCCAGAAGAGTGGCTCGGGGGGGGGGGGGGGCTGCTGCTAGTGGGCCCGTCATCTGCTGGGGGGGGAGAGCTTAAAAAATGCTCTGCCACCCCCTATCACGATCATTCTGTTTGTTTGTTTCATCTGAAAATGCACTGATTGGCCTCTAATTAAACTCTGGAATTTGTTTCCAGAGAATGTAGTAAAAGCAGTTAGCTTATCAGGGTTTTAAAAACGTTTGGATACTTCCCCAAAAGAAAAGTCCGTAAGCCGTTATTAAGAAGGACTTGGGAAAATCCACTGCTTATTTCTAGGATATATACCTCACAAGATTCAGTAGAACTCTTACATGTGTGCAGTCAGTATAGCATTATTTTTAGTAGGGTAGTCTCATAGGTCACGGGGGTGCAGTTGCAATCTTGTATAATCCCCTATTATGCGACAGTTGTAATCATCGACTTGCCCTACCGCCCTCCTTTGTTACTATTTTGTCTGTTTTATGTTTTTTTTAATATTTATTTTTACATTTTTGCAATCACCAAAGGTATGTCTATACTTAGTACTGCATACACATTGGGAGCTTCGTTATTGAACAGTCTAGCTATCTGATAAGGCTGTAATTATAATTATACTTATGAAAAAAGCTTAACTTAGCTTAGTTTTTTTTTTAATTTTCATGAAGTCTTTATTAATAAGTAAAACACAGATTCGAGTACGTAGCACATCGTACACAACATAGTACATTTCAATTGTACAGAACCAATCTCTGGTAATGTGGATGACTACTTAGCTTAGTTTTGAAGTGCGGAACTCTCCCCGATAGGTGCTTGTTTCGCACAACTCGGCTTTCTCAAGGGGTTGTTGTCGCACCAATCAACGAGACAGCCTGTCCTTACTCGAGCTCGGTTCTCTGTACTGGCACCTTGAATGCAGGGGCAGTGGAATACCTTTAGGGTTGGAGAGGCCAAACAAACCATTTTCTAGTCCTGCCTTAAGCTCTAGTTTCAAGTTGCTGATGCTGTGTTGAGCATAATATCGGTAGACCCAATCTGTTCCAGTACCTGTGCTTGTAAGGGAATGTATAAACTGCATGCTTAATTTCTGTGGCTTGTTTTTTCTTTTCCAATCTGCAGCCTGTCATTAATAAAAAATCACTTTTTTTCGGAGGAAGTGACGTCACCGATGGGATCGGTAGCTTAAATTTGTAGCTCCGCGGGGACGCGAAGTAAATTGCTAATAAATCCTCACATCGGGCGAATAATATTTCCACAGACGAATGGTTGAACTTACCAGATTTGATGGCAGCCAGAAGGAAACTTTCCAAATTTAAATACGCGGCGGAATCGGCGAAAGCGGGAGGCAGAGAGCAAACTGGGTTACCCCCGCGAGTAAACAAAATGGCGCCGGAGGAACCCGAGACGGAGGACGAACTCGAGGAACGAAGCGGCAGAGAGGGAGAAATTGAGAGAAGTGAATTTATAAAGTGGTTCCAAGACTTGAAAGCAGAAATGATAAATACTAGAAATAGTATTCAAGCTGCTGTTAAAGAGCTGCGGGAAGAAGTAAAGGACATTGGCAAGCGCATGGGAGAAACAGAGGAACGCATGGAGGTAATGGAAATGGAGGTGCAGAGTATGACGAAAAAAATTAAAGAAGAGAAACGACAGCGTGACGAGTTGGAGATCAGGGTGGAAGACCTTGAGAATCGTTCTCGAAGGGGGAATCTGAGATTTAAAGGAGTTCCTGAGGAGGCTCAATATTTGGAAGCTACGAAAGTGGTGCAAGAAATTTGTAACTTTATAATGAGCCATGGAAGAGACTCCCAGGAGTATGCAGACAAGACTGAAATTAAAATTGATCGTGCACACCGGAGTCTGGGACCGCAGCGGGGAGAAAACCCTAGAGATATTATTGCATGTTTTCACGATTTTCAGGTGAAGGAGACTGTATGGCGGAAAGCCCGAGCTATGGGTGATATACATTGGAAAAGTTGTAAACTACAGATCTTCCAAGACCTGGCGAAAACCACTCTACAAAAAAGGCGGGAATTCCGCGAGGTAACGAGATATCTGCAAAAAGCTGGCCTGCGCTACAGATGGATCTTCCCCAGCGGCCTAATGGTCACGGTGGGGAATCAGACAAGGAAAATACAACACCCGGCAGCAGCGAGGAAGATACTAGAGAACATGGGATGTGCAGATGTGCCGGAGGAGTTACAAAATCCCACTGTGGAAGGCAATGGAGAGAACAATCCCGGCAAAGGGAGAGGGCATCTTCAGGGGAAACAGGGCAGCAATACAAACGGAACGCGGAAGGAGCGTGGCCTGGAGCAGCATGGGGACACTTGAACGGACAAATGTCAAGGGGCTTAGGCCCAGGCATAGCGTTTGACCATTTGAGTATTGGTAGTAAGTAAGACAAGACTGGTAACGTTTAACTGTTTATATATGTATGATTTGAACAGAGTATATTGGAAAGAATGAATAGGAATGAAGGTTTTACTGTGTGGGTGATATAAGAGGGGTAAAGATCCCGGGGGGACGACACTTCCTTAGGGATAAACTGGCAGCTGGTAGTAGCAGCCATCGGGGGAGAGGGGAGGGGGGGGAGGGGAGGGGGAGGAGAGGGCATGATCACAGTTGGTTCATGGAATGTAAATGGGCTGAACACACCTGAAAAAAGGAGAATTGTATTTAGAGAAATATCAAAAATGCATTGGGACATTATCATGATGCAGGAAACGCATATCCAGAGGAAAGATGCTAGGCTTATTCAATATAAAAACCTGGGCCAGAATTTTATTCTGGCAGACCCTAGAGGTGGGAAAAAGGGAGGATTGGCAATCTACATTAAAGAAAAGGTACCTTTTGTCCATGAGCAAACATACCTGGAGAGCCAGGGAAGATGTATAGCAGTTAAGGGAAAGGTCAATGAACAAATGATCACGTTAGTTAATATATACGCACCTAACGAGGGACAGGGTGCGTTCTTTGAAAAATTAAGACTGGAATTGATAGAATTTGTACAGGGAGAAGTGATTGTGGGAGGGGACTTCAACTGGGCAATAGCTGACCTAGATCACTCAAAGGGTAAGAAAAAGGGTGGAGTCTCAGCAAATACGACAAAGTTACTGAGTCTGTTCAGGGATTTGGATCTGATAGATGTTTGGAGATTGCAGCACCCGGGGCAGAGGACTTATACTTTCTATTCACACGCCCAACAAACGTATACAAGGATAGATGCAATATGGGGCTCCCGTAATCTATGGGGGGAAGTAGGGGATTCTAATATAGGAAGTATTCATGTATCAGACCATGCTCCCATATGGGTCTCCTGGAAGGGTATGGGGAGAGAAAAGGGACACACCTTTTGGAGATTGAATGAATCCCTGCTCGACTCAGTTGAGGATTGTGAAGCTGTTAGCAGGGCGATACAAGAATACCTAGTTTACAATGATAAAGGGGATGTAACAGAAGGGACGCTATGGGACGCTCTTAAAGCAGTGGTGAGAGGACACCTGATCAAAAAGGGGAGTCAAAGAAAGAGGGAGGGGCGAAGGCGGGAATTAGAAGTAAGACAAAGACTGGTGTCCTTAGAAGTCCAGCATCAAGGAGGACAATGCCCTGAGGTTCTGCCAGAATTGAGGGAATGTAGGTCCGCGCTGCAACAAATCCAAATAAAGCAGATGGAGTTTCAAAGGAAGTTAGCACAGCAAAAGTTTTTTGAATACAGTAATAAAGCAGGACGAATGCTGGCGCGACATCTCCGCATGCGCAGAGTGGGCAATACTATAGTGAAACTTAAAGGGGAGGGGGACTCACTATTGTACCAAGACAAGGAGATGAGAGATAGGTTTGCCCAATTTTATAAAGCGTTGTATACTAAAGAGAGTACGGATTCGGGGGAAAAGATTAAAGAATATTTGAGCAGATTAGGATTGCATACACTATCTGAAACACAAAAAGACTTCTTAGATAAACCGATAGTATTAGATGAGATAGAAAGAGTCATTAAAGGATTAAAAGGTGGGAAAGCGCCGGGATTGGATGGGTACACAGCTAAGTTCTACAAGGTAATGAATAAGGAGGTGGGGCCATTATTGTTAAGGGTGGGGAATGAGTGCTTTACATCGGGAAAGCTGCCGAGTAGTATGTATGAAGCAGGAATCTCGGTGATTCCTAAACCGGGGAGAGATCCCACGTTATGTGCTTCCTATAGACCAATATCCCTCATTAATATAGATATTAAGATACTTGCTAAGGTCATGGCGGAGCGAATTAACAAATTTCTGCCCCAATTAATCCATGAGGACCAATCCGGCTTTGTCCCACAAAGGCAAGTCGCTGATAATATAAGGAGAACGCTGAATATAATATGGGAGGCACAACGTAGAGGGGGAGATTTTGTACTCTTAACAACAGATGCAGAAAAGGCCTTTGACCGGGTTGAATGGCAGTACCTGTGGGAGGTGTTGGAATGTATGGGATTTGGCCCAAAGGTATTGACATGGATGAAGGGGCTATATGCAACACCAAAAGCCCGTATAAAAGTTAATGGGGGATATTCGGACCAGTTTCAGGTACAGCGGGGTACAAGGCAGGGTTGCCCCCTGTCACCTCTGCTGTTTGCATTGGCAATTGAGCCGCTTGCGCAGCGGATTAGGGAAACGGTTAGCATTCAGGGGATCAAGGTGGGAGACCGAGAGCACAAATTGGCATTATTTGCCGACGACATTCTCTTTTATGTGAGTCGCCCAGAGGAGTCCTTGCAAAATATCTGTCGGGAGCTGAAGGCGTTCGGAGCTTTTTCCGGTTTTAAAGTTAACTATGATAAGTCTGAAGTGCTGGGAATAAAGTGCACCACCTTAGATCTGAGAAGCACATTAACCAGATTTTCTTTTAAGCATGCCAAGGAGAATTTTCGATATTTAGGGGTTAGGCTCCCCAGGAACCTAGAATCCTTATACGGGCTTAACTATATTCCCTTGATTAGAGAACTAAGAAATGACTTAAGCAGATGGAAAAATGGGATGCTTTCATGGTGGGGCAGGATTGCGGTCATTAAGATGAACGTACTTCCTAGGTTGTTATTCCTATTCCAAACGTTACCATTGGAAGTCCCCTCGGGAACCCTGAGCAGATTACAGTCTGAAATGTCAAATTTTGCTTGGGGAGAAAGAAGGGCGAGACTATCTAAGCGAATCATGTGGAGGGGAGTGGAAGAAGGAGGGAGAGGGATGCCCAACATCACCTGGTATTATCAGGCAGCACAAATGAAACAGGTGGCGGAATGGAGTAAGGGGGAGGGGGCGCCAGTGGCTGTATTAGAGCAGCAACTGGTGCCTGGGTGTAATTTGGAAAGGGGCTTGTGGGGATCTGGAAGGATGTATGGCCCACGTGGGGGAACTGATAATCCTTTTATAGGACATTTGCTACATACTTGGGAGGTATTGAAACGAAAATTTAAAAAAGGAGTTAAAACATCTACATTGGCGCATATAATCCATGAAGTAGAGTTCCCAGCGGGCGAAGAGGGGGGAACTTTTCATGAATGGTATAAAAAAGGTCTGAGGAGATTTCGAGATCTGATGTCGGATGGTTCATTAAAAACATTTGAGACACTAAAAAGGAAGTTTGCCCTACGAGCGTCGGATAACTATGCTTATCTACAGGTTAAACACTATATGAGTAGACAGGGGTGGCTACAGGGGGACCAGAGGGGAAGGGAGCCATTAGAGAACATATGGATTACTCTTGAGGTAGGGAAGAGGGGCATTTCCAAATTGTACAATTATATTAGAGGTAGTACATTGACTAAATTATCCTATATGAAAGCATGGGAGAAAGATTTGAACTGTGAAATGAGTGTGAAAGAATGGGAAAGGGTTTGTATAGAGGTAAAAAAGGCATCCACGTGTGTACTAATAAAGGAAAATGCCTACAAAGTTTTAAGCAGGTGGTACTATACACCAGACAGGGTAAAATTGATGTATGCTAGTGCCTCAGACAGATGTTGGCGTTGTGATAAGGACCTGGGCAATTTTATGCATGTGTGGTGGTCATGCCCACTTATTCGTTCTTTCTGGGACGATATAACTATGTGCATGACCTCTATTCTGGGGACACAGTTTGTAGGGGAACCTAAATGGTGCCTATTAGGGTGGGGGAATAAAAGAGGCAAGAAGTGGCAGAAGCGGATTAAAAGACTATGTTTATCAGCTGCGAAGCTGGAAATTGCAGCCCACTGGAAAAAGAAAGTGGGTCCTACAGTCGTGGAGTGGAAAACAAGACTCCGCACCATAATGGGACTTGAACAACTGACGGACAGACGAAAGGGCAGATTTGAACCAAAGGCGGAGGAATGGAATCATCTAGAGTGTTTATGGACTAATGCCACTATTACACAGTGTATTCAGCCATTACGTGAAGATGGGGGGGAGGGAGGGGAGTAAAATTCATTAAGTTTTCAATAGTTGATATTATTGTACAGTTCACTAAGGCTTGTTGCATAGTGGGTAATTGATTTTGTGATTGTACTTATGAATAATGAGATTAAATAAAAAATTTCTTTCAAATAAAAAAAAAAAAAATCACTTTTTCTGAGAGCTTGGATGGAGTGTTCGGGAGTATGTCTGCAAACTTTTCTGTGCTTCTGGCTTCCAACATTTTGCGCACTCACAGTTGGAAGGTGGGGTTGGGGTTGTCTTATTTTTCTTTCTCAACCAGTGTCACACTTTTCTGAGCCAATTCAACGGACCAAAGAGAACATTTCAGGAGGTACTGGGGACAGTGGTTATGGTTTGATAGTTCCTAACCCAGTAATATCTAAATTTGTTTTCCACTCACCATGATCTCCAGAACTAGCATATCTCATCTCATCTCAGCACTGAAGTACAGCATTTGCATATACTGTGCCCCAGTGGTGCGCCCTGCCAGAGTTTTTCCCTTTTAATTCTCTCTCTCTCTCTCCAGTTTTCTAATGATTAACTGTCTGCAAGTTTGGTTCTTGCCTAAAATATTTATACCTGCTTGAAATTTGGCATCCTTTGACCTGCTTTCTTCTTACCATTCACAAGTACCTTCCCAAGCCTTTTGAGAGTCTTTCTAAATATTTGCAGAATTTATTTTGCATATTATAATCTCTTTAAGATTTTAAATATTTGAATAAGGTTTTTTTGCTTTGTTTTGTTTTTGCCTGAAGCTCTGGAGTTTGTGGCTTCCTTTTCTTTTTCTCATTTTCACAGCTTTCAAAGTGAAGTCTTAGGAAAGACCTGTACTGAGGTAACATCACCTCCTTTTTTGCTTCTGGTTCTTTTGCACCCTAGTGACTCGTCCACCTTGCCACACTGTTCTGTAACCTTGAGATCATTGGGCATGATCACCCCAAGGTGTCTGTGTCATGGTTAATGCACATCCCTCCCATGCATTGCTCCCTGAGGTTTCTGAGCCCAAATGCATTCCTACACTTTTTGCATTAAGGGCCAACTGACTTTATGCTAATTTTCAAAGGGAAGATACGAGCCTACTTTTCTCTTGGAAAATTGATCTGGTAAAAAAATACCCTCAGACATTTGTCTCTGCTTTATTGTTGCCTATTATTTTTTTTTTAAATCAGAAATGTGTGTAGATTTGAAACTTTAACCTATGTGCCTAGTTCGCTCCTTGACCTAAACATACCTCCATGTCTGCCTGCCTTTCATTCGGTTGAAAGTATATATGTCGATCCTCACGTATACTCTTAGCTAGGTAGGGGCTGAGCAGTTATTAGACAGATTACTGGGGAAACTGATATTTGCCTTCTTAAATAGCTTCTGAAAATATTCTCTTAATGTTTACTACACTTGGCCATAGAACTTGAAGGGGTGTCCAACCTCAGCCCTCGCCAGGTCGGATTTTCAGGATTTCCGATATGAATATGCATGAGATCTATTGCATACAATGGAAGCAGTGCATGCAAATAGATCTCATGCATATTCACTAGGAAAATCCTGAAAATCTAACTGGATTGCGGTCCTCGAGGACTGAGGTTGGACATCCCTGACCTAGACATTCATATTCACATATGTGTTATCCCCTGGATTCTATAAAGGATGCCTAAAATAATTAGTTAATGGGCTCCAGTGATTTAATTATTAGCGTTAACAAGCACTTGGCACTAATTAATTTTCCCCTGTGTGTAAATGTTTAGAGTACTAGCACGTAGGGGGAATTCTCAAAAATGGGCGCAAAAAAAAATCGGCGCTAAGGGCCAGATTCTATGTATAGCGCCTTAAAAATCCAAATTCTGCCTAAGCATATTCTATAAGTGGTGCGGTTTATACAATACTCTTAGTCGCTGTCCCAGCACCTAGAACTATTTGTACCAAGGAAAACATGGCGTAAATATGGGCACGTAGATTTTGGGGTGGAGGGGCATATTCTACAACAGTGTGAGTAAATTTTGGATGCCCATTTCCCTGCCCATAACCACGCCCCATTTTGGCAGCTCGCATTAGAATTTAGGCGCTATGCATTACAGAATACGCTTAGCAAGCTGTGTGCATAAATTCTAATTATTGCTAATTAGTGCACGTTATTGCTTGTTAATTGCTGTTAAGCCAATTAATTTATGCACATTGTTATAGAATACGTTTGGATTTCAGTGCGGAAAATTAGGCGCAATATATAGAATCCGGGTGTAAGCGCTGTTCTGTAAAGGGCACTTTACCCTATATAGAATAGCGCATAGCACTGATTCCTGTGCCTAACTTTTGACGCCAAACTTACGCCTGCTGAAACCTGGTATAAATGCTGGCGCCCAAGATAGGCACGCTTACTCAGTATTCTGTAACTATACGCGTAACTTTTCAGAACACTCCTGACACACTCATGCCACTCCCATGGCTACATCCCCTTTCTGGATACATGCTACTGGAGTTTGTTGCCCTTGTTTATAGAATAGCGCGTGGCCAGATGCATGCATAAATTTTAATGGGTGCCAGTAATCAATAATTGGTTGATGGTTAGCAACTCGTTAACCAGTTAATTTGCATGCGCATCTTGGCAGCGTACCCAAATTTGGACACCGTATATAGAATCTGGGGGCTAATGCACATATGTGTCCACCTATTTGTGTAAGTTCTAGCAGGTGCCTAATGCTGTTCTGCAAATTGTGAGGGGTTGCTGAGAGGACGGCCGCAGGGAAAGCGAGAGCGGCCCAGGAAAGAGTGAGAGAGACGAGCACACATCACAGATGGGCGAGAAGCTGATCGGAAGCCAGTGAAGTGACTTGAGAAGAGGGGTGATATGAGTATATCGGTCCAGGCGGAAGATAAGACGTGCAGCAGAGTTCTGAATGGATTGAAGGGGAGATAGATGGCTAAGTGGGAGGCCAGTGAGGAGTAGGTTGCAGTAGTCAAGGCGAGAGGTAATGAGAGAGTGGATGAGAGTTCGGGTGGTGTGCTCAGAGAGGAAAGGGCGAATTTTGCTGATGTTATAGAGGAAGAAGCGACAGGTCTTGGATATCTGCTGGATATGTGCAGAGAAGGAGAGGGAGGAGTCGAAGATGACTCCGAGGTTGCGGGCAGATGAGACAGGGAGGATGAGGGTGTTGTCAACTGAGATAGAGAGTGGCGGGAGAGGAGAAGTGGGTTTGGGTGGGAAGACAAGAAGCTCGGTCTTGGCCATGTTCAGTTTCAGGTGGCGGTTGGACATCCAGGCAGCAATATCGGATAGGCAGGCTGATACTTTGTCCTGGGTTTCCGCAGTGATGTCTGGTGTGGAGAGATAAAGCTGGGTGTTGTCAGCATAAAGATGATATTGGAAGCCATGGGATGAGATCAGGGAGCCCAAGGAAGAGGTGTAGATTGAAAAAAGAAGGGGGACCAAGGACAGATCCCTGAGGAACTCCAACAGAGAGCGGGATAGGGGTGGAGGAAGAACCATGAGAATGTACTCAGAAGGTATGATGGGAGAGATAAGAGGAGAACCAGGAGAGGACAGAGCCCTGGAACCCAAATGAAGACACAAGGTGGTAAAGCATAGTAGGAAGGAGGTGGCATGGAGAAGCGATATACCTAATGGCCCAATCCTGAAAATGATTTGGTGAAGAACCAATTTTTTTAAAGCAGATAGAAATTTTTCATAAGATGGTTCTGAATGGAGATTGGTCGTAAGGGTGAGGGGACATTGTGATATGGTGTTTAAAGGAGGGTGCCTTTATTTGTTCAAAGGTAGTGCTACATGCTACCCTGAGTTAATTACCATGTTCAATCTCATGCTCCTTGGGCTGACTAGGGATTCTATGGTCCTCACTTGACAGCAATGTGTAGTGGCTTGATTTAGGGTCTATAATTTCAGGGCGCTTATATTTTTATAGCACTACTGAGCATACGTATTGACAGTTAAATATATCCTTGCCACAAAGAGCTTGCCCCTGAGGCAGTGGGGGAGATAGTGATTGAACAAGGTCACAAGAAGTTCCGGTGCAAGGGTGTTGGGTGCTTTAGGTGAATCTTTAGTCTTACCCCCCTTAAATATGCCCCCCAAGACATTATGGGCCAGATTCTATATATGACGCCTAGATTTCCGCATAAGCATGTTCTATAAGCGGCGCCTAGATTTAGGCGCGGTATATACAGTGGTGGAAATAAGTATTTGATCCCTTGCTGATTTTGTAAGTTTGCCCACTGACAAAGACATGAGCAGCCCATAATTGAAGGGTAGGTTATTGGTAACAGTGAGAGATAGCACATAAATTCATATACTTTCCACAATGTGATTTTCCGGATTTAATTTGTGATGTGCTATCTCTCACTGTTACCAATAACCTACCCTTCAATTATGGGCTGCTCATGTCTTTGTCAGTGGGCAAACTTACAAAATCAGCAAGGGATCAAATACTTATTTCCACCACTGTAGAATATGCTTAGTTGATATCCTAGAGCCTAAAACTTCGTGACTTCATTTACACCAATAAAAATCTGCATAAATCCCGCTGTGTAGATTTAGGCGCAGAGGGCCACATTCTATAACGTTTGTAAATTTTGGAATGCCCACGAAACGCCCATTTTTCCTGCCTATAACCACACCCATTTTTGCTTGCATGCATTAAAATTTCGGCACAGTGCATTACAGAATAGGGAATTGTGCGCGTAAATTCTAATTATTGCGAATTAGTGCTCATTATTGCTTGTTAAGTGCTGTTAACGCTGGTTGGCTTGTTATGGAATACGCTTGTTTGGTGTGGAGCGCTGGGCGTGTTATATAGAACCCAGAGACATGCTTTTAAATAGTATACAGTTACAGTTCTTATATTCCGCTTTTACCAGATTTAGTTCTAAGTGTATCACAAAATAGTGCTAGATCATACATCTAGGATTAGATGTGGAGTGGAGGAGTAGCCTAGTGGTTAGTGCAGTGAACTTTGATCCTGGGGAACTGGGTTTGATTCCCACTGCAGCTCCTTGTGACTCTGGGCAAGTCACTTAACCCTCCATTGCCCCTGGTACAAAATAAGTACCTGAATATACTACTACTACTACTATTTAGCATTTCTATAGCGCTACAAGGCATACTTTGAATGTAGTTGCAAAAACCTCAGAAAGGCGGTATATCAAGTCCCATTTCCATATATAAATAATATATTAATTATTAACAGTGCCCAAAACATGCTTCTGAAATATACGTTTTAATTGCTTTCTTAAAAAGGTCAAAACTAGATAAAGATCTAATATTACCTGGAAACGATAAGTTGCTGCTTGATAAGAGAATACTATTTGAAATAATTTCCCAATATCGCACACCAATGGGGCTAGGAAATACTAGTGGCATGTAAGATGGAACCTTTATACATGAAGGCCTACATATCAGCGATAACATATATCCAGGGATGACTCCATATAGTATCTTAAGTACTAAACTGCCAAGTTTAAACATATTTCCCCGGATTCTATATATCGTGCTGAGATTTCTATGCGGAAATCAAAGCATGTTCTATAAGAGTGCGCATAACTTAATTAGGAACAAGCTAATCAGTGCTGATAATTGGATGTTAAGCATTAATTGGCATTAATTAGAATTTACATGCACAAACCACTAAGTGTATTCTGCAAAGTAGTGCACGTAAATTCTAATGCATGCATCTGAAAACGGGGCGTGACTATGGGGTGATATGGGTGGGTCATGAGTATTCTGGAAAATTATGCGTACAGTTATAAATTACGTCGGCTCTGCGCCTAACTTAGGCGCCGGTATTGTACATCAAGTTTTACTTGGAGTAAATGGCCATGCCTAGAGTTAGTCGCTGTCATGGCCGCTTGCTTTGACTGCAGCTATACTTTGCTGCCCCACAGTAGCTGCTGCACTTGGTGACTTCTTAGTCTTGCCTAATGGTTGGGCTGGCCTGGTACCAGTGGCAGACAGCATTTGAAGCCTGACTTCTCTGGTTCTATGCCATTTCCTCTAACAGCTAGGCTATTTTCTCTCCATAAGCAACTCTGCTGAGGGCCTGGAGCCAGTGACTCTCATCCCAGTGACTGGAATCATTGGGAGGGGCACAAAAATTCCTAGGCAGTTGCCTTAGATCTGCTAAGCTGGAAGCCCCAAGGAGCAGAAGGAAACTGACAGATCTAAAAATTAAAAAAGAATTAAGACTTAAAAGAAATGTAACAAAGAACAACTTCACTGAGAGGGTGGGGGATGCCTGAAATAATCAACTGGTGGAAGTGGGAATAAGGAAATGTGTGACAGAACTGAAGCATACTTGAGATATGCAGCAGCTGATGCTAAAGGCAGGGGAGGGGGGTGACCGGAGACAGAATAGGGTCTTTGGCAACTCTCTACGTAGGGACAAAAATCAAAGAGGGCTTGTTTGCAAGCAGCCGGTCTGATCTGTGCCTCCCAACTCGAAAGGGAGCTCTGTGTGATAGAACAGCTCTCCTACCTTTGTTACTATGTACCCCACTGCAGAGAAAACCTGTCCCGCCCAATCCCTCTGAAGCATATGGCTTTTCCTCTTTTGAGAAATTGATTTCCTGCAATAAGATTACAGAAACCATTTGTTTTCCAAGATACTACAAAATTTCCTTTTTGAGCAACCTGATACCCTCTACATGAAGGGAGATTAAATGAATGCTATGCAATGGAATATTTTTTTGGTTTAATATGCTAGCTTTTTCCTGATCCCAATGGCTTCTAGCTCTGTTGGAACCGGCCTCTAATGGTGTCATGAAACTTACAGCTGGGGTTTTCAACTCTCTCTCCCCTTGTGTAACCCTAGTAGTGCTCTAGAAATGTTAAGTAGTAGTAGTAGAAGTTCCTAGCCAGAAGCTGCAGACTGGCTTTTTCCATAGACTGGTACATGTATACCAGAGTAAGAAGCGGAGCCCAGATTGGTGATTAAACCATCTCCTACAGAAGAACAAAAACCTTGAAGAAAAAATACCACTCAGGAGACAGTGAAGGTGACTCAATAAAGCGATGATGCTGTGTTCTGGAAAGTTTATTGTTGAGTCGTTACTGCCAAGTCATTTTTGCTCTACAATAAAACTGTCCAGAACATACAGCATCATTGCTTTATTGAGTCACCGCTGTCTCCTAAATGCACAGCCCTCCCATTGGATTTCTGGACCAGTCCAATAGAGGGCCAGGTTTTCAAACTACCTGTCCATGTTGACCTTTTACTTAGTTTCCACAGGGAAAATTGTGGGTACAAAGCATGCATGAACCTTTGCTACTGCTTTATTTTAGGGTAATATTTTGATGGAAAATAATTACCACAGACTGTGGGGGAGTGGCCAAGATGGCATCATGATCACTGGCGGCTGAGATGTGAAGCTTGGTTAACAGGAGATCCATTTTCTGAGTATTTTCTGCCTCTATACCCAAATGCTGCATAATAACAGGAACGGTTCGGTTAGGGCTACTTCCGCAACAGTCCGGACCTCCTCCCCACAATAGCTAACGATGGAATGCTTTATTGCTGGTGTCGCAGTGAAGACCGGAGAAGAGGGTCCTGCTGTGTGGCAGTTGGAAGGAGGAACTCCTGC
Source organism: Microcaecilia unicolor (assembly GCF_901765095.1). Taxonomy (NCBI): domain Eukaryota; kingdom Metazoa; phylum Chordata; class Amphibia; order Gymnophiona; family Siphonopidae; genus Microcaecilia; species Microcaecilia unicolor. Next base: position 649,349,024 of record NC_044031.1, on the reverse strand, counting down.
CTTGGAACAAGATGTTACACTTTCTCCCCCAGAGTTCAGTTGGCCACCGTGTCATTTTCAGTGGGGTTAGTGAGACCGAAAGTTGTGGTTGACCTTGCCCTAACTGCAGATGGAACACAGAATAATGATTGCCGGTTAGAATCCAGCAAAGGAATGATGTGCCTATGCCAGATCTTCCCATGGTGGTAACTTTGAAAAGTAACGTAGTAACATATTAGATGACGGCAGATAAAGACCCATGCGGCCCATCCAGTCTACCCGAGTAGATAAACTCATTACATAAAAGTATGAGGTGATACAACATATGAATAAGAATATAGAATAGCCATACTAGGTCAAACCAGTGGTTCATCTAGCCCAGTATCCTGTTTCCAACAGTGGCCAAGCCAGGCCACAAGTAGTTGGCAGAAACCCAATTCATGGCAACATTCCATGCTATACATCCCAGGGCAAACAGTTGCTTCCCCATGTCTATCTCAATAACAGACTAAGGACTTTTCCCCCAGGAACTTGTTCAAACCTTTTTTTAAACCCAGATATGCTAACCACTGTTACTGTGTCCTCTGGCGTATTTCTATGTAACTTCCTTGAGTGTCCCCTAGTCTTTTGTACTTTTGGAATGAGTACAAAAAATCTATTTACTTGTACTTGTTCTACACCACTTAGGATTTTGTAGTCCTCAGTCATATCTTCCCTTATCCATTTTTTTTCCAAGCTGAAGAGCCCTAACTTCTTTAGCTTTTCCTCATATGAGAAGAGTTCCATCCCTTTATCATTTTGGTTGCTCTTCTTTGAACCTTTTCTAATTCTGCTATATCTTTTTTGAGCTATGGCGACCAGAACTGAACGCAATACTCAAGGTGCGATTGGACCATGGAGCGATACAGAAACATTATAGCATTTTTGTTCTTATTCATCATCCCTTTCCTAATAATTCCTAGCATACTGTTTGATTTTTTTTGGCTGCTGCCGCACACTGAGCAGAAGATTTCAACGCATCATACCTTATGCTATGGGTTTATCTTCTTGGGCAGACTGGATGGACCGTACAGGTCGTTATCTGCCGTCAACTACTATGTATGTATGTTACTATGTATTATCTACATCGACATCTACATCTTTCTTGAGCACTGACCCCCAAGGTAGACCCTAGCATTGGATCACTATGATTTGGATTATTCTTTCCAATGTGCATCACCTTGCATTTATCCACATTAAATTTCATAATACCTGATCTTGATTTGCCTATGCTATTTTCTGGGCATAGACCGTAGAGGTCTGCCCGGCACTGTCCTTGTTAAAGTCTTTGGAAATTGTTTAAAGATATGAAAACTAGTGTGCAGAGCATCTCAAGAGGTAACTTCTTTGAATACTAAATTAGGCTTGTTGATTGGAACTGTAGATGCAGTTAGAAATGATTACTTGGGTCAAATCCAGCAGATACAAATTAATGTTAAAACTCTCCAAGATGTACTCTCCATTATTGATTAAGGATAAACTTCAGATACAATGAAAAATTGAGCAAATTGAAAATTTTAACAGAAGGCTCAATCTCCGCTTGTTGAACTTTCCTGTGCATCTGACCGTGCCACCTGTAGAATTATTTAAGAAGTATTTACTTGAAGTATTGAATTTCCCTCAACAGTCTAATTTAATTTGGCATATAACCCGCTTTACCGACAAGTTCTAAGCAGTTTACATTTAACAGTGTTATCAAAATCCAAGTTTTCAAAATCTTACGAAAAACCAGAATAACCAGAAAAATCATGGACATTAGAAGGTAAAGAATTCCATAACGAAGGTCTTCAGTAACTTTTTCCACTCAAAGAACAATTAAGCTCTGGAGCTCGCTGCCGGAGGAGGTGGTAACAGCAGTTAGCATATCTGATTTTTAAAAGGTTTGGACAAATTCCTGAAGGAAAAGTCTATAGTCTGCTATTGAGTTAGACATGGGGAAGCCACTGCTTCCCCATGGGATTGGTAGCATGGAATGTTGCTACTAATTGGGTTCTGCTAGGTACTTGTAATAATAATAATGTAATATTGCTTACTGTATACTGAACAGTTCCACTGTAAGTTATTACAATATTACATTATTATTATTACAATAAACCATTTATGTGTGATAAAAACGCTAACGTGCCCATAGCGCCGCTTAGTGAACATAGGCGTTAATTAGATTAAGGCATAAAAAATATTCAAACTAGATAAATACTATTTACCCAGCTATGAGATTTTGAAAATGGCACTCTAGATAATGATTCCCATCAGTTATTGTATCTTTCTCATTTTCCCAGTGTTCAGGTATGTATATGCTGTCGGTATTAATTATGGCCACTGGTGCTCTTATTTTAAAAGGAGTTTTTGCATTCTCAACTGTTCCCTTCTGCTCTGGTTTCAGAGGACATCACATTTCTATACACCTGATGATAAAGGACAAAGTATGAGCTTGGAGGATATAGATGTTGAATTGAAGCAGTCTTGGTTGCCTTTTTGTTCATTTTTACCTCAGCTTTGGCATTTAAAAAAAAGTGTTAGCTTTAAAATTCTATTCATCTTGTTAAATGGCAAATGATGTTGGTTGATAAATGTTTTTGGGGTTCCTCAAATTTTTAATTATTTGTTATAACAAAGCAGAACAATATTTTGGGTTCATTTCTCCTACAACCATTTTATTTGAGAAATGAGCCATTGCTAAGATATCTGTAGAAATCTGTGCATATATTTAACTAGAATATCCTCTGTGATAGATTTTCTTGGATTGCAGAGAAAGCTGTACATCTTCAGTGGTCATTTTGTATCCTTAAGCTTTACGATCCTCACAAGTAACATAGTAGATGACTGCAGAAAAAAGACCTGCACGGTCCATCTAGTCTGCCCAACAAGATAACGCATATTTGCTGCTTTTTGTGTTTACCCTACTTTGATTTGTACCTGTGCTCTTCAGGGCACAGACCGTATAAGTCTGCCCAGCACTATCCCCGCCTCCTAACCAGGGGATAGTGCTGGGCAGACTTGTACAGTCTGTGCCCTGAAGAGCACAGGTACAAATCCAAGTAGGGTAAACACAAAAAGCAGCAAATATGAGTTATCTTGTTGGGCAGACTAGATGGACCGTGCAGGTCTTTTTCTGCCGTCATCTACTATGTTACTATGTTACGAACAGTTAAGAACATCTGTTCTGAAAAGCCAAGCTGACTACATTAGATGGTCTCATTTCTTACGCATCTTACGGATCACTTTATCAAAACACAGAGGACAGTGGTATAGATTCATCACTGTAATACTTAAAATAGTGCTCCTGCTTTATATATCCCTTTGATTACTTGTTTCTGGGATTACCACACAGGGGGGTAGGAAAAAGCCTCAGCAGAATTGGGTATCTTCACCTCTATTGAATAATACTTCAGCTCCCTTTCTTTTCACTCGTCGGCTTAAAAAAACCTCACCTATATTTATATAACTCTCAGGATCTTCTATCAAAATTTATTGGAACATCTCTTAATAGTGTAATTTATTCTGTACATTCTTTTCACTTATCTTTTTTCATTTTTTTGCTTTGGTTTTCTTTAAATGTTCTCTTCCAATGGAGCCTTAACCTTGAACACAACACAGCATGGTGCCCTGTGCAGCAAATATCCCAGAGAACGTCTTAAAATGCAAAATAAAAATTTTTGATCCAAGCATTCACTTGACAGTTTATGTATTTGCCTTTTTGCCTCACTCATCCTGAACCTCTCCATGGTGATCCAGCACTGTTTTGGGGGAGTTTTCAAACTGTTTGTATCAGGCCAAAATCTACAGGTACTTCTTTTTTTTTTATTTTTGGTGGGCTATGCTCTAGTTCTTAAAGCAAAAGTATGCTGGTGTCAAGCATTTGCAGTTACTTATGCTTGCTTTTCCTCCTGGTAAAGGTTTGCTGGAAAAATAGATGTGGTCAACTTGAATACTTTTCCTGCTACAATCTAAGCACGTTCTCAGGAAACGCCTTCTCAGAATGTGGCTACAAGTACAGGCAGCGCTGAGCAAAGGTTATTTTCAGAGGGCCAACTAACGTGGGCAAATCACTTTGAAGTTTCCATCCACATGTTTTCTTACTTTGCACCCATGTTGGATGCAAGCTACATATTAGATCTTGTTGCCAATATTGATTGAAAAAAAGTTTGTTATGGTAAAGTAATTCACAAGATTTCCCTTGCTCTCTGGCCCACAAATGATGCTTCTGTTTCCTCATCCTGAGTTCAGAAGCTTCTTCTTGGTTGGGCTTCTGCTTTTTATTGGCCTTATTTCTTACAGGAAAACTGACCCTATAAGATGATTGTGTCTGTTTGTCTCTGTCTGTCCCTCCATAAGCATTTTTGAACTCTTTCAATTTCATTCAGATTTTTACTTCATTTTTCATATGCCCTAGATGCTCACAAGATTTAGAATTCCCTTTTCTTGTTCTTTCCTTTAGGGAAGTAGGCCAGACAAGGCCAGTTCTATTCAGCTGAAATCTCAGTGAAGAGCACACAGTGGTGTCATTTCTTATTTAGTAAGTTGCCCTGCCATTAGTTAGTAGTCCTATAACTAAAAGGCAAAAAAAAAAAAGGAAACTAGACATTATGAAATGTTCATTCATCTCCCTGTTGGAAACTGAGATGCAACTTCTTTACTTCAAGTCACATCTAATATTTCTTCACCTAATGTTAAGAGCTTCCCTTTTTATAGACTTTCTGACTCAGATAAAGGGTTGTAAACGCAACTGTTCTCCGTTTCAATTGTCTTTTCACTAGGCCAGAAGTTTGGTACTACTTTGGAGCTATTCATATCAAAATTAATTTGTTACTGAATCGTTACTGAAAGCCATTCGTAAGACATATACTTGGGCCGAGATTTATGCACTTGCTTGTTAGGCCTGGCCCTAGGATGGCAGTATTATTGAGGTTGTCAAGTTTCTTGCCACTCTGCAGATTCAGTCCTGCTCCACACCTCTGAAATTATTAGTTGCATATCAAATGTATGTAAATAAAAAAAAAATCACGTGGTGCTGTCATGAGGAGCAGAGGCTGATTGGCTGAGCTCCTGCATCCCATTTTCTTTTCTTTAAATGTGAAATGGCATTCATTTTAACAACAGAAGGGTAAAATAGTTGCATTTTACTTGCATCGGAAACAATTCGACGGGGCTGATGGCATCTAAACCACAGAGGAAAGACAAGGATTGGTCTCTGCAGGTGGAAACCAAGATGGCGACTGCCTCGAGCCCTCCCAGCCCCTCTGTGAGCTCTGCATGGTCGGGAGATACTGTTGCAAAAGTGACTGCGGCTTTAGAAGCGATGCTTGTATCTGAATTGCAACACATTTATTGATCAGGTGGACATGGTGCATGAGAGCTTGATAGCTTCAATGAGTTTAAAACTCGTACTAGTGACTTAGAGGGTAAGTTACAGACAGTTGAGGCCTCCAGTGCTCAGCTGTTAAGAGTCGCTTACCTGGAGGACAAGATGGACGATTTAGAAAATCATTCCACATGGAATAATCTCAGGTTGGTGAGACTTCTGAGAGTTTGGCGGATAGCGAATTAAGAGGATTTCTTTATTTTTGAAACATAGCTTGTGCAGTCGCTGCTATTGGATCGCCATCTTGGTCCTCTTCAGGTGGAGTGGGCTCACAGACTTGGACAGAAAAGGGATCATGATACATGACCATGCCCTGTTATCTTTAGAGTTTTACACTTTAGGCACAAGCAGGCCATTCTGTAAACAGTAGTTTTGTTCAAGCCTCCATGTCCTTTATTGAATAACAAACAGTTTACTCACAAATCAGAAGAGGTGCCTCTTAGCACAGAGCCTTCGTATTCTGAAAGCTGCCTCAGTGGATGCTATCAGAGACCTGAGAAAAAGGGCAGTTCTACTGCTGAGTTAGAAAAGCAGTTTCACAGGCAGAGCAGCTCATAGATGGGAGATTGAAAGTGCAATATCTCATTGGCAAGATATATATGAGGTTAAAAAATCGGGTTCTCTCCAGGGAGTCTATGGGGATAAGTGCTGACAGAAATAAGATGGAGACAGCTACCAAGTCAGTCAGAGAGAGAACCTGGACAGGAGAGGGGGGGGGAGCTCCCTGAAGCCCAAAGAACAAGAGGTCAAGAAGACCAATGAGCACAGAGCCAAGCTAAGCTGAGCAAAAAAGGCCTAGGCAACAGCCCACCAATAATAACAGTTTTTAAGCAAGTGTGCTTGCACTACCTGTGAACTACATTTCACATAATGCCTTGCTTATTTAACATTACAGTGACCTACAGTAAAACATTAACACATTTCAGGAACCTATCCCAACCAGGCAAGGCTGTCAAAGGACAGAACAAGAATATCGATCTCGCCGAGCACTGTGTTTTCCAGATTACTTGGCATATGTGGTGGTGCAATGAAAAACTTTTGCACCGGTTTGTATGGCACTTGCAGCCAAGCATCTTCGGTTCGCTTTGTTATATCCAGCAAAGCTCAAGAGTGGTGGTTAATGGAGTTGAACAGTTGTTTGATGCTCCTAAGGTGGCTTCAGATTTTGTAGCTTCTTTGGGTCAGCAAGCTGAGGTTCTATGAACTAGATGTTTTGCGGAGCTACTTTGTAGGTCCTGTTTAAGAAGACCGTTGACTTTACATGTAGAGTGAAAAAGGATTTTAGGGGACTATTTGTTTATTACATTTGTATCCCACATTTTCCTACCTATTTGCAGGCTCAATGTGGCTTACATAGTACCGTAAAGGCATTCGTCAAGTCCGGTAGAGGAACAAATACAAGGTGGTGATGTGGTCGAATATGGTACGTATGTTTCAGGCACAATAGGGGTCGAAGATAGGGGAGGTTATATAGAGGGGCATAATCGAATGGCGCCGGCCAAATAGATGGCCAGCCAACTATTTGGCCGGCGCCGCAAAGAGCAGTCCTGAACCCAGCCAAATGTCAGAGATGGCCATCATCGGTTTTCGCAGATAATGGAAACTAATGCCAGCGATCTCAAACACGGCCAAATCCAAGGCATTTGGTTGTGGGAGGAGCCAGCATTTGTAGTGCACTGGTCCCCCTGACATGCCAGGACACCAACCAGGCACCCTAGGGGGCATTGCAGTGTACTTCAAAAATAGCTCCTAGGTGCATAGCTCCCTTACCTTGGGTGCTGAGCCCCCCACCGCCCCCCAAAATAACCCATTCCCCACAACTGTACACCATTACCATAGCCCTTAGGGATGAAGGGGGGAACCTACATGTGGGTACAGTGGGTTTTGGGGGGTTTTGGAGGGCTTAACATTTACCACCACAAGTGTAACAGGTAGGGGGGGTGGGCCTGGGTCCACCTGCCTGAAGTGCACTGCAGCCACTAAATACTGCTCCAGGGACCTGCATACTGCTGTCAGGGAGCTGGGTATGACATTTGAGGCTGGCAAAAAAAAAAAAAAAAATTTTTTTTTTGGGTGGGAGGGGGTTGGTGACCACTGGGGGAGTAAGGGGAGGTCATCCCCGATTCCCTCCGGTGGTCATTTGGTCAGTTGGGGCACCTTTTTGAAGCTTGGTCCTGAAAAAAAGGGACCAAGTGAAGCCGGCGAAATGCTCGTCAGGGATGGCTTTCTTTTTTCTATTATCGGGCAAAGTCGGCCATCTCGTGACCACGCCCCTGTCCTGCCTTCGCTATCCTACCGACACGCCCCCTTGAAGTTTGGTCGGCTCCGCGATGGAAAGCAGTTGGTGCCGAACAAAATCGGCTTTTGATTATACCGATTTGGCCGGGTTCAGGAGATCGCTGGCCATATCCCGATTTGTGTAGGAGATTGGCTGGCGATCTCCTTTGAAAATAAGCTGGATAGTGTCCGATACGATCTTTGGTTTTGCTGTGTTGCAGAGTTTAGGCATTTAGGTTGGGTCGGTAGGGTATGCCTTTTTGAACAGGTTGTTTTTTAGTGATTTCCTGAAGTTTAGATGGTCGTGGATTGTTTTCACAGCTTTTGGCAGTGTGTTCCTTAGTTGTGTGCTTATATAGGAGAAGCTGGAGGCATAGGTTGCTTTGTATTGGAGTCCTTTGCAGTTTGGGTAGTGGAGGTTTAGGTAAGTTTGTGAAGTTCCGGTTCTGTTTCTGGTTGGTAGATCTATGAGGTCTGACATGTATCCTGGGGCTTCGCCGTAGATAATCTTGTGGATTATGAACTTCAAGTCCCATGAGGCAATGGAGCATGCATTCAGCACGCAGCCCCAGGCTGGAGGAGGAGCCTGGACAAAGAGTGGAGATTCAGCAGGAGATCAGTTGCTTTTGTTCCAAGAGACCAGGTGGTATCAGCTTCCTTACTTGACTCTCCTTATGAGCTGAGGGTAGGGTTTTCTTTTTATTTCTTTCATGGTGGACAAAGAGAGACAGAGAAAGGAAGATAGTATTCTCTAAGTCCAGAGAGAGGCAGAAATGGAAAGAAAGCTACATTCCCAGGGTCTAGGAAGAAAGGGAAATCTCTACCCTGGTTGCCAGGGGTTTGAAACAGCACCAGGCTGGGGGAGGAGCCTAGAGGAAGGGTGGAGATTCAGAAGGAGATCAGCTGCTTTAATTAAGGAGTCCTGTTTCAGAACACCAGGTGCTATGAGCTCCTTTAATTAACCTACTCTCTGTCAGGCAGATGATCAAAAGCCCCGCGCTGTTCCAAACAGCGCTGGAACAGCGTGGGGCGCTATTAGACCTATGATCAGAGATAATGCATGCAAATATAAGCAGCTCAATTATCTCTGCTCATGGGATAGAAGTGCGGGAGAATTGTGCCTGAGCATGCGCTCAGCACAATCCTCCCGCACTTGTTTGACAGGTCTGGGCTGGAGACCAATGAAAAGAGAAGGACGCCCATCTTTAAATCGGAAGTTGGACATCCTCAACTGCCCTGTTGCAGGGACGGACAAATTTCAAGGGGGTGTCGGAGGTATAGCGACGGGGCAGTTGAAGACATCCAAAATTTGGACGTTTCTGCAATGGACAGTTAAGGACGTCCAAAATTGGATGTTTCTATGAGAAAGATGGCCCTAAAAATACCCACTTGATGACATATTCAATATCTTTGCCACCAGAGCTGAGTCATGTAGCCTTGTGGCCATGTTGATAATGTGACCTGACATCGTCACACTGCAACTGAATGAATATTATAAAAAATCTAGTAAAACAGGCCCATTTCTGACACAAATGAAACGGGCGGGTCACTACATGCTTGCTCCTTCAGTGCCAAGTAGAGATGTTTTTTTGTAAACGATCATCTACTGTTGTTTTTTTCTTTAAATTCAGCAAGGCTTTATTTAAAAAAAACAGCAATACAAGAGAAAAAACCTACAAGAAACATGGCACATAAGAGAGCAGTGTAAAATCACAAAGAAAAGAAAATATGCTGTGCTAGAGCAAATGACAAAGAACAAATATCATGGAGGTTATAAACTTGAATTGGAAAATTGCATATATTTTTATTTTTTTTCATTCTTACTCTAGTCACCATGCATTGGAACTTCCTTTTGTGAGGGATTCTTTTTGTTTGGACATCTATTTTATTTTGATCATTATCTATTATTTTCACAAGATGGTGTTTGAGGCTGTATTGAGTGCTCAGTCCTTATTTGACTCATCTGGTAGCTGGGATATATCAGCGGGATTAATTCTCTCTCTCTCTCTCTCTCTCTCTCTGTATATATATATATATATATATATATTGCAGTAAGTGTGGCAATTAAGCATGGGTTCACAGTGTCTCTCCTTTGGAATTTTGTCTGTGGCGTGGGGCCATAGGCTTAGTCCCCATGTTCACTGCAGTCTGAGGATCATGTCGCTGGAGCAAAGGCCCAGTGCAAAGGAGAGTCAAATGTTCACAGGAGGGTGGTTTGGCACTGGTATTGCTAAAATCCATTATCAGTTCTTCTCAGGAATCAAATTATTATTGCTGTTGGTGAATCATTCAGTTTAGATTTCCAGAGTTCTGTAGTGTATTTTTTACATATGTACTCTACTTTGTGCTTTGTTGAAAAGGCGGATTATCAAGTGTACTGTTCTGTTTATTTTTAGCTCACATTTCTGGCACAGATCACCTTAGTTTTAAAATCCTGCTGTTTCTTTCTCCCTCTGGCACCACCGCTTTTCTAATACTGTTCATTCTAAACCTGTTTGGTCTTCTTTCAGATTTTTGATTTCCAGTATTAAAAGCAGAATTTTTTTTATCAAAAAGTCCCATGTTTCCTTTATTGGTATTTATTAATCGCCTTTATGAAGAGATTCACCCAAGGTGGTGTACAGCAGGTACAGTTTAACATAAAACATACAGCTGTGTTAACAGCATAACAATAGTAAAACAACTAAATATAAACATAAATGCAATAAATGAGGTAAACTTGAAAACAGAAAATTGAAACCTGATAATAGGACTACCATGAAACAGTATCAAAAATATACCCATTTTAATAGCATACCATTTAAATAAAGTTATAATACAATGTCAACGTAATACCAATGAAACACCTAAGAAGCACGCATTAGAACATTCAAATAACAGAGATATGATGCTAATGTTTTTCTACAATACATCTTACTAAGTAGCTGAGGGGCCAAGTGCAGATATATAGATGGGGACAAGATGGATGGTACAGAGTCATTTGGGATAAATAGATGGGTGGCTAAACTCAAGGCAGGTTCTTTGTATAGTTAAACAAGATATAAGGAACTGGTCTAAGTTACAGTGTGTGCAGCAAGTTAGTCCAGGTGCAGAATGGGTGTATAATCAGTCACCCAGTGTATTAAAGGCTTAGGAGAAGAACCAGGCTTTTCACCTGCTTCCTGAAGTGGCGGTAGTCTTGAGTTAGATGTTTGCCCCTCTGAGAGTAAGTCCAGAGCACAAGGGCCACACCTGAGAAGGTTCGCTGGTGGGTATCAGATGGTACAGTTTTCTTTAGATGAGGGTACACCTTGTAATGCTCCTTTAGAAGACCTTGGAGGCCTCAAATATGTGTAAAGGACTAACTTATTCTTTAAGTACTCTAGGCCGTTTTGTCTTGAGGACCTTGAAAATCAAGCATAGTTTTAAATTTAGCTCTTTAAGGAATTGGTAGCCAGTGAAGTTTTTGCAGGAAGAGTGTGATATGGTCACACTGCTTGCAGCATTCTATCAGTCGTACTGTAGCATTCTAAATTAGTTGGAGCTGATACAAACTTTTTGGTTTGATCAGTGTGAAGCGCCTTACGGTAGTCGCGATGTTATCATAGCATGGATCACTGTGATCAGACTCCTCTTTTCAATATATGGGGAGTGATTTTGTAGCTGCTGCAGGTGATAGAGAAACTTTTTTTAAGATTGTTTGAATTTACAGGGTAAGAGTGAGTGATGAGTCTAGCAATATCCCAAGATTCCTGACCTGTGATTTTAGGGGGAGTTAATTCTTTCCAAAACGTATTTTGAAGTCCGATATTTGTCCACTTGTGTTAGGTACCCAAAGAATCGCTGTTTTGCTGGGGCTTAGGCAGCGTTTGTTTTTTGACCATTCCTGAGTTGTTGTTAGACAGGCAGTCAGTTTACTCAAAGCTGTGGGTAGATTTGGTTCAGTGGGTACGAGTAGTTGCACATCAGCATAGATATAGAATTTTTTGTCCATCGACCAAAGCAACTCAGCCAGAGGCTTGAGGTAGATATTAAATAAAATGGGAGAAAGTATGGACCCTGTGGCACCCTACATTCCCAAGGTAATGATAAATTGTTGCTGAGCAGAACTGATTATTGTCTGTCTGACAAATAGAATTTGAACCATGTAAATACTGTGCTACTGATACCTGTTTCTACCAGCCTTGTAAGGCATAATGTTATGATCCACAGTGTTGAAGGCTGCTGAGAAAATCTAGCAACACTAGTATTGAGGCAGATCCCCTGTAATGGTTTCTGTGCAGATCATCAAGCAGGGACACAAGAACTGTCTCTGTTCCGTTCCCAGGTCTGAAATCAGATTGACATGGATCTAGCCAATTACTTTCAATTAGCCAATCATTGAGTTGAATGCAGATAAGTTTTGCCAGGAAAAGAATGTTAGAGACTGGTCAGTAGTTTTTGAGCTGGTCCTAGTCAAGGAAGCTCTTTTACAGTAGGGGTGCACCATAGCTCTTTTTAGTGTTGTTAGCAGCTTCCCCTCAGGGCTGTGCCAAGGGTCTCTGGTGCCCCCCTGCAGACTATCAGTTGGCGCCCCCCCCACAGAAATTTCCTTGCCTTGTTTTTCCTGCCTGCCTCTTTGCCTTTCTGTTCCATCAGCGCTGATTTTCCTTTCCTGTGCCCTTGTAGTCTCCCCTCCTTCCTCCTGATACTAGCTTGTTCTCTCCCCCCCCCCCCCCCCCACAGAAATCTCCTTGCCTTTGTTCCTTTCTTCCCAGCTGGTTCACTCCCAGTTCCCCCAACCTGCAGGGCCAAATCATCATTCAAATGCACTTTCTTTATCCCCATGAGTAGGCCCGCCCAGGGCCATTACAGTAATCATAGTAACATAGTAGATGACGGCAGAAAAAGACCTGCACGGTCCATCCAGTCTGCCCAACAAGTTAAACTCATATGTGCTACTTTTTGTGTATACCCTACTTTGATTTGTACCTGTCCTCTTCAGGGCACACACCATATAAGTCTGCCCAGCACTATCCCTGCCACCCAACCACCAGCCCCACCTCCCAACTACCGGCTCTGGCACAGACCATATAAATCTGCCCAGCACTATCCCCGCCTCCCAACCACCAGCCCCACCTCCCAACCACCGGCTCTGGCACAGACCATATAAATCTGCCCCGCCTCCCACCACCGTCTCTGGCACAGACCGTATAAGTCTGCCCAGCACTATTCCCGCCTCCCAATCACCAGTCCTGCCTCCCACCACCAGCTCTGGCACAGACCGTATAAGTCTGCCCAACACTATCCCCGCCTCCCAACCACCAGCCCGGCCTCCCACCACCGACTCTGCCACTCGATCTCGACTAAGGAGAAACAGATCTGTGCTCAGTCTAGTGGAGTGAGCCCACAAGTATTCTGCGGTGGGCAACCCTCAGGGACACATATCATACAGATTGCCTCTTTAATCCATTTGGACATGGTTGTCTTTGTGGCTACTTCTCCTTTGTGACATCCACTGCCCACCACAAAAGTATTTCAACAAATTAGTTGAACAACTTCTGGAATAAATTAGTCACCTTCAATTAATGAAGCAGAATCCTGCAGACAACCAACAAGGATAACTCTGTATTTGTTTATTTTTCCACACTTACATACTTCTATTTTGAAACAAGCTACCTTGGCATTCCAAATTTCCTGACTGAAGGCAGAGAAACAGATAGTTTCCCCTCCTTTCCATGTTAAGCTACCTTTGGCAAAGGAAGAAAAAAAAAAGTACAGGACCACTCATTGTAACCAGATTCTCCAAAAACATCAAGTATTCCTACAGGACAAAGCCTGTAGTTCAGAGAGACAATATGAAAAACAGATGACCACCAGAAAAATGTCCTTAAGTGAACGCCTGTTTCAAGAGTTTGAAAGGAGCCACCCAAGGCCTAAAGTACAAGATTAAAGTCCCACTAGGTCACCACCACAGAAAGGAGAATGAATATATTCAATGACTAATGAACACTACATTATTCAGATTGTCAAAAGAAGAAGGCGATGTCTTACCAATGTCAGCAAAAAAACAAATTAATTGCGGATCTGGATCCAATCCAAGCAGCAGCAGCTCTCCTCTGTCCTCTCTGCCCTCCTCTCAGCACTCTCGAAATAACTCGACGGCGGTCGGAGACTCGGAGTGCGCCTGCCTGGCAAGCAATGTGCTCCTCTGCATCCACGACGAGCGAGGCTCCAATCGAAGGCACGTGCGCGAGCGCTGCGCATGGGACGGGAAGGCAGCAGAAGCAGAGCAGTGCATGCGCATAGGTGCCAACGCGACTTATTTTTAAATTTTTAATACTACACTCACTCGGCCGGTGCCGGCGGCGCCCTGCTTCCCCTTCCACAAGAGAGAAGTTAAGAATCTTAGTGGCCCCTTAAATGAGGCCTATGCTTTCTCATTGTATTATCTTTGAAGAGGTCAAGAGGGCAGGTTGTTGGCTGTAGACCTTTCAGGATTTTTTCAAGAGCTCCCTCTGTGACCTGGTTGAATGAGTCCCAGATGGCTGTGCATGGTGGGGGAAAGGGAGTGTTCTCCTTATTAGCTGGTTCTTCCCATGATTCAGGAGAATGATTGGCTATGCTCTCTGAACTTAAAGGATGCTTACACACACATCCCGATACTCCCAGCTCACAGGAAGTATCTAAGATTTTGGCTGGGAACACAGCACTTTCAATACTGTGTACTGCCCTTTAGTCTGGCGTCTGCTCCCAGAGTGTTCACAAAGTGCCTGGCAGTAGTCACAGCGTCGCTACACAGACTGGGAGTGCACGTGTTCCCTTATCTCGTCGATTGGCTAGCGAAGAGCACCTTGGAGGCAGGTGCTCTACAGTCCATGCGAATTACTATTCAGGTGCTAGAGCTACTGGGCTTCATGATCAATTACTCCAAGTCCCATCTCACCCCAGTACAAAAATTGGAATTCATTGGGGCTCTGTTGAACACAAAGACAGCTCAAGCTTGTCTTTCTGAAGCAAGGGCAGACAACCTCCTGTCCCTAGTGTCCATAGTTCAAGCATCTCAACAGATCACTGCTCAGCAGATGTTGAGACTTCTGGGGCACATGGCCTCCACAGTTCATGGTACTCCCATGGCACGTCTACACATGAGATCAGCTCAATGGACCCTAGCTTCCCAGTGGTATCAAGCTGCGGGGAGTCTAGAGGATGTAATCCAACTGTCCACCGACTTTCGGAATTCCCTTCAGTGGTGGACAATTCGATCCAACTTGACCTTGGGAGGTCCATTCCAAATTCCTCAGCCACAAAAAGTGCTGACGACGGATGCATCCCTCCTGGGGTGGGGAGCTCATGTAGATGGTCTTCACACTCAAGAAGCTTGGTCCTTTCAGGAGACAGGTCTTCAGATCAGTCTCCAGGAATTGCGAGCAATCTGGAATGCTCTAAAGGCTTTCAACGATCAGCTGTCCAACCAAACCATTTTGATTCAGACAGACAATCAGGTTGCCATGTCTTACACCAACAAGCGGGGGGACACCGGATCTCGTCCTCTGTGTCAGGAAGCTGTCCAGATGTGGCTTTGGGTCCGCCGTCATGGCATGTTTCTCCAAGCCACTTATTTGGCAGGCGTAAACAACAGTCTGGCCGACAGGTTGAGCAGAGTAATGCAACCTCATGAGTGGTCACTGAACATGGGCGTAGCCCGCAAGATCTTCCGAGCGTGGGGCACCCCCTCGGTGGATCTTTTTGCCACTCAGATCAATCACAAGGTCCCTCAATACTGTTCCAGACTTCAGGCCCACGACAGACTGGCATCAGATGCCTTTCTCCTGCATTGGGGAACAGGCCTTCTGTATGCGTATCCTCCCATAACTCTAGTAAGGAAGACGTTGCTTAAACTCAAACAAGACTGCGGAACCATGATTCTGTTTGCTCCCTTCTGGCCGCGTCAGATTTGGTTCCCTCTTCTGGAGTTGTCCTCTGAGGAACCATGGAGATTGGAATGTTTTCCAACCCTCACCCAGAACGAGGGGTCGCTTCTACATTCCAACCTCCAATCTCTGGCTCTCATGGCCTGGATGTTGAGAGCTTAGAATTTGCCTCCTTGGGTCTTTCAGAGGTTGTCTCCCAAGTCTTGCTTCCAGAAAAGATTCCACAAAGAGGTGTTACTCTTTCAAATGGAGGAGGTTTGCTGTCTGGTGTGACAGCCAGGCCCTAGATCCTCTTTCTTGTCCTACACAGACCCTGCTTTAATACCTTCTACACTTATCAGAGTCTGGTCTCAAGACCAACCGTAAGGGTTCACCTTAGTGCGATTAGTGCTTATCATCGCCGTGTAGAGAGTAAGCCTATCTCTGGACAGCCTTTAGTTGTTCGCTTCATGAGAGGTTTGCTTTTGTCAAAGCCCCCTGTCAAACCTTCACCAGTGTCATGGGATCTCAACATCGTTCTCACCCAGCTGATGAAAGCTCCTTTAGAACCATTGAATTCCTGCCATCTGAAGTACTTGACCTGGAAGGTCATTTTCTTGGTGGCTTTTACTTCAGCTCGTAGAGTCAGTGAGCTTCAAGCCTTATTAGTGCATGCACCTTATATCAAATTTCATCACAACAGAGTAGTCCTCCGCACGCACCCTAAGTTCCTGCTGAAGGTGGTGTCAGAGTTCCATCTGAACCAGTCAGTTGTCTTGCCAACATTCTTTCCTCGTCCTCATACCCACCCTGGCAAAAGCAGTTTGCATACCTTGGACTGCAAGAGAGCATTGGCCTTTTATGTGGAGCGGATGAAGCCCATCAGACAGTCCGCCAGTTGTTTGTTTCTTTTGATCCCAACAGGAGGGGAGTCACCATCGGAAAACGCACAATCTCCAGTTGGCTGGCAGATTGCATTTCCTTCACTTATGCCCATCAGTCCATACATTCACATCTCACTACTGCCTTCAGCAGGATACCCGACGCGACAGTCGGTTTGGGCAGGCAGTGCTGCACAATCTGTTCGGGGTTTAGAATCCAACTCCACCCCCCTAGACCCATTTTTATTCTGTTCCAGGCTGCACTCTCAGTTAGTTGTTTATGGTTTCAGGTCGATCTATGTTATGTCCTCGCCATTGTGAGGCCCAATTGACCAATGTTCATTGTTTTGAGTGAGCCTGGTTGCTAGGGATACCCCACATGTGAGAACAAGCAGCCTGCTTGTCCTAGGAGAAAGCGAAGATACTTAGGTGTAGCAGGTATTCTCCAAGGACAGTAGGCTGATTGTTCTCACAAACCCGCCCACCTCCCCTTTGGAGTTGTTAGTTTATTTGTTTGCTTTTTGATTTAACTGAGGGGACACGCTCGCGCGACGGGCAGGAAGTCGTCTGCGCATGCGCGTTGTTCGCACGCCAGAAGACTCTAAGTACATAAGTAATGTCATACTGGGAAAAGACCAAAGGTCCATCGAGCCCAGAATCTTGTCCACGACAGCGGCCAATCCAGGCCAAGGGCACCTGGCAAGCTTCCCAAACGTACAAACATTCTATACATGTTATTCCTGGGATTTTGGATTTTTCCAAGTCCGTTTAGTAGCGGTTTATGGACTTGTCCTTTAGGAAACCGTCCAACCCCTTTTTAAACTCTGCTAAGCTAACCGCCTTCACCAAACTTTTTTTAAATTTTTGCTGGGAAATATTTGCCTTCTCCTGGGCCGACGCGGTCGTCGACCCACATGTGAGAACAATCAGCCTGCTGTCCTCGGAGAATACCTGCTACAGGTAAGTATCTTCGCTTTCCCTTCGAAAGCTAATCAAGAAATATATTAAGTTATGTCCAATAAAATAGGTATCTTATTTTCTTTTCCATGTTTTATTTTGTTTTATTTCTATTGATTCGCTTTTCCCAAAACTAACATATTCCAGTTAATAAATTCAAAATTCTTATTTTCTACCTTTGTTGTCCGGACATTTTATTTTCACATCGTGCTGGTTTCAGTTTCTCTTGTCTGTTTTCCTACTTTCTGCTCTCTTTCCATCAGCTGTTGTCCATTTGTAATTTCTATTCTCTCCTCCTGTCTTGTTCCATTCTCTCACTACACCTGTCTTTGACACACTTGTTTTTCCCTTTTAGCTCTTTCCTCCCATTTTTCTGCCTCTGTCCTCTCAAGCTTCACCCTCTTTCTTACCTTCCAGTTCTCTGTCCCCTTTTTACTTTCGCTGCCTTATCAACTTACCATCTCCTCTCACCCCATAGCTTTACCATTTCTGGTCTCGCTCCTGCCCAGCCTCCTATTCCATTCTGTCTTTTATCTGCTCCCCAGTACCACATTTCTACCCTCTGAATTTACTACCCTCCTCTCACTCATCACCTTGGCACCTCCCCTCCCCCCATGGCCTCTCACATATTGTTCCAACATTCTCAGTATCTCCCTTTTCTCTCTACTTATGTCTCCCCCCCCCCACCAAACTTGTAGCCTGATTTCTTTGCCTCTTCCTCTCCACTCCTGTCCCCACCCATGGTCCTATATGTCTCCATCTCTTTTCTCTCCCTCCATCCAATATCTCTCCCTTCCTTCCACTCCTAGGTCCAACATGTCTCCCTCCTCTTCTCTTCCCTCCCTTCCCTCTGTTCCTGGGTCCAACATCTCTCTTTTCCTCCCTCCCTTCTGCCCCTAGGTCCAACAGTAGGAAGTTACATTAAAAAGGGTAGTGAATTGTTGTCGCTGCTAGTGACTTTCTCCACAGAAATGCAGATTTTAAGGGGGGGGGGGTCGGTGACGGAGATACCGGTCTTCGGGCAAAGGGAGAGAGGGATTGAGAGAGAGGAGCAGTGCCCGACATGGAGGGGAGGAGGGAGAAAGATGTTGAACATGTGGGGTAGGAAGTGCTGGGCCCCCAACTGCTCCTGTTTGTCTCTTGTTACATCTTGTAATTACATATGTTAGAAGGTGGTTCAAGTGAGCAATTCTCCCCCATCAACTTAGATAAGTTGAAAATTCAATCTCAAGCATATCATGAAAACTGGAAGCTATTAAGAGTCTCCTTACCTTTGAGAAGTAGCTTGATTTAGAAATCCTGCTTCTAATTTCTTTTCCTTTTGTTATTTTAGTGGGTTCAGTGTAACTTCAGCTGGCGAAACTCGGATTTTCAAACCTATCTCTGTGCAGACCATGTGGTGAGTTGTGAACACTGCAGCTTCCAAAACCTTCATATTCCCTTCCTTTGGCTGATGGATTGAATGATTTAGGTGCTATTTCTCTAGAACAGGACAGACCACCTCCCACCTTATTCCTTCCATTCCAGTCACATCACCTGGAGTCTGCTGAGCAACTAAACTGGAAGGAACCTCCTACTCCTCCGCTCCCCCATCTGTAGTAGTAATTCAGAATCCACACCCTCACAGAGCACTGATACTCTGACAAGGGAAAAGAACAAGTGAGAGTTGGGAGGCGAGGGAAGACAGAAAAAAAGCAAGGGTAGTAAATAAGTACTGTAATTGCTGAAGAGAAAAATGGGAATGCAGGGATAATACACTGTGAGTCGGGAAAGAGCAGGTAGGAGAAATGTAACTGGTCAGGAGAGGAAGCAGGAGCAGTAGAGCGCGAGGAGAAATTGGCAGATGGAAGAAAATAAGGGGTGATGAAGATACAGGAATTGGAGGAGAGAGAGTGAGAAGAATTTGTGTCTGTTCTGTATCTCTTTTCTCTATTTCCCACAGGTCCATGATGCAGGTGTTGCACAAGGCATGTGAATCTGCCTTCCACAACAACCACTTCCCTGGTGGCAGTGCCCTGGCATGGGCCCAGTTTTACGAGTACGCCATCGCCTCTGATCAGAGCTGCATCAATGAATGGCAGGCTATGTCCGACCTGGAGTCAGTGCGGCCCGACTCTCCTGCCATGTTCTCTGACCAGTCAGTATACTCCTCTGGCCCCCTCCTGTCTCTTTAGGTGTGGTTCTGAGAAGGAGGGGTCACCATATTTAATCTTCCATTGTTGTTCCCCACAGGCCAACAGAGGGTGAACTCACTGAGCGCATGATCAAGGCTAAGCTTCGGGAGATTATGATGACCAAAGACCTGGAAGACATCACCTCCAAAGAGGTGAGTGGATTTGGAATTGAGATTTAATCATTCATCATCTCCAAATCCAAGCTCAAGACAATTGTAATTGAGGCACTGGAGCAGGGGTGGGCAACCTTTATACACAGAGGGCTGCATGAATGTCAGTATTAATCTTAATAGGCCACACACAGAAAACTAACAAATGTAATGTTAATCGCTGCCAACAAAACTCAGTATGATGAGTGAATGAATATAAATTATTACCAAAATATTTTACCCTATATTTCTGTCTTTGCAAACAGTTGCTAACACTGTCAAACAAGTCTTGTCCCATTGTTCTATCCCTTGAGTCTACTGACAACAAAACTCTGGTTAATGGTATTTGTGCGTGCCATATACTTCCCATGGTCTTGCAAGCTGCATAAAATTCTGTGGTGGGGCCATAGGTTGCCCACATCTGCAGTGAAGAATAGCCTTTCTTTCTCCCTTTTTGTTTTTCTCTTCAGCTTATTATTCTGTTTCTCTCTTTCTGCAGTCCCTCTGTCATACTTTTTATTTCCCACTACTGAGGTGTAGTTCATTCTTTCTACTTTTTTCTTTAGATCCGTAATGAGCTGGAACAACACACAAACTGCAACCTGAAAGACT
Source organism: Microcaecilia unicolor (assembly GCF_901765095.1). Lineage (NCBI taxonomy): Eukaryota > Metazoa > Chordata > Amphibia > Gymnophiona > Siphonopidae > Microcaecilia > Microcaecilia unicolor. The sequence goes on along the minus strand of NC_044031.1, from coordinate 649,328,723 downwards.
ACAAAGAATTTATTGACAACGAGATGATGCTGATCTTAGCCCAGATGGATCGGCCATCCCGCATTTTTGACTACCTCTATCTGGTACGTGAGCGACCCCAAGGGATCATGGGAGCTCCAAGGTCCTTTCAGGTCCATCCCCACAGCAAAAAGATCCCATGGAAAGGACTAGGTTTTGTTATTCTTTGAGAAAGAGCCAGGCCAGTTTAACCAAGTTCATATGATGGGTAGGAGAGGTTTAACTTTCTTAGGAAGGTGATCTACTTTGAGTATAGTTAAGGGATTTTGGATTTAGTGCATACCTTTTTCAGTACTAGGTCAAGGTGAGTTACATTCAGGTAATCTAGGTATTTCCTTGTCCCCACAGGGCCTACAATATAAGTGTGTACCTGAGGCAGTGGAGGGTTAAGTGACTTGTTCATAATTACAAGCAGTGACTTCCCTGGTTCTCAGCCCACTGTTCCAATGATTAGGCTACTCTTCCACTCTGGTTTAATGGTATTGAATGGTTTAATGTACTTCAGTTTCATTTCTTGTGTCTCTAGGGTTCAGAGTGGAATGCCTCAAATTTGGAGGAACTTCAGCGGAATGGGTAAGCCCACGCCAGCCCCATTCTTAGCAAGGTTTTTACCACTGCCTTTTTTTTTAACTTTGAATTTTTATTGAAATAACATCTCAAACATAACAACGAGCCATTGCTCCAGCACATGACATGCAACAATTTAATTTTTATTTTAACATTATGCGTATAACCCTTTATCCCCCCTATTCCCCCTCCCCCACTAACCCCTCAACAACTGATTCACCCAACAGCCCAAACCCCCCCCTAAACCTCCTCAGTATCTGTTAGATGAATCCATTCAGGTGCCTCTGGATTATATCTCCCCTTAGGCTTATCAGTCAATTTTTTCAACTCTATAATAGTTTTAAATTTCTCAGCCCAATTACCTACAGTTGGCCCAGCGGACTTTTTCCAATGCATTGCAATAGTGGGTTTTGCGGCGGCTAACCCCATTCTCTTGAATCTCTGTTGCCATCTTTTTCCCCTCTGGTTCCCCCACCCCAGGAGGCTCCATTTAGGATCACATGGAAAAGTACCTTCTAGAACTTTAGACAACCTATCCGTTATATCTTTCCAATAAGGTTGAATCAAACTGCACCCCCACCAAATATGAAAAAAAGTTCCCGTCTCCCTTCCACATCTCCAACAGCTATCAGAAGCCTCAGGGAACATTCTTTTAATTCTATCAGGTGTATAATACCATCTGCTCAGCACTTTATATGCATTTTCTTTAATAAGCACACACATCGAGGCTTTCTTGACTTCCAAGCATACTCTCCTCCATTCTGCCTCCGAAACATCCTGATTCAAGTCCTTTTCCCATGCCTCCATATAGGTCATTTTCATAAAACTCTGCCCCCTGAGGTGTCCATATATCCGTGAAATTCCTTTCCCCCACTTATCCATATCCCCCATACTTTTTCAAATCCCTCTTGGTCTTTGAATTCCTCCCTGGCCCATTTCTCTGTACTAATAATTGCCACTGCCTTTGGAACTAGAAAATTGAGATAAAATACTGTGTTACTCTCCCAGCCCCTGAGCCATCTAGTCCTAAAGGTGAAAGACTCTGTATTCTTCTATACCAGTCCTCTGTACATTTCCACTCTTTGAGGAGAGCTAAGAGAAGTGGAGAGCCCCATAAAATGTGTTTGTGTCTGTCCTTGCCTATGTGTCATCACTTTCTGTGCTCTGTTTTAGGGTGGGATATATTCTGAATGTGACACGAGAAATTGACAACTTCTTTCCTGAGTTGTTGAAGTACCTGAATATTCGCGTGTATGATGAGGAGAAAACGGACCTCCTACAGCACTGGAAAGAGACATATCACTTCATCAGCAATGCCCGGTGAGTTGGCATAGACACAAGGCCCCTTAGGTGAGACAGAGCAGTATCCTGGAAAGGCTTCCACAATGCATTGCTCTGAATACAGTGCAGAAGGTGCTAGACAGACATAGCACTGGTAATGGAGTGAGGTGACTGGCTCTTACAGAGCATTTCCTGAGTTTGGCTATGCTTTGGAAATAGACCTGCATCAGGGATATACATATAAAAACTATACAAATATAGACAAAATTGCACATAAATAGTTGTACAAATATTCTCTGAAAATTATTTTATATTGTAAATCACTCCAGATGGTACTGTGATGGGTGGGTATATCAATTGCCTAATGAAAACATGAAAGACCCAATGTTAAGAACATAAAGTGCAAAAAAACCCATCCATCTCACAGCAGTTTTTGAACAGGAAAGATGTCCAGATTTCCTGTTTGAAAATACTTGAGAAGAACATCCTTATGCTGGAGACGTCCATCCTGAACAACCATTTTACAAACTGAAATATAAATGGGGGTAAACCAGACACAGGGACATCTGTCTGGCAGCATACTTATTAAAATAGCCACACAGATATCTTGTAGAACACAGGAGTGGCCTAGTGGTTAGTGTAGTGAACTGTAAACCAAGGGACGCAGGTTCAAATCCCACTGTGTAACTCCCTTTTTTTGTAAATGTGATCCTTTCAGAAACAAAAAAATACCTATTGTACCTGAATGTACACCACTTTTCAATAACCTTCAGGCTTGCAGGTATCTTATATCTCTAAGTACAGTAAGCATTTTTCTGTTCCTGGAGGGAGCCTCAGAAAAAAAAAAATAAAACACAGTGGGATTTGGACCTGTATCCCTTGGGTTATAGCCCACTGCACTAACCACTAGGCTACTCCTCTGACTTGCTTGCTGCTTTGTTCAGAATGGCCATAATACCTGCAGTTGACATACAGCCTGGTTTTCCTTTCCAGTTTCACTTTCAAGGGAGAGCGAGTGGACAGCAGCCACTGGGGAATTAAGGAGGGGTCGTACCTTAATCCCTCCAGTGGTCAACTGCGCAATCAGAGCACCTTTTTGTAAGTTGGATGTGACTGAACAGGTCTAGATAAAAACATCCTTCCTTTAAACATGGATATTTCTTCCTGTTTGAAAATCCCCGTTGGACGTCCTACTTTAGGACCTTCCCTAGTCCTTCCCAAAACTCCCACAACATGCCCCCTTGCTATTTGGACGAACTGCAGTCTGAATCGGGATTTAGCAAATGGACTTTTTTTTAGGCATCTTAAGGTGTCCATCTGCTTTGAAAATGAGCACCTGTGTAATAAGATGAATCAGAAATACAAAACACAAGCAGAATCTCCATAAGACCAGGAGCTCTATATTAGAACATTCAGATCATTACATGAAAATGGGCGGGATGTTCACCTTATCAATATCTCTTGATACTGAGGTGCGATAAGCCATCACAGTTATCCACTACTCACCTTATTATAGAGAGAACAAAATTTAATCAAAAGAATTCTGAAAGAAATAACAAAAAAAACAAAATAAAGGGAAGCCTATTATGTTTTTCTCAGCTCACAGCCTCAGAGGAAGGATCCCTTTATATGGGGATTCAGGGGATGGACACTGGGATCCACTGACAAGTCACCTGCAGGATTGAGTTAAGGGCCTGGATGTTTTGGGGATAATTCTGTAAAATAGGTGCTGATTACATGTGTAAATTATTAGAATAACAGTCTATGCCTTGACTTCAGGTCTAGAAGAAATGCCTAATTACTTGTTATATATGGTGTGAAAACTGTTTTCTAGAGATTCCATGTCTATTCACTTTATTGGATTTCATGTAAAAGTTAAAATTCTTAGGGGCCCTTTTACAAAGCACCGGTAGTTCCGGCTCAAGCGCGCGCCATTTACAGCATGCCAGAAAATATTTTTTAATTTAATAGAGCAGCGCTAACCCTGTAGTAATCGGGCATCACCACACGCTGCCAGGTTACCACTGGGTTACCGTGGGAATCCTTACTGCCACCTCAGTGGGTGGCAGTAAGTGCTCTCCCACCCCCCCCCCCCCCCCCCCCCTCGCATGGCCACACGGTAAGAGTACTCTTACCGCATGGCCTTTTTTTTTTTTTTTAGGGGCTTTTTACCCGCTGCGGTAAAAAGGACCCTGGTGTATGGCAAAAATGGCCCCCGCCACTACCACAGGGCCCTTTTTCCCGCAGCCTAGTAAAAGGACCCCTTAATAAGTAAACAAAGAATATGGTAACCGTGTTAGGCTATGCAGGAAACGCTTCCCCACCTTTGCAGAAGATATATTATTTAACGGCTGTGATGACTGGTTTGGAACAAGTGGCACCACCATTGGTTGCATCAGCTATTTTGGAATTTTCACAAGAGGAGATAAAATCTAGATACACGCTTTTAGTGTCCTTTGTCTTTCTTCAGGATTAAGAAGCTATATCGAGAGACTGTTATCGTGCTAAGGTTACTAATTTCTTAGGGGGGGGGTGGGGAGTACAGGTTTTTCTTGATGTTTCTAAATGTACTCAACTTAGAAGGAAAAAATGTATTGAATTTAGATAAGCAGCAATTTTTATGTTTCAATTCTTTTTTATTAAGCACAAATTGGGCAAGTTATAATGACTAAGACTTCAACAATCAGTTTGAATACAACAATAACATCCCCATAGCCCTTTACCCCCTTCCCTTTTCTAACCAAATAACAGATTCTTGAGTTGACATTTTTACTTCCTCTAGACATTTCTGGACAACAATTATATATTCAACAACAATTATATATTCAACAAGTATCCTCTTGCAGCAGGTGTTTAAGGTCTGCCAAAATGGTGACCATCTGTATTGAAATTGCAAACCTTTGGCCAATGAAATGTTGTCCACTCCTATTCTCTCTAGTCTCATCATAGTCAGCATTTGAGCACGCCATTGATACAGACAGTGGCCTCTAGCAGAAAGCCAGCCACTCTGATAAAATGGGATTTTTTTTGCGATAATTGTAGCTCGTGTTATCCCAGAGGCACCGAGGAACCTAAACTTGGATGTCCAAATAATAGCCTAGGATCGTAATGCCAGCCCGCTTTCCATATGTCAGATACCGAGAAGATGCTTCCAAAAAATACTTACCTTGGGCAGGACCAGAACATATGTCCCAAGGTAGCCCCTTCTTCACCACATTTTGGACAAGCGCCAGCCGGTGATAGCCCCATATGAAAGGCTCTTCGAGGAGGGATATATAATCATAAGGCAAATTTGTATTGTACCTCCCAATGAGAGGAAATCCCCAGTGCAAGTACATGTGCCTTGTACATTTCAGTAGATAATCTTATTGCCAAATCCACATTCCACAGTTTTGTAAGATTGGCAAAATTAAGTTCAGGCACAGTGTCCCGAATATGTCTATGGTAGAAAGATAACAGTATCTTTTGCTGTGCAGTGAGTGAATAAGCCGTGGATAACTCCTCTTGCACATCCTCCAAAAGATTTTCCCAAGGCAAACCATTAAGATAATGTTTCAGTTGATAATGAAAAATATCCTTTGTGGACAATGAGAAGTCTTGTTGTAAAGAAGAGAAGGGCTTGATCCGTCCCTCTTCTGTCAGGATATGAAACAAATAAATTATCCCTTTTCGTTGCCATTCTTTAAATACTGGTTATAAATGTCCTGGAGGAAAAGCTGGATTACCGCAGATAGCAAAAACAGGAGTGACATTCGATGAAAAGCGGTGGTGTCGACAGATCCATTGCCAGACCGTCTTCGCCTATGGTAAGATTAAAGATGAGCGGAGCACCAGGGGCACAGGCCCTCCTGTTGAATGGATCAAACAGCTAAAGTGAATGTTTCCAGTCAAAGTTAATTCCAATGAAGTGGCTGAAAAATCTTGAGTAGAGCGAAACCAGTCTGCAATATGTCTCATTCCACCTGCATTGGTGATATGTTGCAAACTTAGAAGGTCCAAGCCCCCGTATTCCACCGGGATTTGCAAAACAGAAAGAGGCACCCTTGATCTTCTTCCTCACCAAAGGAAACGTTGTAAACAGTGATTTAATTTCTGCTCATCCTGTCGCTTGAGGTATAAAGGTAGTACTTGAAAAACATATAACCAGCTTGGAATAATTAACATGTTATATAGTAACATAACATAGTAACATAGTAGATGACGGCAGAAAAAAGACCTGCACGGTCCATCCAGTCTGCCCAACAAGATAACTCATATTTGCTGCTTTTTGTGTATACCCTACTTTGATTTGTACCTGTGCTCTTCAGGGCACAGACCGTATAAGTCTGCCCCGCACTATACCCGCCTCCCAACCACCAGCCCCACCTCCCAACCACCGGCTCTGGCACAGGCACAGACCGTATAAGTCTGCCCAGCACTATCCTCACCTCCATACGGACTAGTAGAGACAAAGGGTAAGAGTTCCACGCTTGCAATTTATTACAAGTATCTGTTAACAATTCTGTAACATTAATAGCATATAATTGAGATAAATCATATGGAATATACACTTCCAAGTATTTGAGGGAATTTCCCGCCCAAGTACTGAGAGAGCCTGAGACTTTTGAATATTTAAGATGAAACCCGAAAAAAAGCCCAAAACTCTGAACGATTTGTAATAACTCGGGCAGGGAGTCCTCTGGGTTCCTTATAATCACCAACAAATCATCTGCAAAAGCCAGGGTCTTAACTAACTCACCACCTAGCTCCACTCCCAAAACCCCCTCAGCCCCCTTCAGGGCACGCAGCAGAGGCTCCAGCGTAAGAATAAACAGCAATGGAGATAAGGGACACCCCTGGCACATGCCCTGACATATTGGAAAGGGAGAAATACTAAGTACCCCATTAATTATCAAGGAAGCTGAAGGACTAGAGTACAGCGTCTGAATCGCCTGCAAAAAACCATAAAGGTATCAAAGCCTCATTAGCATGTGATGGAAACCTACCCTGTGTGATAACCTGTTCATAATAAGCCAAAAAGAATCCCAAGGATTGGGTTGTTAGCAACTTGTAAAACTCCCCAGAAACCCGTCCGGGCCCGGTGCCGAAAACAGTTTCAATGATTTAATAACACCCTGAAGTTCCTTACCCAAAATAGGGACATTGAAGTCATATATCTCTTGATTCATTAGCTGGGGAAGTCCAGCCTGGCTAAGATATTTCTCTAAAACATGCCAATTCAATACTTCATGGGTGGCATACAATTTAGCGAAATGTTTAGTGAAATTTCTGCAATCTTTCCACTTTTATTTTGTATGCGGTCTTGTTGGTCTCGTAAAGCTGTAATGACTTGTGAGTGTCCCCAAGATTTAACTGCTCTCGCTAATAAGGGGCCTGCTCTGTCCCCAAATCTCTGGAACCTATATTTTTGGTATAGAAGCGACCTAGTAGCATGTTCATGTAGAAGTGAATTAAGGGCCACCTGAGTGGTATGAAGTTGTTCCGAGTATCTAAAGTAGGATCGCAAATAAATCTTCTCTTAGCCACCTTTAGAGTTGCTTCTAGCTTAAGAATAGCTCCTGATATCTGTTTGTTCCGAGCATGAATATACCAAAAGAGAATAGGATCCTCCAAGTGCTGTTTGTTAAATCTAGTATAATCCTCCCATTTACTTTGGAGATACCTAGTAAAGTCAGAATTTTTGTTTAGATAAGAAGGAAAATGCCATCCCCTCCTCTCTTGATAATAATCAGGTGCTTCTAGATCTATCCAAACCATTGCATGGTCTGATATTTCCTCAGGACCTATAATTGCTGAGAGCACCCAAGGGAAAACAGACTGATCCACTAAAATATAATCAATCCGCGATAGGGTGCCATGAGCCCTTGATAAATGGGTAAAGTCCCGTTCTCCCGGATGAAGAGCCCGCCAAACATCTGCAAGATTAAGGCTACGCATAAAAGAGGGAAGAGCCCAAGATTGAGGCCCTCCCCGATGAGCCGCCTGAGGTGCTGAACAATCAACAGAGGGTTCTGCAGCTAAATTAAAATCCCCCAAAACCATTAATTTAAGAGACTGGTAAGGAAGACATTGTCACACCAAATTATGGAAAAAAATAGAATCATAAACATTTGGAGCATATAACGCTAGTACCAAAAACTCCCTTGGGAATCAGCCATTATCAGTTCTGCTTTAGAGGCTAATCCTTTCCTAATGAAAATGGAGGAGGAAAAGATCTCCCCCAACCAATTACACTTCAGTTTGTGATGTTCCTCTTCAGAGAGACATGTTTCCTGTAAACACACAATATCTGTTTTGTGCCTATGTAAAGATGTTAGGATCTTTGCCCTCTTCACTGGAGTAGTTATACCTCCAACATTCCACGTGACTAGCCTTACAGGTCTAACCACCCTGCGGCCTAAACCCGTTTAAATGACTACAATACTTATGACTAAAATCAGAGGACCCGAGCGCCCAGCCCCACTCGGAATCCCCGTCTATTTTGCATGGACCATACCAACCACCCAAAGCCAACATGCAAGAAGACCTGCTATATAACCCAAAAATGAGAGCGATGAATAAGAGGAAATAAGCCTGTACCCAATATCAACCAATTCCCAACCACCATTCCAAAACCCACCCCCATTTGTCCCTCCCCCTCCCTCCCCCCACAAACCTTCCCCAAAACCTCAAAGAACCCCACATATCTTCCCCACATCTTGTAGGAAAAGGAGATGACTGTGATGACAGACCCCCCCACCCCCACCCACCCACCCACCCACCAGAGACAAATCAGCCCACCAATCATGACAAATCCTCTAGCCAGATTAACAACCATATGTCAAAGCATTCTCACCAATCATACTACCATGCACTTCAGTGTGAGGTCAACCTTTTACCAGGACTCCAAACCTCAACCAAATTGAACAAAAACTTTTTAACTTTCACATAGATTATGACAAAGTGCTTTACATAATGTCTATGAGCTCCATTACCATAAAGGTGAGCCTAGAAACGTTTATAGCGCCGACTGTGATGATGGCCATTTTGCTTAATATTGTCCTAGATTATCAGTCATTTGGGGATGATTTAATTTGAGAACGCATGCTTCTTTTTTATTCTTTATTTTTTTTATTAGTTATGACCATTTACCTATGTTTTTTTTTCTATATATGACTTCCATTCTCTCCCCCCACCCCCGATTTGTGGACTCTAGGATGTGATTTGTTCTTCCAAGTTGAATTGGATTTTGTTTTCCTTATGGCAGTTTTTGTATTTCCTTTCAAAGTTGTATCTTTGATGTTAAATTGAAATGCATAATAATAATAAAGAAAGAATAATGGTATATGTGTGGAAATATAGAAGTAAATGCCAAAAACCTGCCTAGGTGCTCTTCTGTAAATATGCGTGTATGCCACATAGTATATATTTTACAGCTAGGTGTACACATACGAGGAATCAAGGTGGACCGTGAGAGGCACATTAATATTTTTAGCTCATGCTAATGATTAGCACTAATTTTAGCGCACCTTAGTAAACAAGGCCCATAGTATACAATAGGTAACGTGTGTATCTTCAGCATATAGACATGCATACTCCAGCTGTATGGCTGGCATAAGTGCTTGCACCTAAGTATGTAGGCTCATACATATCTAGTTATACAATTTATAGACCGCACTTTCCTAGGTCCAAGGTGGTTTACAAACAAACATTCACAGTAGAATTTAAAAAAACACAAAACTGTACAAAGAGCAAAACTAAAATTAGTCCATAAAAATTAACATCACAATCTAACAGCCTGAGAAAAAAGATACTAGTATTTTATAAAGGAAAGTAGGTACACAGTTATAGAATTAGCCCATTTGAAGGTAGTGAGGTGTACTTCCCTCTCTTCTTGTTTCTAGATTGTGTGTGATGTGTGTTGTCCTATTTTTCTCAGTTTATTTTCTTCTTTCCCTCCACTTTCTCTCTCATTTGTTTCTACATTTTTGATTTCTCCTCCTAATCTTTCTCTTTCTGTTTCTTTCCTCTTTCTTCCTTCTCTGTACTTTTCTTCTTTTTTCTTCCTCACGCCCTCTTTTTTTCTTCTTCTGATGAATATCCCCTCCCCTCAGTGTCCTCCAATACCTGCTTTTCTTTCCTTTGTGATTGCTGCATCACCGGTGAAGTAAGTCTTCCTTTTTCACAGCATGATTTAGCTCAGGCTTCAGCTGTGCGGCACAGGAATCTCAACAAGTCTCATGATCTCAAAATCTTCAGACTGTGAGAGTAGCTTGAGAGTTTAGCACTGCATGACTCAAACCTGAGCCAAGTCATGTTGTGCAAAGAAAGACTTATTTTGGCAGAACACAGGAAAAAAGATCCTCCTGAGGGCACAAAGTCCTGGGCACCAGTACACAATTTCTAGGCACTGTGGCAACCTGGTGCCAGGGTTTTGTTGAGCCTTCTACATTGTATGCAAGGTGTCACCCAGGATAAGCCTTCTCCAGCACATGTTACGTACAGCTTCCCTGGTGTGCTGTCATTGGCTGGTAGTATTATCAGGCTCATGGTAAGGTATGTCAGCCCCACATCCTCCCACCAGCTGAGTTCTAGTTCAGTCAGTATACAGCAGTTCTGAGCTTTCATTTGTTGAGGTTTTTCCAACTTTGTATAGCATAACATCCCTGAACTGTGTCAGTCTTGGACAACTCCAACTTGGTATAATGTGTAGTATTCTCTTGTTGGATGATGCCCCTTCAGTTTAGTGCAAGGTGCTGCATCTGGTATTGGATTTATTACTTTATAAACTGCTTCGCACATAGTGTTAAAGCAGTTTACAAACAAAAACATCTCCTTCTCTGGATGACACACTTGCTTGGTTTGGGTTGTCTGACTGGTGTCGCCTTTCATCCTAGGAAACTGAACTCGAAGGTCCTGGTGCACTGTAAGATGGGGGTGAGTCGCTCGGCCTCCACTGTCATTGCATACGCCATGAAAGAGCACGACTGGACTCTGGAGGAGGCTCTGCACTATGTGAAGGATAAACGTCCATTGTCCACCCAACCCTGGCTTCATGAAACAACTGCTCACCTACCAGGGAATTCTGGATGCTAGGTAAGGGGGAGGTGGAGCCAGGTGAAAGGGTACTATAGGTAGTTAGTAATTGGGGGGGGTGGGTGCAAGATGAAACAGACTTTTGGGTTCAACCGTTTGTGTGCCTATACTCATTGGCGCCAGAATTTTGGGCATTCAGATGGTGGCATCTAGTAGTCCTCTCTGTACTTCCTCCATTTCAAGTTGCTGGGCTGGCAGCTGCAGGTGGCGGTCCTCAGAGCAGAAGGGAGATCTTAGATCTTAAGTGCCCAGGCAGTGCCCTTTGATGGAGGACAGAACAGGCCACCTTATGGGGTGGAAAGAAGATGTGTTGTACAGACTTCCTTCACAGATAGAAAAAGTGGACAGAGATTTAATTGAAGACATTCAAAATGTAGCTGTGAAAGGGGAAGTACTACTCATGGGTGATTGAGGTGTCGCTTTTGCTGGGCCTTCTAGGAGTAAGAAGATCTTAGATTCTCTTCAGTGAGAACTCTTCCAGCAGTTGGTAATGGAACCTGCACGGATCGGGCCATACTTGACCTGGTGCTTATGAATGGGGGAGAGTGTTTCTGATGTTATATTGGGTAATCATCTGGCATCCAGTGATCACAGGTTGGTGTGGTTCAGTATTAAGACAGGTGAAGAGAGGGTTCAGTCGTTATTGAAGGTACTAGACTTAAAAAAACAAAAAAACCTCAAACTTTGTCGAGATGGGGGATTACCTCCAGGAGTTGTTAGCTGGATAGGAACATCTGGAAGAAGTAGAAAAGCAGTGGGTAAAACTGAAAGGAGCTATTGTAAGGGCAACAAACCTTTCTGTAAGGAAGTAAAATGAAAGTAAGAGGAAAAGAAGGATGTTTTTGCTTCTTAAAAGTAGTGGCTGAAAAAGTTAGGAAAAAGAGGTTGAGCCTTCCTAAACTACAAGAGATCGCAGAAAGAGGAAGACCAATGACAATATCTGGAAAAATTAAGAGAAGGTGGTAGAATAGTTAGGAAAGCAAAGATACAAATGGAAGACAAAATAGCCAATACAATAAAATGAGGAGAGAAGACATTTTTTAGATATGTTAGTGATAGGAGGAAGTGTAAAAGTGGCATTGTGAGACTCAAAGGGGAAGGGGAAGAATATGCAGAAACTGATGAGGATTAGGCCAAATTGCTTAAGAAATATTTCTGTTCTGTGTTCACAGAAGTAGGAACGCAGAAGACAAACACAAATAGGGATGGAAGGGTGTTTGTGAGAAGCTAGCTAAACTAAAGATGGACAAAGCAATGGGGCTGGATGGCATACATCCAAGGGTACTGAAGGAACTTAGTGAAGTTCTGGCACCTCTGCTGTCTGACCTTTTCAATGCTTCTCTAGAGTTAGGAATGGTCCTGGAGGACTGGTATGTAGTCCTCCACAAAGTGGAAGTAAAGAAGAGGTTGAGAACTACAGGCCTGTTAGTCTGACCTCCTCTGTGATAAGTAAATTAAAACAGAAAATAGTGAGGTTTATGGATTCTAATGGATTGCAGGATCCGAGGCAGCATAGTTTTACGAGAGGCAGGTCTTATCAGAAAAATCTGATTAATTTCTTTGACTGACTAGAGAGTTGGTTGCGAAAGCGCGCTAGATGTGGTGTACTTTAGATTTTAGTAAAGCCTTTGACATGATTCCGCATAGATGACTAATAAATAAATTAACTAACTGAGTGCCTTCTGTGTGGGCCCTAAGTGACTAACTAACTGGGTTAGGAACTGGTTGAATGGGTGCCAACAGAAGGTAATGGTAAATGGAGCTCACTCTGAGGAAAGGGATGCTACCAGTGGTGTGCCGCAAGGTTTGGTTCTTGGTCCTGTTCTTTTTATCAAATTTCTAAGCGATATTGCCATAGGGCTATCTGGTAAGATTTGTCGTTTGCAGATGACAACAAAATCTGCAGTAGGGTGGATACCCTGATGGTGTGGATAACACGAGGAAGGACCTAGTGAAGCTTGTTGAATGGTCTAGAATTTAGCTGCTAAGATTTAATTCTAAAAAACTTAGTGTCATGGATCTTGGCAGTAAAAACCCGTGGGAGTGATATGGTTTAGTGGGTGAAGTACTTTTGTATGATCGTATGTGATGATCTTAAAGTGTCTAAACAGGTAGAAAAGGTGATGGCAAAAGCTAGAAGGATGCTTGGATGCATAGGGAGAGGAATTACCAGCAGGAAAATGGAGGTGGTAATGCCTCTGTATAAAATCTCTGATAAGACTTCATTTCAAGTACAATGTACAATTCTAGAGACCACACCTCTTTTTCTTTTTTTTTTTTTTAATAGCTTTATTGAGTAAGCCAATCAGAACAAAAGAAAACTGGGAAATGCATACAAAAAAACATGAACCGTACAATAACACTTAGTCTTTGGGCTCAACATAACCCTAGAATTCCATAGTAGTCCTCACAGATCAAGAGTTAGCCCCTCTACTTGAAAAGTGTTTTTATTGCAAAATCCATGCAAACCCAACCTCACCATTGCAAAAAATTCTAAAAATTAGAGCAAAGTATACAAAATACACTGATGGCTCATTTTTACTTTTACTATCTTCTTCCTTCCCTTCCACCTCCTTCCTGAGAGACCGCACTTTCAAAAAGATATAAACAGGATGGAGTTGGTCCAGAGGGTGGCTACTAAAATGGTCCATGTTCTTCGTTATAAAGCGTATGGGGACAAACTTAAAGATCTCGATTATGTATACTTTGGAAGAAAGGCAGGAGAGTGGAGATATGATTACTACTACTATTAATCATTTCTATAGCGCTACTAGACATATGCAGCACTGTACACATAATATGCAGGTACTTTTTCTGACCCTAGAGGGCTCACAATCTAAGTTTTTGTACCTGGGGCAGTGGAGGGTTAAGTGACTTGCCCAAGGTCATGAGGAGCTGCAGTGGGAATCGAACCTAGGTTGCCAGGATCAAAGCCCGCTTCACTAACCATTAGGCCACTCCTCCATATGCGGCATAAATGCACAGGAGGTGAGTTTCTTTTAATTGAAAGGAAGCTCTGGAACGAGGGGACATAGAATGAAAGTGAAAGGGGACAGACTCAGAAATAGCTCTTCACGGAAAGGGTAGTGAATTCATAGAAGCATCTTCCAGTGGAGGTGATGGAGACGAAAACTGTATTTGAATTTCAGAAAGCTTGTGACAAGTACATAAGATCTCTAGGAGAAGAAGGTATAGTAGATGGCATTGATGGGCCATATGGGCTTTTTTCTGTCTTCATTTTACTGTTTCTATATTTGAGGACCATGAGGACTGGCAGCTTTGATCTTCCTTCTGTCTTGAGAACTTTGAGGACCACCGCCCTTGCTCAATGTGCAGTGAGGACTTTTAGATGCCACCATTTGGGTGCCCAAATGTCTGTCCCCCATACTGTGGGGGAACGATGGTGGTGCCATAAATAATCAGTGAAAGGGAGTACAGTAATTATTTTTGGATGTATTACAGGTAATCGGTGAAGGGACGGGGGGAGAGGTAGATAAGAAGGGAAAGTGTTAGAGGATAGGAGAACAATGAAAGGACATAGAGATGAAGAGGGTTTAGTTTTTATTTATTTATTTACGTTACATTTGTACCCCACGCTTTCCCACTCATGGCAGGCTAAATGCGGCTTACATATTGTATACAGGTACTTATTTGTACCTGGGGCAATGGAGGGTTAAGTGACTTGCCCAGAGTCACAAGGAGCTGCCTGTGCCTGAAGTGGGAATCAAACTCAGTTCCTCAGTTCCCCAGGACCAAAGTCCACCACCCTAACCACTAGGCCACTCCTCCACTGTCATTGCTAGAATGAAAGTGGTTGAGTTTAGGCCCTGTGTTTTATTGACTTAGAAGGTCAGTGAAATTTATATGACTGAAACCCCCAAATTGCCATGCATGAAAAAGGATCTATTCTCAGCTTTTTTGAAATCAATAAACAAATAATAAGGTGCCAAAATTTAAAAGAAGGTGAGCTTTTAAAATTAAAAACTCTATTGTAGTCTTATTCTTGGAAGCAGAAAGCCTGAAAATGGAGCTTAAAGCTCCCTGCCCAGCCTGCAAGGGTCACCTACATTCTTAAAAAGAGCCAGTGCCAGGGCAGAGAGCCAGCCTGCAGAACAGGACTTCCTCCTTCTGTTCATAAAGCTACAGAGTTAGCATGCTCTTGCATGTGCTACAGCAAAACGGAGAGCATCTTTCCTCCACAGAAAGCAACTTAGCCTGCCCAATTTGTACCTTTTAAAGTGTTCTTTGACCAGTTGAGGTTTCTGCTAGTACCTGCCAGAGCAGTTCAGACACAGCTAAGCCCAATGCATCATTGAGTGCTGTCCCAGAGAAAAACCTATATCGAGGTCCTACTAGAGATGGGCAGCCAGATAATTTTAGTTTTGTGTTATTTCTGGAAATGTTAATTTTATTCATTGTCGTTTGGCCATTTTGTAGTCACACGAGAGCAAAAATATTGAGTGGGTGCTTTTTCAAAAGAGTAAGCACTGTTTTCTCGATAGTACGCATATGAGCGATGGTTCTTGCATGGGCGATGGTTTGAATGGGTGCGCTATTGGGGGGGAGTGCACATTCTTTCAAAAGAAAGTGCACTATTGGGAAACGTGCTTATTTTCATTTGCTAGTGACCTACAATGATGTGGGATAGGTTGTGGACATTTCGCATATCATTGCAAATGACAGCTAATCCCTATTAACTAATAACCCCCCCCCCCACCCCACACACACACACACACACAAACACAACCCCAGCCAAGCATTAACCACTTCTCCTTCCTCTATGGTTTTTCTGTAGCAAACAACGTCATAGCCATCTCTGGGGGCAAAAAATTGATTACGACCAGTTGGAGAGCCCTGGGGATGTGAGTGATGGGATAATTAAACAATTGCAAGATGACTTTCAAGCTGGAAGAACCATCTGGTATGACCAGCCCAGCCCTGAAGATTCTGAAGAGGAGTCCCCCAAGTCTCCCCCTTATTGTTTCCAGCCACTGAAGGATGTCCTGGAAGAACTGGAAACAGAATCGCCTGAGAATGTCCCTGATGTGCCCCTTATCTTCTCCCAAGAGCCACCCAACAGCCCTTCTCCAGCAGGTATCCGTTTCCAAGGGCCAGATGAGATGGGAAACAGCTCTGATGATTCTCTGGCAGAGGAGGTCAGAGGCCATCTCGCAAATCCAAAATTCAGGGAGTCACATGGGCAGTCTACATCATCCTTGTCTGTACCATCACCTGTCACACCGCGCCGGCACAGGATTAATCTCTGGACAGTGATGAGGTCCATTAGTGAGATGGAGAGCCAAGAGGACATAACACCACCCCCAGCCACAGCTGTAAAGGATCCCAGCAATGTTGGCCGTGCCAGCGAAGAAACAGAGGTGAGAGAGCGTGAAACACAAAGATTGTCATTTCCTCTTGGGGCAGCCTTTAGTTGCCTATGTTAAAGGGTTAGAGGGTGTCAGCTGTTGCCGGTGAACAAGAGTCCATATCACGAGCATGCCTTGAGAGCATTCATCAAGGTAAGTCCAGTATTAACTTAGATACTGTTGCCATTAGTTTCAGTGTATATCTGTACTCACAGCAGATATTCAGAATTATGCCCCCCCCCCCCCCCCCCCCAGTTAGACCTACCAGTTCCACTTCAGCTTTGGCTTGGCTATTCAACTTGTGGAATCAGCTCCAATATAGTACCCTCCTCTCTCTTTCTTCCTGATCAGTATGTTCCTGTTTCTCCCCTATCGCTCCTTCTGCATCCCTCTCATTCTTCCCCTCACCACTTAATCCTCACTTTCTCTCCCCTCCACACTTTTTGCCATGATTCTCCCTTTTTCTCTGTCACCCATCTGCTTATCCTGCATCCCTTCACCTGATCTTTGGAGAATTAAACTTGATCATTAAAATTCAACTACTCTTCCCAGAACAGTCTTCTACAGCCACACAATTGGATGTTGTATTTCTAAATATTGATTTGTATGTGCAAAAGTCTATGCACCCCTGATCAACTTGTATGTTTCAGTGAATCCCAAAGTGAACAGAAGTTGACAATCTCTACATGGTACAAAGTTAACGCAACAAAGTCAATATTCAGATGGCTTTTAAACGTTGTGAAGATCATCTTTGCATCCCCTCCCTTCTAACAGAGTCACCAGAAGTTGTAAATAAATATTAAATAGCAAGGCAGATAATGGTGATCCCTGTGGCACTCCACTCTTGACTGGACTCCAGTTGGGCTCATCTTTCTCCTGTACCATCTTTTAAACCTTTCCTATCAAAAACAAACAAAACCATTCCCAAACTGTTTCGTCTGTACCTAAAAAAAAATATATATATACTAGTAAAAAAGGCCCGTTACTGAAAGAAATGAAATGGGTGCTAGCAAGGTTTTCCTTGGAGTGTGTATGTTTGAGAGAGAGAGTGTGTGTGAGAGTGACTGTGTGAGAGAGAGAGTGAATGTGCAAGTGTGTGTGTGTGACAGAGAGTGAGAGAGACTGGGTGCGAATGTGTCTGTGAGAGATTGTGTGTGTGAGATTGAGAGTGTGTGCCAGGGGTGCCCCCCTCCCTCCCTACCACTTCCAGGGTCCCCCTTCCTCCCTCCGAGTTCCAGGGTCATCGTCCCCCTTCCTCCGAGTTCCAGGGTCATCCCCCTCCCTCCGAGTTCCAGGGTTGTCCCCTCCCTCCCTCCGAGTTCCAGGTTCCCCCCACCTCCTTCCCTTCCTCTGAGTTTTAGGGTCCCCCCTCCCTCCCTCCCTCCGAGTTTCAGGGTCCCCCCCTCTGTCCGAGTTTCAGGCTCCCTCCCTCCCAGTTCCAGGGTCCCCCCTCCCTCCCAATTCCAGGGTTGTTGTCCCTCCCTTCCTCCCTCCCTTCCAGTTCCAGGCCCCCTCCCTACGAAGCGGTTAAAGGCGTGCAGGCTCGGCCCTTCTCTCTCTCTCAGCTGTGGTCCCGCACTCATTTCCTGTTTCCACAAGGACGGGACCACAGCTGAGAGAGAGAAAAGAGCCGAGGCTGCACGCGTTTTACCACTGCTGCTGGCCGCCGTAACCCTGACTTGGTAAGTGAAGATGACTTTTAAACATCGGAGGGAGGGGGCCTGGAACTGGAAGGGAGGAAGGGAGGGACGACGACACCCTCATGTTTGTGACGTTGCGTTGCTTTGCCTGGCAACTATGCTGCGTCCCCTTCCCTCTCGGTGTTCAGCCCTCAACATCATAACGTTATGATGCGAGGGCGGGACAGTGAGACAGATGGTTACAGGCAGCACGAACCCTATGAACCCTTCAGTGCCACGGAGTCAGCTTCAGAACGTTGGAGTTGGAAATTATTATATAGGATATGTAACCACCAGGAGAATTCAAGTTGACAAAAGGTGAAGCCCAGCATCCTGTCCACGACAGCGGCCAATTCAGGCCAAGGGCACCTGGCAAGCTTCCCAAACATATAAACATTCTAAATGTGTTATTCCTGGAATTGTGGATTTTTCCCAAGTCCATTTAGTAGTGGTTTATGGACTTGTCCTTTAGGAAACCGTCTAACCCCTTTTTAAACTCTGCTAAACTAACCGCCTTCACCACGTTCTCCAGCAATGAATTCCAGAGTTTAATTGTGTGTTGGGTGAAGAAAAATTTTCTCCAATTTGTTTTAAATTTACTACACTGTAGTTTAATCGCATGCCTCCTAGTCCTAGTATTTTTGGAAAGCGTGAACAGATGCTTCACATCCACCTGTTCCACTCCACTCATTATTTTATATACCTCTATCATGTCTCTCCTCAGCCGTCTCTTCTCCAAGCTGAAAAGCCCTAGCCTCCTTAGTCTTTCTTCATAGGGAAGTCGTCTCATCCCCGCTATCATTTTAGTCGCCCTTCGCTGCACCTTTTCCAATTCTACTATATCTTTCTTGAGATGCGGTGACCAGAATTGAACACAATACTCAAGGTGCAGTCTCACCATGTAGCGATACAACAGCATTATAACATCCTCACACCTGTTTTCCATACCTTTCCTAATAATACCCAACATTCTATTCGCTTTCCTAGCCGCAGCAGCACACTGAGCAGAAGGTTTCAGTGTATTATCGACGACGACGACGACACCCAGATCCCTTTCTTGGTCCGTAACTCCTAACGTGGAACCTTGCATGACGTAGCTATAATTCGGGTTCTTTTTTCCCACATGCATCACCTTGCACTTGCTCAAACATCATCTGCCATTTAGCTGCCCAGTCTCCCAGTCTCGTAAGGTCCTCTTGTAATTTTCCACAATCCTGTCACGAGTTAACGACTTTGAATAACTTTGTGTCATCAGCAAATTTAATTACTTTGCTAGTTACTCCCATCCCGGTGGCAGCATTGAAGAGCGAGTAGGCTCAGTGAGTCTGCTGCCTTCCCTTCTCTTTGCTCTGAGCTCTGACTCTGGTCTCGCCCTTGCCGAAACAGGAAATGAGGGTGGGACCAGAGTCAGAGCTCAGAGAGAAGGGAAGGCAGCAGACTCACTGAGCCTGCTCACTCTTCAATGCTGCCCCCGGGACCCCGGTTAGAGAGGGGGAGAGGGGGGTTGGAGATTTTGGAGAGGGGGGCGATGTGCAAGTTGGGGGATGGGGGGAGGGAGGGGGGACTGGAACTCGGAGGGAGGACAGATTGAAGGAGAGTGACAGAGGGAGGGAGGAAGCCGTGGAAATCGGAGGGGAGGAAAGGGGGCCGTGGGACTTGGAGGGGACAGAGGGAGAGAGCGAGGGGGGGGGGGAGGAAAACCTTGCTAGCGCCCGTTTCCTTTCATACAGAAACGGGCCTTTTTTTACTAGTAATAAGTGGGTGGAATGAAGCATTATGACATCACAATATCTACTCTGGTTACCAAAGACTGAAACCACACTAGGGGGGAGGAAGTTACCAACAAGGGCTACCGTTAAGAAGCGTTATTTCACCACTAATTCATTCTATTTTATGCAGTGATACCTAATTACTTATAACTGAGGTTAACAGTAAAATAATCCATCTTAACAGTAGCCCACATTGATGTCATTCCCCTTAATTAAAGACAAAGAAATGTCTCTGTAAATCTCATACACTGCTATATGTAATAAAAGTGAGCCAAGTATTTTTTTATTATTTTTTTAACATTTCTTTAATGCAGTACAATATCCAGAGCAGCACATTCAAAAAGCAAGAAAGGAAAAGGAAAGGGTATGGGATTTGATATACTGCCTTTCTGTGGTTTTTTGCAACTACATTCAAAGTGGTTTACATAGTATGTACAGGTACTTATTTGTACCCAGGGCAATGGAGGGTTAAGTGACTTGCCCAGAGTCACAAGGAGCTTCAGTGGGAATCGAACCCATTTCCCCAGGATCAAAGTCTGCTGCTCTAACAGTACATGTGGTTTCTTCAATGCACCTACCTTCCCAAACAGTGCAAAAAAAAAAATGAATATTCCCCCCAGCCTTCCCCCAACAACAACACAGCAAGAACATACCTTCAGGATCTGTTGACAAACTTCTGTGCCCTATACTCTCAAGTATGTCTTTTCCACAATTGAAACCCCCTCCAATGAGAGGCCAGCATCACACTGGCAGCCACTAAGCCCAGCTGGACCAGCCAGTCCTCCCGCTCATCCATCCCTGTTATTGGCATATTAAGCAGAGCAATCTCCAGGGATGAGGCAATCTGTTTCCAACAGAGTTGCAATAACCATTGAAAGTACTGTTGAACAACCCCACATTCCTACCAGACATGCTTATACACTCATCTTGCCCCATACCTTTTCCAACACTCACCTTCTCCAATCCCCAAACTCATGCAACAATACTGGTGTAGCATACCGTCTAAATATTACCTTATACCCATTCTCCACAATAGAAGTGGCTAACCTCAACGCTCGTATCCTCTGCCAAACTACCTCCCACTCACTCCCCGAGAACTCCCCACATCAGCTTGCATGATCTCGTATACCTCAGACACACTCCTCTTCTAAAATTTAAGCATTGATAAATTTGGGATATAGCCTGTTTCTGCAACCTAGGACCCAGCAGTTTCTCAAAGGCTATGCTACCCTGTTTCATTTCTAAAAACACTTAAGTAGATTGTATATAATGTTTAACCTGCAGATAGGGGGAACAGGTCTCTCGGCTGCAAACTAAATTTATATTGCAACTCTCTAAAATCTTTAATTCCTGCCCTAGTATCATCCCAAAACTGCTCCACAAACATTAAGTCCTTTCTCCCCCAAGTTCAAAAGATATCCTGATCCCTCCCTTGGTTAAACTCCGGATTGAAACATAGGGGGGTATACCAAGAATATTTCTTCCCCTCCATCAGCCACTGCCTCGTTCACACCCAAATCTTTAAAGTAAGAAGCCGATAGGAACCCCCTCCCCTCACACACCCCCAACTCCCCTAGGAAGCCACGACAAATGCAATAGTAGGATATCCAGCAACTCTCCCTGCTCAAGATTCACCCATTGCTTACACTTCTGCACATGTCACTCCAGTAAGGCATGCAGCTGTGCTGCCTGATAATATTTCTTAAGGTTTGACACTGCTAACCCCCCCCCCCCCCATCCGACTTACTTAAAGAGTAGCCATCGCCATCCAAGGCCACCTCCCTGCCCAAATAAACCTAAATGGCAGTTTCCTCTGCCATTTAGACAAAATCCAGTCCTCTGTGAAAAGGGGTAGAGGTTGAAAAAGGTGGAGAAACTGGGGTAGCATCATCTTCAATGCCTCAATGTACCCCATCAGGATAAACAAAGGCTTTCCCCCCTTTCAAGATAGAGTAACTTTATGCAGCAAGGGGCCAAAATTAAGATCAAAAAGATTAGTTCCAGAGACTCCCAAGTAAATGCCCAAATATCAAGCTTTGACCCAGCAAAAGGGATAGCAGGCCTTAATGCTATCCACTAAACCAGGATACAGGAAAATGTTCAGTATTTTAGATTTATGTATATTAACTTGAAAGCCCGAGATCATACTATAACTTTCCAGTTCCCTCATCACCTTGCCTGGATTCCTGAGGCCAAAAGAGTCAAGTATAGGGTAATCAAGCCATTGTGACATCACTGATGAGGTTGGCTATTAGTCATTGGTGGAATGATGCATTAGGACATCACAATATCAGCTCTGGTTACCAGAGACTGAAATTCTTCACACTAATGCGGGCTACTGTTACGGCGTGTTATTTTACTACAGGACTCTCAGATTTTAATGGTAGCTCAGGTTGATAATTGTGCCCTATAGCTGGCTACAGGAAACATTTAGAA
The DNA here is from genome assembly GCF_901765095.1 of Microcaecilia unicolor. Taxonomy (NCBI): domain Eukaryota; kingdom Metazoa; phylum Chordata; class Amphibia; order Gymnophiona; family Siphonopidae; genus Microcaecilia; species Microcaecilia unicolor. Next base: position 649,306,532 of record NC_044031.1, on the reverse strand, counting down.
GCTGTTGTTTCTGCATGGGTGAAAAGGTTTGCACCTGCCATATTCATTGTTTCCTTGTTTTCAGTCTGTAAAAAAAAGTGCAATTAGTAATCTTGCACTAAAATCTGCAGAAAGATGTCTTGTTTAATGCTGGTACCATGAAGAGGTTGTGGTAGCTTCTATTCAGTTAGGGATTTATTCAGGGCTTTTTTTGTGCCGGTATGCACCGGTATGGTGTACTGGCATCTTTTTTTTACCTGCTTCCCATTGGCTTTGCTATGGGGTTGCTCCCATTTCCCTCCTACTGCCTGCCTCTGAGAGTCCAGCCCCCAGCAGTAATTGGACAGTACAAGGCCCAGCACCAGTGCTAACCAGCACTGAAGAGTCTTCAAGCCTATCTGCTTGTGGAGGCCCTGTTGGTACCGCCCCTCTGATGCATATGTGTCAGAGAGGGCAGAACCAACAGGGCCGGCTCCATAGTATTTGAGTTAGCGCTGGTGCTGGGCTTTGTACTGTCTGATTACTGCTGGGGGACGGACTCTCAGAGGCAGGCAGCGGGAAAAGGAGGAAGGTTTGAGGAGAAATGCTGGACCTGGGGGGAGGGGGAGAGCGAAGGGGTGATGTTGGTTGGACCGAGGTAGAGAGAGTGGGTGAGCCTGGATGGATGGGTGGGAAGGAAGAGTGTAGGGGAGGGGAGAGAGGAGAAATGCTGGACATGGAGGGGGAGGAGAGGGGAGAAATGCTGGACATGGATGGAGGGAAGGGAAGAGAGAGGAAGGAGATGCACATGGATGGAGAGGAGGGGAGAGAAGAGAGAGGAAGGAGATACACATGGATGGAGGGGAGGGAAGAAAGAGGAAGGAGAGGCACATAGATGGAGAGGAGGGAAAGGGAAGGGAGGACAAAAACTATACGTGGATGGAGAAAATAGGCAAAAATTGGATTCACTGTATACCTTCTCCAGTCAAGTCTGCGGAGGACCCAGCTTTTACTTATGGATGTAGGGCAGGAAGTGAAGAAGAAAGGAGGAGAGTAAAGAAAATAAATGGACAGGAGGTCCTGGAAACAGAGTTAAGAGAACAGATAGCAGCAGAACCAGAGACTGGGACCAACATGAGCAGAAAAACAGTCACCAGACAACAAAGATAGAACAAATCATTTTAGTGTTTGTAAATATGTCCAATGTGAGAATTTACATCTGCTGTCTTATTTTGTACTGTACAGAAGGAAATATGTTTGTTTCTGTTTTCCTAGTATTGTGCTGCTTGCAGAGTCTGGCTTGTTGGGACTTCAGATTAATCTTTGTCCATGGGCGTAGACTGGGGTGCGAGGGGGGCATTGCCCCCCCAAACGACGATGACTGGAACGGCGACTTTTTTTTACCTGAAGTCGCAGCGACGAATGGGTAGGCAGCGCTGCGGTAGTAAAAGCAACAAGGAGGCAGGTTCGACTCCGCCCTTCACTTCCCTGCCCTCTCAGCGTCCCGCCCGAAAGGAAATGACATCAGAGGAAGGCGGGATGTAGAGGGCAGGGATTCAGAAGTGAAGGGCAGAGTCGAACCTGCCTCCTTGTTGCTTTTACTACCGCAGCACTGCCTGCCCGTTCGTCGCTGCGACTTCGGGAGTGGAATGGAAGTGTGAGCCAGCCTATCTCGTCCACTGGAAGTAAGGAAGACATCACTGTTTCCACTCCCTCGCGCAGCCGTCGCCGTTCACTTAACACAGCAAGCAAACCTGTGAGCTGCTGCATCCACGTTGTCGTTTTACAGATGCTGCCAAGGGGGAGAGAGGGGGGAGACGCTGGATAGAAGGGGGAAGGGGATGGACAGAAACAGGATGGGCAGGGGAGAGAGGAGAATTGCTGGACAACAGGGATTGATGGAGGGGACAGGGGAGAGAGGAAATTTGCTGGAGATGGAGGAGAGGGGAGGGGAGAATGGAGAGTTGCTGGACAGAGCGGAGGGCAGGGGAAGGAGGAGAATTGCTGGACATGGATGGATAGAGGGGAAAGGGGAGAGATGAGAAATGCTGGACATGGATGGAGGGAAAGGAAGACAGAGGAAGTAGATGCACATGGATGGATGGAGGGGAGGGGAGTGAGGAGAAATGTTGGATATGGATGGAGAGGAAACTGATGCATTTAAGGGCTGGATCGTAACTACTACTACTACTAACTAACATTTCTAAAGCGCTACTAGGGTTACGCAGCGCTGTACAATTTAAACATAGAAGGAAGCTCAAAGAGCTTACAATCTAAAAGACAAGAGAACAATCTAAAGACAAGTGAACAATCTAGAGGACGAGTGAACAGTTAATCTGATAGGGTGGATAGATTGGGGCATTTTATATTTCTCGAGCGGTTAGGCGCCGAAGGCAGCATTTGAAGAGGTGAGTTTTAAGCAGAGATTTGAAGATGGGTAGGGAGGGGGCATAGCATATGGGTAAAGGAAGATTGTTCCAGGCATAGGGTGAGGCAAGGCAGAATGAGCGGAGCCTGGAGTTGGCAGTGGTGGAGAAGGGTACTGAGAGAAGGGCTTTGTCCTGTGAGCGGAGGTTGCGGGCGGGAACATAGGGGGAGATGAGGGTGGACAGGTAGTGAGGAGCCGCAGACTGAGTGCAACACTTTGAGGGCAGATACTGAAACTGGAGGAAGGATAGGGACAGGGCTACAGATGGTAGACTGGACGCATAAGGACACAGGAGGATGGTGGACATGGTGAGTGAAAAAATATCAAATGGAAAGAAGACACTGGGACCAAAGCGAATAGAAAAACGAAATGATCAGACAACAAAGGTAGAAAAAAGTATTTTATTCAGAATTTATTAATTGGACTATGTTAGCTTTTGGAAATGTGTATCGGTGGGGAAATACTACTGGAGAGGAAGAGGGAGTGCTGGGTAAGGAGGAAAGAAGGAAGGAAGGGAGAAAGCTGGCTTTTTTGGGAATAACCATAATGTATATGTATGAGATATCTCATACATAATATTCATTATGGTTATTCCCAAAAAAAAGCTAGCTCTTGCTCCCTTTCTTCCTTCCTCCATATTAGCATAATTTGCATATACATATATGCAAATGAATATGCTAATATGCCCCGCCCCTTCCTTTGCCCCCCCCCCAAATGAAACAGTCAAACTACGACTATGTCTTTGCCTCTATTTCAAGATAGGCTATCTCTGTTCTGCATATGTGACTGCAAGGCCAAGTGTCTGAATAGGGATCTGTTTGTTAGGTTCTGAGATTTTGATAACATATTGTGTTTCAGATTTGGCAAGACTGTTCTCCTTATTTCTGGTTTGTGTGCGAATTTGGTTTGTGTCATTTTGGGACTACTGGAATTGTAACCACTTGCAGAAATTATTTATAATGAAAAAAAATCACAAGTTATTTTTCTTCTCCTATACTGGTGTAATATTTTCAATGATGATGCCTTTTTCTATGCCCAATGGCAGGTAAAAGGGGTATAGCTACTATGGGTGTGGCTACTATAGGGGGTGGAGCCATAGGTAGTGACCCCACCCCTAAGGTTGCCAATATTGAGTATTGGTATCCTTTTTCCAACAAAGAAAGCACTGAATTTATTGAAACATAACAGTTTGATCAGGGGTGCCTACTCTTTTATACACAATTGTAAATACATAATATAGATATATTTCTTAAATTGGGTTACAGTGTCTGGTGAGTGTGTCTGTGATTTTTGGAAGTAGCTTGCAAAGAAAAATCAAGAAACACCATAACGCTTAAAAAGAAATCTATGTTGCATTGGCTGGCTAGCCTGAACTAGGATGTTTCCCCTTACTACACATTAGAAAATAAACTCAAATTGTGGGTGTCATCTAAGTAACGGTGACACAAACATCTTCTATTACCACAAAACCCTTCAAAATGGCACTCACAACCTATATAGGTTATGCTTCTCTTGGGTGTAACACCTGTGGCAGCTGACCCTTGTATTTCTCCCAGTCTTGGCCTGGTCACCAGTTTGACTGAAAGAAGGTCTGTGTCTCTGCTATACTTACTGTGTGATGGGGCAGTGGGTGCATGAGGGAGGTTTATATTTCTGCTCATCCTTTATTCCTCTCAGCACCAGAGAAAATAGCATCTGAGTGTACAGTGTGCAACACATGCTACCCTTTCAGCTTTATAAAACAATTTTCAAAGGAATTTTCATGGCTAAAGCAGGGGGGAAAAAAAACCTCCTCTGAAAAGTGCTCTAAGCCTTCCTAAGGTAAAATTGGTGGCTCTGGGGATGGGGCCAGGACCAGCCCAAAAAAGCAACTGTGGGGGTTGATTTTCAGATCCCCACACCTGCTTTTCACAAAGTTTAACCTGCCTACTTGTGGATTAAACAAAAAATAACCATGCAGCCTGTAGGATTTTCTGTACATTTCCCCTTTGAAAATTACACTTTTTTAAAATTTAAACATTACATTGTACGTAGTATACACAAACAACCTCAGCGTAAAAGTAACAAAACTCAAAGTCAAGCAGCAACGCTAACAGTAACCTCACAGTTTTTTTGTATTTTAACCCCATGCAACGGATTCCCTAAATTTTCCCCATACCCGTCCCCTATTAGAAAATTACACTCTTTGAACTCAATTCTGTAAATATGCGCTATTCTCTAAATGGTTCTCCAAGTTGGGCACCGTTTATAAAATGGCACTTAGCACCAGGGAATGCAAGGATTTACACCAGCTGAATCCTGGTATAAATCCCCATGCCTAAATTAGGTATGGATCCCCCAAATTCTGTAACACAGTGCAAATCCTAGACCTGCCCCAACCTGTCCATGCCCCTCACGTGGCCTTACCCCCTTTTTGGATCCACTTGGAAAAAGTTTACACGTACATCTTTATAGCATAGCGACTATAAAGGTGCGCACCTAAATTCCAATTATTGCCAATAATTGTTAGTGCCCAATTATTGTCGCCAATTAGCTCATTCAGCAATTAAATTGCACGCACAATTTGGGTACTATGTATAGAATTAGGGTGTTTGTGTAACCTGTGCTTTAAACTAAGAATGATTTCTTGATTAGAGAAAATGGTAAATGTATAGACTAAAAGCCAAGTGAAACATCATTTGCTACCTTAACAGAATTAATAATTAGAGATTTTCTTTTTTTGTGATTTTCTTTCTTAGGTGATTGGGTCCCTGTCAAATAAAGCCCCTGAGATAATGAGCTGTTCACATTCTGAGGGACATCCAGGGTTATCGAGCAGCTGTGGCAGGAGAGAGAGGATACATGAGCTGAGTGCGTCCAAACGCAGTACCAAAAAGCATCTGCCCCGCCAGTCCCAGGCTATATCTGAGAACGGCACACAGAGTCACGACCAGCCTGGGCTGGAAGTACAGCCAAAGTTGACTAAGCAGAGGTCATACCAACCGGAAGCAGGGAAAGTGCGCAAACAAGCGCAAGTTTTGGAGACCCTGCAGAAGCTACCAGAGGGTAGCGAGAACAAGGAGCTCTGCAAAGGCAACAGTATGGAAGAAGATGCAGAGCTTGTTTCACGGCCTCGGCTACTCCACCTTCAATCAGTGACTGAGCTAAAGGCAGCAGCATATGTGTCCCGCCAAGCCAAAGCATTTGAGAGAATGTTATCACCCCCTGCAGGTGGTGGCAAGAGGGACCCACACTGTGAGGCGGGGGAGGATGGAAAAAGTGAAAGAGAGCCAGAGTGTGGGAAGGGGTTTTATGCGACTAATGAGGGAAGGTCAGAGAAAGGAAAGAATTGGAGTCGTGAAGGAGAACCAGGGAGTGAATTGAGGCAAAAGGAGAGAGCAGAGGGAGAGCCAAGAAGTGAAAGGGAGCAGAATGAGAGCAATGAGAGAGAGCATCGGGAAGAAAGAGTCACTGGGCAAAGTGGAAGAAAAAGAGAGCTAAAGAGTGAAATGGGGTCCAGCAACAGGGGTGAGGAAGAACCAGAGGGAGGAGGGAAGATGGAGCAGAATAGGAATGGAAAAGGAGAATCATGCAGAGGAAAGGAGTCATGGTGGAACAAGGACAGCAGGGAATGGGCACCACAGCAGCTCTCAAGCCTTGCTGAAGAGCAGGTTGCAGAAACGGAAATGGTTACCAGTCTGATACAGGTTGCTCCAGCCTCTTCCATTGCATTAGTGCTACGACCTGAATCCAGCAGAGAAGCCAACTTGGCTTGTGACAAGTCTTCCCCATCACGGCTGGAGAGAACAGCATCAGGAAGCCGAAGGATGATGCGTCAGGATCACGTTGACACAGTAGAGCCGTTTGACATGCTGGCACAAGATCATGGACCTTCAGCTGGCTGTCCAGCTCAAGATGAGGCTGACCTCTAGCTAAATCCCTGCTACTAATTTAATCATGTACTTTGCCTTGATCATGTATGTCACTTAATCCTGTCACTGTCTCACAGGTAACATGCTGCACTGTCAGCACATGTCATTCCCTGGAGCAAAGGACGGGTCATCAGTTGGGGGTGATTGATGGACAAGAGAAATGCTTGGCTAGATCATATTATGCAAAGGTTGTTGGCAAGAAATGGTGGCTGGGCCATCTAATATGCATGAGGGACATGTTTTGGCCTGCCTGAGAGAGGTGTGGGTGTTTGGCCATGTACAGGAAAGAAGTTGGTCCTGTGACTGGACCATGTAGAAAGATGTATGCTGGAGCAAATTGCTGCCAAATATGCTGAGATGTCAAGAGAACATTTATCCATAGCACAGTCCTAATGCCTCCCCACCTCTCCACAATATGTTCCTCATTATGGGTTGTCAACCTTTTTGGGCCAACTAAGGCAGTGTCACTCAGGATCACTAGAGAAATTTGTCCCCAAGTAACACTGGGGGGGGGGGGGGGGGCATGGGTGGGTCTCCCTGAAAAGGCTAGTCGTGCAGGGATGAAAATCCATGGCATTGGTAAGGGGTTCCCAAGGAAAGAACCAGCTACCTCCTAGCCTGCCACTGTCTCCTGTGTGCCTGCACCATGAGCAGTTTCAAGATTTCAAAATCCTTAATTCCTAGATTAATACAGTCTGTCCTGAATTTTTGAAACGGCTTGCTGTAGAAGAATTCTTGAAAGTGTGTCATGTCAGGAGGCTGGGTTTCTTATGCCATCCTGTGCAAATGTGCTGCTGAGAATTGCCAACTGTTGATCTAGTCCCAAATATTTCATTTAGTAGTTCAGATTTAACCTGCTGTTCCACAAAAAAATTAGTTATAGATGAGAGCTATGGGACAAGCATTAGCATCTTCTGTGCACAAATAAACAAAAAATGTATAGCTTGCTTAGGAAACCCACACAGTGTCTCAGAGCACAATCAAATGCTGAAGTAGCCAAGATGAAAACCTGTTCCTGGTCATAGTGACAGTGTTCTTAGCCTTGATGTCTCTGGAACTTTCTGTGAAAGGACCACATTTCATGGTTTTAAAGCATATCTATCGTTTACAGTAGAGAGCGGAGCAGGGATTGTTTGCCCTGGCTGTTATTCTGAGCAGGAGGGGCAGCCTAAGCACTATGAATGCCGATAGCACTGTGACACTGAGAAAGAGCAGGAAGGACTATGCAAGATATCAGCAGGTCCTGCTTAAGCCATATTTTATTTCATCCTACTCCCAAGAAGAACAGCTGGGCTTTCCAGATCCTCCCTACTAGCCAAGGGGCTCGAAAGTAAGGCTGATCCCAGTGCTGATTTTGAGCTCTTTCAGTGCCAGCCATCCCTTCTTGTATTTGACAGTATTGCACCTGTGCCATTCTGCTGTGCCACTAGCTCAGGAAAAACAGAGCCTGAATCTCCTCAGCCATAGTTTGATGGGATCAGCCTATCAGAAGCTTCATTAAACAGACATTGATCTGAAGATGGCTAAAAATCATTTTCATACCGTCTCCCACAATTGTATAATCCTACCACAACAAAGTATTAATAAGCCAGTTCCACCAAGCTTCAGTCCACCTGCAGGTTATAAGTGGAGCACAGCCTGTTTGAATATTTTTGGTCCATCTCTAGTCATCTCTAGTGTTCCTGTTCTCAAGCCATCCAATCACTAACAAAGAGATGACTGGTTTCTTTTGAGAGGAAAAGCAACTGTGGTTTAGATGGACTGAGCATATACATATTTGCAAAATTAAAATGATTTTTAAAAAGTGGTAAGTGGTGGAGCGTATTTTTAAGGTTGGTGCTTGTTTATTCCTAATGTGAAAGAAAATCTTAACAATGGTCTGTTCCTGGGAGGGATAGAGCATACCATAATTTGGGATTCCAAACATACATTTTGCTGCGCTTTCTGAATAAACATGCATCAGCTGTTACAGATTCTCTCCTGAATAAGTGTAATTCTGTTTTACTCAGTGGGACACTGTGTTAACAGGGTACAAATTATATTGCAATGAAAGAATGGATCAAATTGGAGGGAGGTTGTGTTATGTGTTAAAGGTGGAATTGAATCAAACAAAATAACCATTCTACATGAAACGGATAGCAGCGTGGAATCCTTATGGATACAAATTCCATGTGTGAAAGGAGGTATTCTGGTAGGGCTGTAGTACCATCTGCCAAGACAGCACGAACAGACAAATGAAAAAATGTTCACAGAAATTAGGAAAAGCTGGCATATTGGGCAACAGTATAATAATGAATGATTTCAATTACCCCAATATTGACTGGATAAATTTTACGTCAGGGAGCACTAGGAGGTAAAATTCCTAGATGTAATAAATGATTGTTTCTTGTAGCAATTGTCCAGGAACCGACAAGAGGGGGGAGCTATTTTAGATCTAGTCCTTAGTGGAATGCAGGGCATGGTACAAGAGGTAGCGGTGTTGGGTCTGCTGGGAAACAGTGATCATAACTTGTTCAAATTTGAGCTAATATCTGGAGTGAGGTCACAAAGGAAATCTATTGTAGTAGCATTTAATTTTTGAAATGGTGACTATGATAAAATGAGGAATGGTTAAAAAGAAGCTAAAAGGATCATCTGCAAAGGTTAGGCTTTAAATCAGGCATGGACATTGTTTAAAAATACCATCTTGGAAGCCCAGACCAGATTAATTCCACATATTTAGAAAGGTGGAAAGAATAGCAAACTGCAGCCAGCATGGTTAAATGGTGACGTGAAAGAGGCTATTTGAGCAAAAAAAACATACTTCAAAGAATGGAAATGGACCTTGAAAAAAATAAGCAGCAGCATAAGCACTGGCAAGTTAGATGCAAAGCTTCGATAAAGAAGGCTAAAAGAGAATATGAAAAGAAATCTGATGCAGAGCCCAAAACTCACGTAACAATTTTTTTTAGGTACATCAGAAGCAGAAAGCTTTTGAGAATCCATGTTAGATCATGGAGGAGCAAAAGGGGCTCTCAGGGAGGACAAGGCCAAAGCGGAGAGAATGAATGAATTCTTCAGTCTTTACGGAAGAAGATGTAAGAGATCTACCTGTACTAGAAATGGTTTTCAAGGGTGACAATGCAGAGGAACTGAAAGAAATCTTGGTGGATTTGGAAAATGTACTGAGCCAAATCGACAAATTAAAGAGTAGTAAATCACCTGGATCAAATAACATGCAACCTAGGGTACTGACAGAACTCAAACATGAAATTGCTGTTCTTCTGTTAGTGATCTGTATCCTGTCGTTACAGTCATTCATATTACCTGAACATTAGAGAGTGGCCAATGCAACGCCAATTTTTAAAAAGGGTTCCAGGGGAAACCTGACATCCTTGCTGGACAAAATAGTGGAAGCTATTATAAAGAATAAAATTATGGAACACACACAGAGTCAGCATGGATTCAGCCAAGGGAAGTCTTGCCTCACTAATTTGTTTCGTTTCTTTGAAGGCATGAATAAACATGTCGATAAAGGTTAACCTGTTTGGTGTAGGGATGGAGGATGGTGAATAATGGAGTGCCACAGGGATCTGTACTGGGTCTGGTGCTGTTTAACATATTTATAAGTGATCTGGAAATCGACAAGTGAGGTGATTAAATTTGCAGATGACACAAAACTTTTCAAAGTTGTTAAAACTTATGTGGACTGTGAAAAATTGCAGGGAGTCCTTAAGATTGGAAGACTGGGAATCCAAATGGCACATGAAATTTAATGCGGACAAAGGCAAAGTGATGCACATTGGGAAGAATAATTCAAATCATAGTTACCTGATGCTAGGGTCCACCTTAGGAGTCAGCGCCTGAGAAAAAGATCTAGGTGTCATTGTAGACAATACGCTGAAATCTTCTGCCCAGTGTGCAGCGGCGCCCAAAAAAGGGAAACAGGATGCTAGGAATTATTAGAAAGGGATGGTAAATAAGAGCAAGAATACTATAATGCTTCTGTGTCACTCCATGATGTGACCTCATCTTGAGTATTTCGTTCAATTCTGGTCGCCGTATCTCAAAAAAGATATAGCGGAATTAGAAAAAGTTCAAATAAGAGCAAACAAAATGATAAAGGGAATGGAACTCCCTTATGAGGAAAGGCTAAAGAGGTTAGGGCTCTTCAGCTTGGAAAAGAGATGGCTGACGGGAGATATGATTGAGGTCTTCAAAATCCTGAGTGGTGTAGAACAAGTAGAAGTTAATCAGTTTTTTAGTACACTCAATAAAGTTACATGAAAATAATTTTAAAGCAAATAGGAGGAAATATTTTTTCACTCAACAATTAGTTAAGCTCTGGAGCTCGATGCCGGAGGATGTGGTAACAGCAGTTAACTTATCAGGGTTTAGAAAAGGTTTGGACAAGTTCTTGGAGGGAAAGTCCACGGTCTGCTTTTGAGATAGACCTGGGGTAGCCGCTGCTTGCCATGGAATTGGTAGCATGGAATTTTGCTTTTGTTTGGGTGTCTGCCAGGTACTTGTGACCTGGCTTGGTCACTGTTGGAAACAGAATACTGGGCTACATGGACCATTGATCTGACCCAGTATTGCTGTTCTTATTATAACCTCCCATGGGGCTGAGTAGCTCAACATAATGAACTTGTCCATAAAGTTTTGACACTTCACATGATCTCTGTGATCAAAGGGTCCATTGCCCTCTCCCCTTCTGAGTTAGCAGAATCTACAAGATTACCACTGCCAAAAGGGTGTATATTAGTCAGACTTTTTAAATTAATTTAAACTTAACACTGTGCGCAGAAATGTATAAAACCAATTATCATTTGAAAATGTCCACTAGAACCTCACGCGATGAGGTCCTACATTTTAGAAGTATGTATGCTAAATAATTAAGAATTCTGCAAATACAGATACATGGAGGTGTATTTTCAAATCACTTAGGTTTACAAAGTTCCATAGTAACCTATGGAACTTTGTAAGTCTGAGTGCTTTGAAAGTGAGCCCTTTGGTAATGTTTTAGTTGCTGAACCATTGTTAGATGGTGATTGAGGTTTTAGGGACCACAATTTTGGTAAAGGGGATATATGTGTTAAATAAAGAAGGGGCCAATATTCAAAGCAAGGTTTCTGTTCAGCAGACAGAGAACGCATAACATGCTTCTCAATAGATTTTTAAAAATTGATGTGAATAATATTGGGCTGTTAAATCACTAAGTGGTCAGATAATATCTATGTAATTAGGGGCCAGGATAGTGGAGGAGGGGCCAGAATTGAATTTTTGTGGCTATTTTCAGCTGCTGAATCAGCACATTTAGTGCCCCTACCAATATGGATAGTGCCACTGGGCATATGTATTAAGATGGCAATTCTATAAATTAGCACCCCAACTCCATGCGCTTAGCACCGATTCTATAATGGTATCTAAGCATCAAGATTCCGTTATATAATACTAGCATAATGTTGGCATTAGTAAGCTCTCTTACGCCATGCCAAAGACAAGTGTAAGTTGGTGTACCTAAGTGTGTCAGAGCAGCACTCATAATTTGTAGTACTCTATTAATGGCATGCATAACTGGGAGATGCCCTTAGCCCACCCATTCTCCATCCACGTATATGCTTCTGTTGCAGATAGGCACTATGGCACTTAGGTGCTACTTTATAGAATAGCGCCTAGTGCACATAGGCGTCTACCTGTCAATTAATGGCACCTTTGATGTGCATAAGTGGCACCTACCTCGGGGCACCAGTTTATAGAATTACCTGCACTTAATTTAAGGTGGTGACCCCACCCTAGCTGGATATAGCCAAAGTTCTTAAATTGAATTCTTTAAAATGGCTGGTATGTTTCTGTAAAGTGAACCTGAATTTTTCAGTCATCCTCAAAGCACTCAACATTTTAAACATTTGGATTGCAATAAATAGAATGTACAGTGATGTGAAAAGTCCCCCCCCCCCTCCCCATACCTGATATTTCCCCTATTATGGAATGGTTTCTGATCTTTAAACAAAATGTAATATTTGACAAAGAGAACCTGAGTAAACACATAACACAGTTTTAAAATTATTACTTAATTTATTAAGTTATCCAACATCCATATCGTCCATGTAAAAAAGTAACTTCCTCCTGAATGTAATAACTGTTTGCACCACCTTTAGCAACAATAATTGCAACCAAACGCTTCCTATAATTTTACTAGCCGTTAAGCCCGTTAAAACGGGCGAGTGTTGGTATGTTCTATTTTGATGTCTAACTCCCTCCCTCCCAGCTCCAAGGCCCCATTCCCTCCCCCTCCCCTCCCAGCTGCAAGGCCCCCCGCCCCTCCTTCCCTGCCAGCTCCAAGGTCCTCTGTCTCTTCCTCCCAGCTTCAAGGCCCCCCCTTCATCCCTCCCTCCCAGCTCCAAGGCCCCCTCCCAGCTCCAAGGCCCCATTCCCTCCCAGCTCCAAGGGCCCCCCTCTGTCCCTCCCTCCCAAGCCAGCTCCAAGGCCCCCCTCTGTCCATCCCTCCCAGCTCAAGGCCCCCCCTCCTTCTGACCTCCCATGTCCAGCATCTTCCCTCCTTCCCTGCCAGCTCCAAGGCCCCGTCCCTCCCCTCCCCTCCCCCTCCTAGCTCCAAGGCCCCTCGCCCTCCCTCCAAGGCCCTCCGTCCCTCCCAGCTCCAAGGCTCCCCTCCCTCCCAGCTCCAAGGCTTCCCTCTGTCCATCCCTCCCAGCTCCAAGGCCCCCTCCTTCTGAGACCTCCCATGTCCAGCTTTTCTCCTGCCATCCTCTCCTCCCCCCCCGAGGTCGCCGCTACCGCTCCCCCCCCCGGGTCGCCGCCCCCTCCCCACTCGTGCCGGGCCCTCTCCTCTCCATTAAACGTACAGCGCCTCACTTCCGAAACGCAGCAGGCAGATCACCTCCCGTCGGCCTTCCCTGCCTGTGTCCCGCCCTCGTGTGACATAATGTCGGCGAGGGCGGGACACAGGCAGGGAAGGAAGGCCGACTGGAGCTGATCTTCCTGCTGCGGTTTCGGCGCTATAAGTTCAATGGAGAAGAGAGGGCCCGGCCTGGGTGGAGGGGGGCTGGCGGCGGCGACCCCGGGGGGGGGAGCGGTAGCGGTGACCTCGGGGGGGGGGGGGAGTGGTAGCGACCTTGGCGGTTACCTCCCTCCCGTTCCGTGTGGTGCACTCCTCAGCGCAGTTTCCCTCTCTGTTCCGTCATCACGTCTTGACGCGGGGGCGGGACAGAGAGGGAAGTCTCTACTGCGCATTTGCAGGTGAGTCGGTCACTTGCCATTCATATGTTTGATATCAGTCTTTCACATTGCTGTTGTGCATCTTAGCCCATTCTTCTAATTCAAGACTCATGCAAAGGGTTGTGCATGAACAGCTCATTTCAGGTCCTGCCACAGCATCTTTATTGGGTTCAAGTCAAGACTTTGACTAGGCCAGTCCAAAACTTTAATTTTGTTTCTCCTCAGTCATTCAGATGTAGACTTGCTTTTGTGTTTTGGATCCTTATCTTGCTACATAATTCAATTACGTTTCAGTTGACCAGAGATTCTCCTTAAGACTTTTCAGGTACAGTATAGAATTCTTGTTCCTTCATTAATAGCAAGTTTTCCAGGTCCTGAGACAGCAAAGCTTCCCCACACCATCACACTGCTACCATCATGTTTGACTGTTGGTGTGATGTTCTAATTGTGGAATACTGCATTAACTTTACGCTAGACACAATGTGTTGTCCAAAGAATTCCACTTTTGACATACCTGTCCATAGAACATTATCCCAAAAGGCTTAGGGATTGTTCAGGTGTGTTTTTGCAAATATGAATTGAGCATTGGTGTTACTGTTCCATAGCAGAGGTTTCTGTCTTGCTACTCTCCCATAAATCTCATTTTTGCCCCATCTCTTTCTTATGGTAGAGTCATAAACATTGACCTTAGTTGAGGCTAGAGAGGTCTTCACATCTTCTTGAATGAATTGTTGCTGTACCCTTGGAGTAATTTTAGCAGGCTGACCACTCCTGGGAAGATTTACCCCTATTCCAAGTCTTCTCCATTTAAAGATAATGACTCTCACTGTGGTTGGTGGAGTCCTGGAGCTTTAGAAATGGCTTTGTAACCTTTTCCAGATGGATATTCCAACAACTGTTTTTCTCATCTCTTCTAGAATTTCCTTTTATTGTGGCATTGTGAACTTGTAAACCCTTTATGGTCACTCTCATGTGAGGTTTAGATTCAATAGGGCTGGCTGCAGACAACTGAATCTAATTATCAATTAAATGTGTTCAATTGTTGATTAACTAAGGGGACGGTTACTTTTTTATATGGGTGATATATAGGTGTGGGATAATTTTGTGCCTTTAATAAATGAAGTAATGATTTAAAAACTGTTACCTGTTTACTCAGGTTCCTTTGTCTAATATTGCACTTTGTTTAAAGATCAGAAACCATTCAGTGTAACATATTTGTAAAAATAGGGGAAATCGGGGGGGGGGAGGGAGGGGGAACCTTTTTTCATATCACTATACAGCTTCCTTAGATTTATAGCACCCTGTTGTGTAAATATTAAGCTGCTATGGTCAGCTTTTTTTTTTTAAACGCTGGCTGCAACTGCTAGAAAATATCCAGATACTCAGTTCCCTAGGCTCTGGATAATGGCTTGCACTGAATATCCGGATAAGGCCGTCAGTCAGTTCTGAAACTTATCCAGATAATGGCAATATTCAGTTTGCTGTCCAGATAGCAATTCTAGAGTGTGTCTATATATAAAGTGCCTAAAGGACGCTTGATTGGAGCATATTCTATAAAACAGGGGCCCTCAAATCCAGTCCTTGGGATCCACAACCCAGCCTAGTTGTCAGGATTTCTACATGAACGTGTATGAGATCTATGAACATTCTCTGGTTCCACTGTGTGCAAATAGATCTCGTACATATGCATTGTGGAAATCCTGAAAACCAGGATGGGTTGTGGACCTCGAGGACTGGATTTGAGGATCCCTCCTATAAAGGAATGTAGGTGCCTATTTTCCTTTTTAGAATACTAATAGAGCAGGTTAGATACATGTTGACCCTTTTCCAAGCTTATAAATGTTTAACTTATTTCAGTTGCTATAACAAGGTACATGAAAAGATTAATTTAGGCGTCAGCCATAGAGCTGGAGATATTTGCATAATGTATAGTATTCTGTTTATCCGGCCCTATCATTAGGCCAACTGAGGCGGGGGTCTCTGGCGGCACTCTCCTCTTCTCTCCTCAACCCTCTTCCCTATGTTTACCGTATTTTTTTTATTTTCCAAGAGGTGGCCTCGGCAGCAATTCCCATAGGCTGTCCTGACTCCTGACGCCAGCATTGGCCTCTTCTCCCTACTGTGACCTGCCTCTTGACATAACTTCCTGTTTCCTCAGAAGCGGGACACAGTAGAGCAACGGGACACAGTAGAGCAAAGAGGCCGGTGCTTGCTGCACCATGGCAGGGTAACCTATGGGAATCGGTGCCGCCTTTTGGAAAAGAATAATATAAGGTATATGAAGGGAAGGGGAGAGATGCCAGACTGGGTGGCAGTGGGGGTGGCATCTCATCTCTGACTTGGGTAGCAGATTGCCTTGGGCCACCCCTGCTATGTATTACATGTGTTAAGTGTAAGTCCCACCCAGATTCCACCTATGTGCAAACCCCTCTGCAAAATACATGCTTGGGCATGTTATACATGTGACTACAGATTTTCACGTAAATGGAATTTTGTCATCTATGTGCACAGATAGGGCTAGGTTCAGTAAATGTGAAAAAAATTCAGCATGGAGTTCTATTCTATAAATGGTGTTCTGAGTTGTATGCTGTTTATAGAATAGTGCTCAGCTGATTTCCACACCAAACTTTGGGTGCGAGGATTTTTACCAGCTGAAATCTGTCATAAACCCCAGTGTGTAATTTAGGCGTGGATCCCTGCTATTCAGTAATACTGCGCTGATTTTTAGTGAATGCCCCTGACCTGCCCATGCCCCGCCCATGGCCATACCCCCTTTTCAACTTTGTGACTTAGAATTTACACGCATCATGATGCAGAATACGCTTAAACAGTTGTGCACATAAATTCTAATTAACGCCAATTAGTGTCAATTGCTTGTTAAGTGGCAATTATTGGTGCTAAATGGTTTGTTAACTAAGTTGCACATGCAACATTTAAGTCATGCTATATAGAAATCCAGGGGATTGCGCTTAAGTTTAGGTGCCCTGTATAGAATGAGGGCAGAGTTGGTCTGTAGCCATATTCAGAGGCACTATCACAGTCAGCAGGCACATGTCTGGATAGGTGCTCTTTAATACTGACCTAGTTAATTCTTTGGAGTTAATCCTGCTGCAGGGAAAGTTGAAGTTACTTCTAAACCTACACAATTGCCAGTAGTTGTGGTTTGCAAGCAGTGGTACTGTTCTCCTTGCTGCATCTGCCAAAGTGGGAGAAATCTTGCTGTTCTGGAACATTCCTTTGTTGCTTCCTGTTCTTGACCACAGAATCTTTTTAAAACTTATTTTTAAATGGTTCATGTGTTATATTTATAGGCATCAGTACACACTTCTGAGAATAAACCAAAGTTTTATGCACTGGTCTGAAAAACTTATTCTGTTCCTATTTTGTTCATTGCAAAAATACATACATACCTAATAAAATATAGTAGAGTCTTGAATATCCAATGTAAACGGGACCAATAGGTTGTTGGATAATACAGAAAAAATGGATGAGGGATAAATTAGAAGTATATTGAATGCATGTTTGAAAAGACGAAGCAGTAAAAAAGTGTTTAAAACTTAATATGCCCAGTGTATTAGCACTGCCGCCTTTTAACTAAAAGTGTTGTCGGGAAAGAGAGAGAACTCCACGCGCATCTCGGTGACAATGCTGTGATGTCACTGGGGTATATTGGATAATCAAGACTCCACTGTAATTTAATAATAATAGAAAAAGAAGTTGGTCAACACCAGCCCCACTCTGGTACAGTGGACAGTGGAAAATCTGGATGTCTGCCAAAACTAGAACTGAGGCACAGGGAACTAAAGTGGGTTTGTAGAAGGTCACCCAGTCAGTGGCAGAATTGAGATTGGAGCTTAAGCTCATGAGAGAGCTTTTTTGGTTTTTTTTAACAAAGTAAACTTTATTGATTAAAAAATAATGTAAGTTCAAATACCTTGCAAATTTTAAGGTAACATTCATATTTTCAAAGCACTTAGCCTTCCAAAGTTCCATAGAAACCTATGGAACTTTGGAAGGCTAAGTGCTTTGAAATATGCCTGATTGTTTACATAGTGGGGCTTTTTCAAAGGACATCCAAGTCAGAATAGAGAGGCATCCAGCTCATAACATCCAAAACGGATCTAGCATGAATTTTCCAACAGGAAATGTATTGGGATTACCTGAATACAAGAGATGAATGTCTGTTTCCTGAGATCTTCCATCCTGAACAGCCATTTTGCAAACTGGAATGTCCAACATATGAATGACAAAAAAGTAGGGACAAGGATATCTGGCAGCATTCTTAGAAGAATGGCTACATCGACATCCATGCAAAGCAGTGGGGCAACCTAGTGGTTAGTGCAGTGGCCTTTAAATCAAGGGACCCAGGTTCAAATCCCACTTTAACTCTTATTTTGTAATTGTGAGCCCTCTAGGAACAGAATTTTTTTTTTTTTTTTTTTTAACATTTGTACCCCGCGCTTTCCCACTCATGGCAGGCTCAATGCGGCAGGCAATGGAGGGTTAAGTGACTTGCCCAGAGTTACAAGGAGCTGCCTGTGCCGGGAATCGAACTCAGTTCCTCAGGACCAAAGTCTACCACCCTAACCACTAAAAAAAAAAAAAAAAAAATTTGTAATTGTGAGCCCTCTAGGAACAGAAAAATACCTACTATACCTGAATGTACTCCAATAGCCTTCAGCCTTGCAGGTGTTTTATATATTTATGTATAGTAGGTATTCTGTTCCTGGAGGGCTCACAATTAAAAAAAAAAAAAAGTTATGAACCTGAGCCATTTGGTTTATAGTCCACTGCACTAACCATTAGGCCACTCCTCACATCTGCATCCCATTCTGTTCAGAATGCCCATAATACTGGAAGCTGTCACAGAGCCTGGTATTCCTTTCCAGTTTCACTTTCAGGGGAGAGGGAGGAGGACATCAAACTGCTTCTGGATTAAGGAGGTGTCATGCCTTAATCCCTCTAGTGGACAGCTGCTCAATTAGAGCAATCTTTTGTGCCCTAGATGTAATTGAAACATGTTTAACTAAGATGG
This sequence comes from Microcaecilia unicolor, assembly GCF_901765095.1. Classification (NCBI taxonomy): domain Eukaryota; kingdom Metazoa; phylum Chordata; class Amphibia; order Gymnophiona; family Siphonopidae; genus Microcaecilia; species Microcaecilia unicolor. The sequence continues at coordinate 649,287,982 of NC_044031.1, read as the reverse complement.
CCTTTTTAAACTTGGATGTTTCTTCCCGTTCGGTATTGCTGTTGGACATCCTGATTTTCAGCCCTCCTTAGTCCTGCCCACAATGCACCCCCTTACTGTTTGGATTGTGCAGTGTTGGATGTCCCTTTTCTGCTTGTGATTTTGATGTTTCATGCACATGGGGGGGCACAGCAAACAGGAAGGACCTCCACGTAGGCAGTGCGGTCAAACTGAAGTAGAGATTGGCCAACAAACATTCCAACACAGGAAATAGTGCTTATAAGATGCTTTGTCCAAGGAAAAGCAGGCTGCTTGTTCTCACATGTGAGTCGACGTCTGCGTCGGCCCGGGAAACCGGCAATTTTGCCAGCACAATATTTTAAAAATTTTTCCAGAGTCTACTGGCATGCGTGCAGTGCGCACTGTGCACGCACAGCCATCTTCCCACCCATTGCGTGAACATTCCCGCTCAGTTTTTCTTCGCAGTGAGGTGCGGTCGAGTTTTTCCCCGCTTCTCTCAGGCCTGGGAAAGAGTTTTTTCTGCATTGACTTTTGTCTTTTTTTTTTTTTCTTTCTTTTTTTGTTAGAATTTACAATTAAAAAAAAAACTCCCATAGTTTTGCTTTACTTTTTGCCCCATTTTAAGTTTCCTTTGTTTTTCGACACGGCCGGGCTGCTCCCTTCTTTTCGTGCCCTTTTTTCTTTTAACAGGCATGATCTCGTCTTTTTATTTTATTTATTGCACTTGTATCCCACATTTTCCCACCTATTTGCAGGCTCAATGTGGCTTACAGAGAATTGTCATGGCATAGCCATGTCAGGTTACATCATACAATTGGTGTTACAAAGAAGTTAAAAAAGGCAAGAGGATTTATTCAAGCATTTGTAGGAAAGTACATTCTGAGTAAAGTTGTAAAGGTGTTGTATTATAGCTAGTTAAGGGTTCTCGTGGTAGGCTTTTTGATTTCGCCGAAGCCATTTTTCTTTCATGTCATTGAAGACACCCAGCGGCTTCAAACGTATTTGGTGCAACCGGACTATCTCGGGTACTGATACCCACACTTGGTGTATCCAGTGCCTTGGGCCCGACCACAGCCCAGCTGCTTGTAGTCTTTGTCTTCGCATGAAGAAACGGACCCAAGCGTCTCGAGAGGCCCAACGAGAGAAGCTTTTTGGGGCGTAGTCCGGTCCATCGACATTGACATCGGTACCGAGGTCGGCGGCATCGACATAGAGGGACGCATCGATGTCAGGAGCGAAGGTAATGGCTGCGGAACGACCAACTCGTGCTGGGAGCAGTGAGGCATCGAGTGGGTCTCCACCTGTCTTGAGGTCTCCTGTTACGCAGGCCCCCCAGGACCGACCATCGGACCCAGCTCCGAGGAGACGTGAGGATTCCATGTCTTCCTCATCGGTACCGAGGAGTCTCGATGACAGGCGTCGAGTGAAGGCGAAGAAGCACCGTCGTCATTCTCCGACACGGTGCCAGGAGCTCCGGGGTGTAGAGGGATTCGGCACCCAAGAAGCATCGGCGCCGAGAGGATCGCTCCCCCTCTATTCAGGAGGTGCCAATGTGTCAATCGAGCAGCCCATACCTGCTCCCAAGCCTCGACAGATTCTGCCACTGACTCCTATCTCGACCCCGCAGCCTTCTCTAATGGCGGCTCTCGACGAGCTCATCAGGGTCCTGCTTCCAGAGCTTCTGGAAGGGTTACTGCACCAGGCTGCTTCGGTGTCGGTGGTGCTTGTGCCTTCCGTACCGTCGGCCCTTTGCCTGTGGTGAGGTCCCAGACCTTGGTGCCACCTTCGGCATCGGTGTCTGCTGCCACCCAGGTCCGACTCTCTTTCAACGTTGGTGGAGGAAGCTTCACCGGAGTCCAGGCAGGCGTTGACTTCTCAGCACCGCCATCAAGGACGTTGTTCTTAGGTGTCGAGGCAGGCTCAGTTTCGGACTGCTCTGAGAGATGTCTTGTCCGATACTGAAGATGAGTGCTCATGGGAGGAAGAGGAGGATCCCAGGTACTTTTCTTCTGACGAGTCCTTTGGGATTCCTTCTGAACCTTCCCCTCCTCCAGAAAGGAGACTCCACCGGAGAGTCTAGCCTTTACCTCCTTTGTCCGGGAAATGGCTGTGGCTATTCCCTTCCCTATGGAGGTTGAGGATGAGCCCAGGGCTGAGATGCTCGAGGTCCTGTATTATCCTGCACCTAGAGAGGCTGCAACAGCTCCTTTGCATAATATACTGAAGTAATTCCTTATGTGAAACTGGTTGTTCCCTCTGGCTAACCCCGTGATCCCGAAAAGAACTGAATCCCAATATCGGATCCACGGGGAACCTGGATTGATGAAGTCTCAGCTACCTCTCAATTCCATGGTGGTGGACTCCGCACTCAAAAGAGCCAAGAGTACTAGGGACTATGCCTCGGCGCCCCCAGGCAGAGAATCTAGAACCTTGGACTCTCTTGGGAGGAAGGCGTATCAGGCCGCTATGCTCGCTGCCAAAATCCAGACATACCAGCTTTTCACGAGTATCCATTTGTGGAACTCGGTGAGGCAACTGTCTAGCTTGGTTGATGCGCTCCCTCTGGAGCAGGCTGAGCCTTTTCACCAGGTGGTCAGGCAGCAGAAGGCGTGTCGAAAATTCCTGGGCCAGGGGTACGTTCGACACTTTTGATGTAACATCCAGAATTGCTGCCCAAGGTATAGTGATGCGCAGACTCTCATGGCTGCGTGTCTGATCTGGATCATTCTGTCCAGCAGCGGATGGTGGATGTTCCTTGCCGGGGGGATAACCTTTTTGGTGAGAAAGTAGAGGATCTGGTTGACCAGATCAAAAAGCGCAATGATGCTATGGATTATCTCTCCCGCCAGGCGTCTTCTGCTACTACCTCCTTATCTAGGAGTTTTGGAGAGAAGAGGAGTGCTCCCTATTCCTACTGTAGGCGTAGGTAAACTCCTGCTTCTTGGCAGCCTGTCCAGGCTCAGTCCCAGCGCTCTCATTCTCATCAACAGCATGCACCTAAGGCCTATGCAGCTCCCCAGCAAAAGCAAGGGACGGGCTTTTGGCTGGCTCCAGTTCAGCATAGCCTCAGAAAAAGTGTCCGTGCCGGATGACTTGCCAGTTGGGGAGAGGTTGATATTTTTTCACCAAAGGTGACCTCTCATAACCTTTGATCGGTGAGTTCTTCAAATAGTCCGGTCAGGATACACCCTCAATCTGGAATCCAAACGTTCAAATTGTCCACCGGGAGCTCATTCATACAGTTCCCAGCACAAACGGGTACTTGCAGAGGAAGTCTCCGCCCTTCTACAGGCCCAAGCGGTTGAACCCGTTCCACCAGGGGAAGAAGGGCTGGGATTCTATTCCACGTACTTCCTTGTGCAAAAGAAAACAGGGGATGCGTCCCATCCTAGACCTAAGGACCCTGAACAAATTTATAGTCCAAGAAAAGTTCAGGATGGTTTCCCTGGGCACCCTTCTTCCCATGATTCAGGAAAATGATTGGCTATGCTCTCTGGACTTAAAGGATGCTTACACCCACATCTTGATACTCCCAGCTCACAGGAAATATCTTCAATTTTGGCTAGGAACAGAGCACTTTCAGTACCGTGTACTGACTTTTGGCCTGGCGTCTGCACCCAGAGTGTTTACCAAATGCCTAGCTGTAGTCGCAGCATTGCTACGCAGGCTGGGGGTGCATGTGTGTCCTTATCTCGACGATTGGCTGGTGAAGAGCACCTCGGAGGAGGGTGCTCTGGAGTCCATGCGAATGACTTCGGGTGCTAGAGCTACTGGGGTTCGTCATAAATTATCCCAAGTCCCATCTCACCCCAGTCCAAAAATTGGAATTCATTGGAGCCGTGTTGAACACTCAAGACAGCTCGAGCTTATCTTCCCGAGGCAAGGGCAGACAACCTTCTGTCCCTGGTGTCCATGGCCTCTACAGTTCATGTAACTCCCATGGCACGTCTACATATGAGATCAGCTCAATGGACCCTAGCTTTCCAGTGGTTTCAAGCTGCGGGGGATCTAGAAGATGTAGTCCAACTGTCCACCAGCTTTCGGCATTCTCTTCAGTGGTGGATGATTCAATCCAATTTGACCATGGGGCGACCATTCCAAGTTCCTCAGCCACAGAAAGTGCTGACGACGGATGCATCTCTCCTGGGGTGGGGAGCTCATGTAGATGGGCTCCATACTCAGGGAGCCTGGTCCTTTCGGGAAAAAGGTCTGAAGATCAACCTCCTGGAATTAAGAGCAATCTGGAATGCTCTAAAGGCTTTCAGAGATCGGCTGTCCAACCAAGTCATCTTAGTTTAATTGTACAGCACTGCGTAACCCTAGTAGCGCTCTAGAAATGTTAAGTAGTAGTAGTAGTAGTAGTAATTCAGACAGACAATCAGGTTGCCATGTACTACACCAACAAGCAGGGGGGCACCGGATCTCGCCCTCTGTGTTGGGAAGCCGTCCAGATGTGGCTTTGGGTACGCCGTCACGGCATGTTTCTCCAAGCCACTTATCTGGCAGGTGTAAACAGGCTGGCCAACAGACTGAGCAGGATAATGCAACCTCACGAGTGATCTCTAAACATGGGCGTAGTCTGCAAGATTTTCTGAGCTTGGGGCACCCCCTCGGTGGATCTTTTTGCCACTCAGCTCAATCACAAGGTCCCTCAGTTCTGTTCCAGGCTTCAGGCCCACGACAGACTAGCATCAGATGCCTTTCTCCTGCATTGGGGGACAGGCCTTCTGTATGCATATCCTCCCATACCTCTAGTAGGGAAGACTTTGCTGAAACTCAAGTAAGACTGCGGAATCATGATCCTGATATCACCTTTCTGGCCGCGTCAGATTTGGTTTCCTCTTCTTCTGGAGTTGTCCTCCGAAGAACCATGGAGATCGGAGTGTTTTCCAGCCCTCATCACTCAGAACGAGGGGTCGCTTCTACATCCAAACCTCCAGTCTCTGGCTGTTATGGCCTGGATGTTGAGAGCTTAGAGTTCGCCACCTTGGGTGTTTCAGAGGGTGTCTCCCGAGTCTTGCTTGCTTCCAGGAAAGATTCCCCGAAGAGGTGTTATTCTTTCAAATGGAGGAGGTTTGCCGTCTGGTGTGACAGCAAGGCCCTAGATCCTCTTTCTTGTCCTACACAGACCCTGCTTGAATACCTTCTACACTTGTCAGAGTCTGGTCTCAAGACCAACTCCGTGAGGGTTCACCTTAGTGCGATTAGTGCTTATCATCGCCGTGTAGAGAGTAAGCCTATCTCTGGACAGCCTTTAGTTGTTCGCTTCATGAGAGGTTTGCTTTTGTCAAAGCTGAAGTTGTTAACTAAATTAATACATTATTGTGACCCCTGAGGCAGGCGTTTGATTATGCTGAAACACGGACCATGTCTGGTCCCTATATCTGGTCCCTTTGTCCAGTCAGCAAATAAAGTGTCTTTTAAGCACTACTTCCTATGTTGGAGTGTCTGTTAGCCAACCTCTACTTCAGTTTCATGCACATGGACATCCATTTAGGTATTTTGAGATTTCCATGTGCTTCAAAAATAAGCGCCTTAGTCATTAAACTACTTTATTTATTTGTATTTATTTATCACCTGTTTGAAGGATTTCACTTAGGGCGGTGAACAACAAGAATAATTCAAACATAAACAGTAGACAGTTATAGCAGTAAAAAGTTTCTAATAACAATACAAAGTATGGCTTAGTATGTTGCATTACAATGTCAACACAATACGCAATAAAACATTTTAATAGACTGTTCTAAAATACAAGAGAAATTACCCTTTATTTGTTGGGGGTGTGAAGCATAAATGTCCATTTTAGAAAAATAAATGTATAAAAAAATCAACGGGTTCAAAGCTAGCACAAAACTGGTTGTTTCTTTTGCTAATTTGGCATTTAGAGGGACTTGGGATTTAGAGCCACTTGGGATTAAGGAGGCAACCTCCCCTAATCACTCCAATGGTGTGCTTCTCAATAGCAGCTTTAACTCTTTATGTTGATCTTCAAGACAGATGATTAGTCCCCTTCTAAAATGGGGACTAAATGTCATGCCCTTGTCCCATCCAAAGCATGCCCAGACCATACACCAATGCCATTTTCACACATTTTGGTTTTGATACGTTCATTTCCTTGTTTTGTAAAATGGGGACTTAGACATTTATACAAGAAAAAAGTTTAAGGGCCGGTTTATGCACATATCAAATGCCAATAGCGCTTATAAAATGAGGGCCTGTGTGTTAAACATTACCAGTGTTTAGATGATTTTGGTTGTGTAATAGATAAGCATCAGGAAACATGCTGCAAGCATATCCCAGGCTGGTACCTAAGTGCTCTTAACTACTGGCTTACTTTGCCCATTGTCATATTGCATTGATTAGGAATAGAACTTAAGACAGGGCAACCCCCGATGCCTCTTACTTCCTCTTTTGGGTAATGTCAACTCCGAGTCCCCTTTATATCTTGACCCATCTGGTCACGTGATGCTAGGCGACGGGGAGGACGCCGCTTGTTAGAGCTCTGGGTCCCCTCGGGTAACAACAGCCCCTAGCACCGTCAAAATCGAGTCAAAACCCACAAAAAAGCAACAGTAGAAATCGGAATACTCACGCAATAAGCTGCAGGAAAACCAAGCGGTACGGCGGTCGGAATGGCCACGAAAACAACTCGGAAAGAGGGAGCCCGAAGCCGCGTGGGAGAAAACAAAATGGCGGAGACCGGCGCGACTGGCGAGTCCGTGAGCTCAGCCTGGGCGGCGGAGATAGCAGCTGAGGTCTCGGCATTGCTGGAGGTGTCGGTAGACAGGAAGCTGCAGAAAATATCAGATCAGATTGGGCAGATGGACGATAAACTGGAAAGTCTGCGAACCGATTTGACGGGATTCCAGCAGAGGGTGTCCGATGTAGAAGATCAATGTCTGCAAACTGAAAAGCAGCAAAAAGAACTGAAAGATAGATTGGACAAGTTGGAAGCAAAAGTAGAGGATCTGGAAAACAGATCGCGGCGCAATAACTTGAGGCTGATCGGTTTGCCAGAGTCGATACGAGAGGTGGAGTTGGCGGGATTTCTGGAATCATGGCTGCCAAAAGTGCTAAATAAGCCACAACTGGAGAAGGCATTGAAAATAGAGAGAGCACACAGGCTGGGGAGAGCCGAACAGAATGCGGAGAGACCGAGAGTGGTAATCTGTAAGATACTTAACTATGCACATAAACAAGAAATATTGAGGGAATGGAGACTAAAAGGAAAGATTTTATATGAAAACAACAGCGTGCTCTGCTTTCAGGATTTTTCAACCGCAGTTGCAGCCCAGCGTCGACAATTTACTGAAGTATGCAAACGCCTCTATGCAAAAAAAGCAAGATTTGCTCTGATGTTCCCGGCAAAATTAAGAATACAGCAAGAGGGCAGATGGCATGTTTTCAGCTCACACGTGGAAGCTTCACAGTTTGTCAACCAAATGCTGGGAAGCGGGGGAGCAGAGAGTGAACAGACACAAGTAAGAGGCCAGAGGAGTCCATGAAGAGAACAGCTCGCCAAGGCAGGCGAAAACAATAGAGGAAGACGACAGTAGGAGACACAGTGGAATATTCAAAGCCACAGGGAACTTGGACTCACATCAAGACAGATGATAAAATCTAAGAG